>NW_027122175.1:600000-1200000 GCF_030686945.1 Centruroides vittatus | reverse complement strand
ACACAGTTGCTATTCGATAGTATGACACCCTCAGTAATAACTGGAAAACGCACATTTGTAAGACAAGTGTACTTCACCCAGTGTTGATCCAAGAGTTGGGTCCCTGTTGAAAGGAAGTGTTTACACGTGGAGTCCTAGTCTGTCTTAATTAAAACAGCCTACCGAGAATCAATATTTGATACCCCCAGCTCCCCCTCTAACTAGACAGCATCTGCCGTGCCTCTTCCCTATCTCGAACAGGAAATTGACGAATTACGCGATCCGAAAACTCTTACTCAGCTCATTTACACACGGTAATAAAGCGACTGCATATGTGAGCAGCCAACGACACCTCCCCATTGTACAAGGGCCGACTCGGGTTTCTTATTATGTACGTCTGCGTCAACATAATCTATCACAGAACTCAACCCGATGTAATTATATAGAACACCGCGATACTAGACCCTCGTCTCTTCCTCCCCACCCATGATTTTGAAAACCATATAAATATCCTCTACGAAAGTGTCATTAATCGGGTTTTAGCAACCATCAAGTTTGCATAGTCTACTTTATATAATGTTAAAAGCATCTTTAAAATGCATATGAAACAGGGGAGATGACAAAACGGATAAAGGAAAAAGACTCTCTGCAAGGATCCCGAAGTAAGACACCTCTCGAGAGTTATCATTAAATTGAAATTTAAGGACTCATCTCGAGTTCGGTGTGTTCTTTTCCGTTAATTTAATGCACACGAAGCCATCAAATTCCAAAGAATTTAAGCTTTGGTGTCCAACGCTGGAATAAGATTCTATAATTCGAAGCAATTTATCACGCGCTCGTCATAAATACATCAAAATTCATTAAAGTCACGTGCGGTTTATGGCAAAGACCACCCAATGCGAATCACGCAAGGTAAGATGCGTCGTAACGCATGGGAGGTCCCGAAAGATGGCTTCTGTAGGAAACTCGACTCCGGGAAGTAGACGCAGGCGTTCGGTATCCATCATTGACGCAAGCGGTTTGGTTCACACGGAGCTGTCGTCGCCTGTGTCAACAGTCGATCCACGCAACGCACAGCTGACGACTTAACCCTCTCCGACGTAAATATAAACGAGAGCAAACATTCCTCTCTGCTTTGTCACTTTCGGAGGCATTTCTGTCGCGGGAACCGACACCTGGTGCCACACGTTGCCCTCTCTCTACGTATAAATATGACTTATATGCCTACAAAGGCATACACCTACAAAGGGCACCGGCTTCTCCCCGCCACCACTCAAATGTCAATTAAGTGAATCAGAACTCGCATACTCCAAAGGGCCTAGGAGTTTAAGAGGCCATATTGATATAAACCCGTATAGGGTACTTAAAGACCACTTCGAAACACCGGGTTTGATGCAGAAACCCAATTTATTGACAAGCCAGTTTGCAAAGTACTAGAAGAGGGATTTCGGAAACTTATGCCATAACCTCTTCTGTATTCGCTACGACAACTAGACCATAGCAGAAATTAATTCCGCCCCTAAGCAGAGCCAGCTTAAAATATAAACAGATATAAAAATGGAAAGAACAATAGAAATAACTATAGGAATAAAAATTCTTTCTAGTATTTTTTAAAAGGAAATACTCTGTCGGATTTGGATATCTGAATACACGTTGTCGTCGACTTTCCTCAGGATATCTCAGGAGCCGTGATTTGCCTCATATATCCCCTCGGACAGTCGATTTGTCTATAAATACACAACACCTTAAACAAAAGAAAAAAACTACTCTACTAAAAATCCTATCCCCGAAGAATTTGTAAAACTCTAGAGATTCTTTTTGCAGCCTTCTATTCGGCTTTTGTCTTTAAGATAAATCCGAGGACAGCCCTTCTTCCATCTACAACTACGTCAGAGAATTGAGAATTTCAAAGATTTTTCTTTACCAGGTGGAGTCGGTGTTTGAGGATCTACAACGTTCATTTTTTTACTGTCAGGCATCATATTCTTCCATAAATCTAGACACTAACATACATTTTTTCCTCTCTCTTTTAACTGATATAACGCCATTTTGCACCCGGTTAATCCAATACGCTTCCAGTAATTAAACTCGATAATTTACTAATTAATAATAATTTAATTCACTTAAAATTAATACAAATTCGACTTTTAACAAATCAAATTTAATTTTAATCCGTATAATTAAAAAAAATAATGAGGAAAAGATAAAAAATGAAACACAGTGTTGAATATGGAGAACAATTTGCTAATAGTGGCGCCATCTGGCGGTAGATCGGTCAACTTGGCGTAAATCACTCCGTGTTTAAAAGTATTGTTTTTAAAGAAAATTAAATAAAAATTTGATAATTTCTACGTTAAATTATCGAAAGATGAAGGTTACACTGGAGTAAGGTAAAGAGAATATGCAGTGAAGTATGGAAGAGTGTAACGTAACAGGTCATCGTCAGGTGCCCGTCTACGGTCACTTGAACCGGTAGTTAACACCAAAAAAGAGCTTCCAAGTTTGATAGATAGTAGTATAGTCTAACATAGCACCTTTTTTCCATTTCCTAGTTTCTGGTTTCAAAGTCTCTCGGACACGAGTTGACCCCCAAGGGTCTATAAATGATGGGGTCGAGTGACAGAAGCCAGGAGATCAGTATTAAGAGGTAAGCTCTTTAGCCCAGGAGAGTATGGTGCAGAGTTGTTGTATAAAGGTCTTTCGGAAGGATGACTTTAGCACTCTGTGGCCTAATTATCATAAACCGGACATAAATATCAAAAATGAGAATCGATTCCTTACTTCGGTACGGGGGCCCCTTTTTATATTGTCAATTCTCTAGTGGGATTCTTGAAAATTTATAGCTTTCCGGAATTAAATGGATGGATTCTTTGTTGGGGTATTATATATATGTGTATGTATTCTTCTATTATATAACGTATAATATTCTCTTTGGTATAAAAATGCTACCATTAAACCATTATAAAGTTCGTAGAAACATGGATGATGATGGTTCTGTGGAAGATCTCATTGGGTTTTAAAGTAAATTATCAGTCTGGTGGGTGCAGGATAGGACTTAGTTGGAATGCTCCGTCGTGACTTTCATGAGTGAATTTTTGGCTCCTCATTTAGGAACACGGACTTTTTTTACATAAATTCTTTCTAGTGTAGCGCGTTAAAATTAAGTCTAGTCTTCTATTGTTTAATAAAGCTGTACTCACAGAAGGGCCGTCGAGACCTCGTCAGGAGTAGAGCGGGCCCATTTTTCCTTTTTTTTTTTTTTTTAAACAAATGAAATGGGTGGAGTGTTTCATTATTAAACAGAAAGAATTTCTCTGTTAGTAAAAATAATGTTAATTTATGGAGTAGGAACCACTACAGATCCTTAAGTTAGCTACGGGCCTTCCCCAGCTGCCCCGCACAATGGTAGCGCAGAATAAGGCCCTATCTATCTACGAAGCTATAAAAATACATAAATAAAATATATTTACTCTATCGTTTTTGTCTTTTGTTATTTATGTAAAATACAATAATCCTGGGCCTCTCTGTATTGAGGCCCCAAATGACTTTTCTACTCCTTTGGCCAGACTCTCTGGAAAATTTAATTATTATATCGTTAAACATTAATTATTAAAGAAAGTCTTCTAGAGTTTATTTGGAAAACTTACAGAAAATCAAGATTTTAACAACTCTACTTTATAAAATATATATTAAAATATTCTTTAGATATATTTTTATGCTACTAGAATGAAAATCTTATCAGAAATAGGGCTTGAGAGGATCGAGTAGAGGCCCTAACCGGTCACAAATATGGGGCCTACCTATCTACGAAAAGTATAAAAATATCTGAATTAAATCAATAAAACAATATAAATGCCCTTTTATTTACGTTAATATGCCTTTTTTATATAAAAGATTAAATTTTAGGACCTCTCTATGCTGCAAATTAAATGTATTTTCTTTGAAAATCTATTTTGATTTGCTTTATTAATTTTATTCTGTATATTTTTCTAGCTTTTAGAGAGAGATGATCCCATATCTGTAGCTGGCTAGGGCCCCAATTTACCTACCTTAGGCTTTCGGAGAGATGCAGGCGCATATTTTTCACTAAATAAGGGCTCTATCTCATCTAAAAGGCCCTGTTTATGAGAGAAACAGGCCTCAGAAAGACGAAACGAACTCCGGAACAAGATCTTAAGGCTCTAAAACATTAAAAAATACGTATAGAGGCCTTTAGAAAAAATTTAAATAATTAGATTTAGACTAAAATATATTCTAATTAGACATTTTAGGGGTTGTTTAGAGTGTTATAAAACAGAGTTTTGATCGCTTAGATAAGGGAACCGCTCGAAAATAGATTTTAAAAGAATCAAAATTTAAGCTAGATAAGGGCCCAAATTAATTAAACTAAATTAAATTTAGGAACCACATAAAATATTTGTCAACTTCTTTTTACTTTAAGGTGGAGGAACATTCCGAGCAACTAACGCCCTCTGGTGCAGTTTTATAAAAATAAAAAGGGTAGTAGAAAGAATGCAGAGGGCTTGTAAATTCCATGGGTCCTTTCCTGTTCTTTGTCCATTTGTGACGCTACTTCATTGTTATTGTTACGTTGTTCGTCATGGTTGCACAGTTTACTGACATGTTTGGGAAAGTGATACCTTTAATTGTACCCTAATAGTGGTTCTTGTTATTGTCGTGGGATACAGGTAGGGATGGCAAAAACCACCTGTCGAAAAGGGGGGGAGAGAAATAGAGAAAGAGAGAGAACTAACTTATTTACCTTTTGGTCCATATTTTAGATATATAACTTCGACTTTGACGAACAACTTCCTGGTTTTAAAAATGTTTTGATAATAATAAAAACATGGCAACAAACAAACAAGAAATTAGGTCACTCGGACGTGAAAATCTTATGGTTCCTTCCATATATTTTTCTATCTTTTGTCGTTTTATGTTTACAGAACGAAGGTGACAAAAGGTTGGACAATCATTTATCATATGTAAGTTCCGTTTTTTGCTTTATGAAAAATGGTTTTTCTTATACGGGGACAGGCCGTTATACAATAGTTCAGATCTATCGATACAAGTTTAAGGTAATAGGGTCGATTCTGCTCGCAATCTTTGTGTATTTTAGGGCATTAAGGTCAAAATTAAGTTTGTAAATTGACCTGAAAATATATATTTTAATCTCATAACCGTGTGAGTTACTATAATTGTCGAGGTCCTAAATCATAAAAGGCCTTACCCCTGCAACAGATGATATATGTAAAAAAGTGAGGCCCTAAACTGCAGACTCAAGTTTATGTGCGAATCCGGCTGCGAGTTATTACAATTAAATCAACGCTTTGGACTTCAATTTATTTTAAAAGTGAGTAATTAAATTATAAATAAGATTTTATGCGTAACATAACGTTAATCGTTGGTTTATTACAGTGTATAAAAGCCGTGTGCAGTTATCAATTGTAAAAATTCCAGGCGTGACCTTTAAAAGTCGATGCAAATTTGGGGGTCATCGCCAATGTTTGCCCAAGTTTTCTCATCCGGGTTTAATTGCACAATACTTTATCTAAGCAACAATGGATGTTTATCGAATTTGGCGGTTTTGGTGGTTCCCGGGACTGTCCAACGAGTGATATATGAGGGATCGTTACGAAGAGCGAGGGAGGCTAGATTTTGGCAAGAAGCCGTCCCCTTGTCAAAACCATGCCAACCTCCCCAACACCATTGTGTTCGCTCCGTCTCTTCTCAACCCAAACACGTATAGGACATGATGAACTGGTCCTTGGACGTCTCACAGCTTAGCTTTCGACCGCATTAAGTTGCCAATCGTGCATGGTTCGACGATCCGGAGCGCCATCACTCCCGAGAAGAGCGGGAGGGAGAATGGAACAGAGAAGGATGGAGGAGGGAGGAAAAAAAAAGAAGAGAGGGGGCTTTCGTAAAAAGACTGACTCACAGAAAACGATTCTTCCAATCAGAAATCGGACTTTGATTGATGAAGAGTCGTTGTTGGCCGATCATTTCAAGCCTCGTTCTCCTTGTTAACACCGCCGAAAATCGCATCAAACGCTCGAACGGAGCCGTGAGACCATGGGTGTTTGTTCCAGCAACTGGGGGCCCCCGTTCCAAATCCCTTTACCGAACTACAGATCCGATTCCAGGTGGGGGAGGATCATTTTGACGTAACGGAGAAGTTAGTCGGTTTCGGAAGACGTGTTCGCTCGTGCGGAATTACAGGAAGTTATCTTTTAGGAATTATTACAAATGGAATCTTATCCCGTAATTTATTGGTTAAATTTACGATTTGGCTGGTGACTTCGAATTCCTGAAAGGGTTACGTCCCCCCTCTCTCTCTCGATCAGTTCCAATTTTAGTACTGTAAACGGGGGGAGGGAAGGAGGAAGAAAGGAAGGAGAAGAAGGAAGAAGCTCTAAGGTCTGCTGCATCTCCCAATTTATGACAGAATACATTCGGGATTAGGACGTTCCAAGCTTGAGTCTCGTGCTAAAAATTTATAGGGTGGAGCGCCTATTATCTCGGTTATAACTTATTTAAATAATGTAAAAGGCGCGAATACGGAATTTAGACTGTATTTTCTAGTTTGTTGACACGTAATTCGGGCTCCAAAATTTTGTACGGGGCGAGAAAACCAGGTCAAAAACTGCCTTCCTTCATCCTCTACGTACTCGCACCTAATAGAAACGGGGTTGTGCCCACTCCGCCCATTGTGGGGAGAGTTTGCTGAGAAATCCCAGGCATGCGAAAGGCCAGTAAGGGTCAGTAGGGTATCGCCTTAACGTCTCCATTCAAAGTTGTCTGCTAACCCTGTTATCGACCCAAAACGGACAATCTGAACTGTTAGCGGTCAGTAGACGTGTTGACA
Organism: Centruroides vittatus; assembly: GCF_030686945.1. NCBI lineage: Eukaryota > Metazoa > Arthropoda > Arachnida > Scorpiones > Buthidae > Centruroides > Centruroides vittatus. The sequence goes on along the minus strand of NW_027122175.1, from coordinate 1,193,156 downwards.
CAGTCTGTGACATTGACGATAGTAATGGGTCCTGCACGACTTTGCTGCACTTCAATGCATCGACAAAAGCCATTTATCATTCCTTCTGCTCGGTGAGGAGAAAATGGATAGATTTGTATGGCCCTATCGTCATAATGAAAATTCAACCCGTGCCTCACACAAAGAGGGTGAGAAGGAGCCCTTAATTTTAAAACTAGGGACGGCCCACTGACAGGATATACATGAAAAATGATTCTGGTATTATTTAATCTTTGTTAACAGTTAAAACTACTTTACGACAGACCTCATAATTTACACGAGGGCCTCCTTAATGATGTATTATACGGAGCCTCATACTCTTGTAATAAACAATGTATGGCATAAGGTTTTTTTCTTGTGATTTATAAATAAGAGTTTCATCTATGAGGATCCTCATTATCAGCTTCTCATTATATGAGGATTTATGGGTTCCTCATTATGAGAGAGTGTCAATATAAATCTCCTTATCATATAACAAAGAAGAATGGACTCTCGTATTATGAGAAACCTCATAATACGAGAGTCGTTTAGTTGTGAGGTTTCTAGTAATATAAGAAACCCCACATTAGAAGCATCACACATGAGGATTAAATTCAGAGCCTTATAAGTTCTCTTAAGGCACAGGATATGAAGACTCGTTGTGGCTCCAGACTATAACATGTAACAGGCCCTTCCCTCCATCTTGTTAGGCCTTAAACTACAAACAAAATGTGAGGCCCCAAGCCGCAGTTTGTATGATTTATGTGCAAATTCAGCCCCGAGTTTCAGCTAAATAAATATTTTTCTAGGGCAATTTTTTTATACCAATCCCTAAAATAAGGTCTAAAACTGAATTTATTCATCAAAAAAACCTTTATAATCTTCACGAAAGCCACTGGACTTCATAAATTAATTAAAAAAAAATACATATATATCAGTTTGTGAATCATTCTCGTTATCTCTGGCAAACATTTTATTCTCATAACTGTATCTGCATGGAGATTTTAATATTAGTGAAGAACGTGTCCGACTCTTCTCCTTATTTTTATTATCAGTGTCAATATTTGTCAGGAGATAAGTTATTATGATGCTGGGAACTTTTATAAAATCTCGAGTGTATTCATTATCGTTCAACAGTCTTGTTTTTATTAGGGATTTTCATCTCTACTTTCAATAAGTGGATTGGCACTTTAGGTTTAGCTTGAATCTGCTGACAGTCTCCAGGATCTTGGCCAGAGGTCGTGAGAATTTTACTTTTGTTACAAAATACACTCCACAATACGTATAATTCTACGTTATATCCATACAAAAGGGGATAATTTTTTTATCAGTTAAAATGCTCCGAAATAGAGTACTTTATGAGGTTTTCATACAAATTTTGTACTTTTATTGGTTTTATAAAGATTGCCGGGGAGTTTGAGTCATAATTTATGAGGTAAAAGGGTGGAAATGATTAATTTTGTAGCCTTCTTCGTAGTGTCTATCTATATGTCTGCTAATACAATTTTTATGGTTGGAACGTTTGTGGCTAAACTGATAAAACGAAACCCATGGCAGCTTAAGTCGGCGATGGTTAAGCTGTTGAATTTCATAGAGGGTGTTAGTGGATGGCTTCGTTAGTTTTCTTCACAACACTCGCACATTATTGCGATAAGGTGCTAACATGCCAAAAAATAAAGCAGGACCATCCATAACGGACACGTCAACTTTTATCTTCCGCTCTTCACATGGTTAATGTTACAAAAAGGCATCTGTTTCTGACGAACAAGACAATCCGCGCGCGGTTCTGACTTCTAAAAGTTCCGCCACTTCAAAGGCGGAGAGGCCCAATTTCACATCCTGTAAGAAGGGGGCCTTAACCGGCATCGCTTCTCTTCCGTATCTATGATCCAGAGAAGAGTTATACGATGCCAATAAGCGGTTTGCCTAACCGAATTACCGAGTGTGACACTTGGTTCTAAAGTTAATCCAGGGCTTCTGGACACATCCTCTGAGTCATGTGATACGACGAGCCCATTGACAACAACCTTTATCGAAAGTGAGTGTATGCGTGTGTCACAGAAAGTGCCAGACTAATGCACTGTGGCTGCCTCCCTAATGCCGATTAATGGAATGGAGAGACGGAGGATTCACTACTCCAAACCATTTCGTATCCTAATTATGAGGGGATGGGGAACAATGAGGGCCCTTCCATTTATCACCGCTTTCCTATTGTCATGTATCCAGGTACTCGTTTAATAAGGCTGTAAAACAAAGTCCAAACTGTATACGGTGTGCAACCGGATAATAGGATCTAAGTCGAGTTACAATACTTAACGAACAATAAAACACAATGCTGTAGGAGGGATCAGTTAGAAAGGAAAATAATTCTCGTCTAGGATGCTGTTTTTCCCATTATTCCTTAATTAAAATGAATTTTTTAAAGATTTAATTCATCATTTTCCCTTATAAAAACAATTGAACATTAATTAAAACACGATAAAGAAAAAGACAAAGGAATTCTACAATTTAAACTGTAATTTAGCTTTAAAAAATTCACTTTAAAAGAGATAAGAAATGATTAAATATGCTGTTAAATTAATTACAATTAAAACTAAATTTCAAATCATTATTTTTAAGTGAAAACGTGCCTTAAAAAATACAAAAAAACAAAACTGATTTTTTAAGGAGAATTTGTTTAAAAATCTAATCTGAAATTTAACAACTTTTTACAATTAATTAAACTTTCTCGTGTTAAAAAAAAGTAAATCGAATCGCTTAATTAGAAAATTAAACATAAAAAGTCACTTTAAACTTAAATTAAACACAATTTTCGTTAAAATCGAACGCTTAAAAATGTTAAATAGATGTAGTTCAGTATAAAATATGATTAAATTAATTAATTAAACAGATCTACGCGTCTATTAAGGTCCTTAAATTCTTAAATTTCAAGATTCGAAGTAAGGAACGTGGTGTAGGATCCATCTATGGAGGAGTTACATTGTCCTTCATTCAATTATTACCCAACTTTAGCAGCTTTTAATAGATTTGAGCAATTTATTGACTAATCCACATCTTTCTCCAGAGACAATTAGCGGAATTCGATATTGAAGACATTTATCAACCTTAGCTCTTTCTCACCCTCTTCTTAATTGCTATTTGCTTGTTAGCGAATTATCTTCCATGTACGAGTGGTTTGGCACATTGTAAAGTCGTCCGTGTACAGATGTACGATTGCGCATTTTACACGGGATGCTCGAACTCGATACAAGATATACTTTGCCTTTATGATAATTTTCGGATTCGGGATCTTGATGGCAATGCTTGTACGATTTAGTTGGGAAGTGATAAAGCCAAAAAGCGGGTTGCAAAATCCCTGTTTGTTAATCCTTAGCTGAGACGTGAGAATGTTCGCTTCTGTTGCAAAGTAATCCTATCTGTATTAAGCTGTCAGAAGGGAGTGTTGACTTTCAACCGGTCGTCCTTCTTTCTGTTTGTTTAACGAAATGGCGGAAGGCGAGACTAGGTTTCATATCCGTTTAATCTAATCATCTTCCATATTATTTTCTAAATTAAGTTGTAAATCTACAGTATTCGTGCCATTTTATTTGATAGGTTATTCAAAAAATGTGCCATCCTTTATAAAGATTCGGCGTATTGAAGCCGGCATCCCAGTTTGCGGGACTTCAGCAATTTCGAAAGAAATTGGTGTTTTCGCTTTTTAAACACTTAGAGAATATTTATCACTGTCAGAATCTTTCGAATTTGTTGGCAATGATGATAGCATTCGAGTTAAAGTGTTAGGAGAACCCCCGACAGACATCGTATTGCCCTGTTTTACAACTGGTTACAGGTATCACTATTCTCCCCGACATCTCTCTGGTATTGTGGCCATTGCGAAAGGTCAAACCGCAACAAGGCCCCATCCCGTTCATCCTCGACCAGACACCAGTCATCGCAGCTGGAGCCAAGGTGGCACAACCTATCCACCCATAGTTCTCACAGAAATCAAACAACCGGTACCACGATTGTATGGTCAAATATGCTATGCCCTTCTATTAAAAGTCATTCTGGTTTTTCTCCCCTTATAGAAACTCCTTTATTTTTTTAAACGGGAGCCAAAACTGAATGTCATCAGAAGTCACAAAACGTCAAACACACCTGGTTCGAGGGAAGGCGATTTATTAAGCAGCGGGTGGTCTCTAAGTTTACTGCCCTATCGTCGGCTTCTTCTCCACCAATGAATAGTGAGAAACTGCCAACGACAACTGCAAAATTCTATATAATCCCAAATGTGGGGAGGGAGATATAAATAAAGCTATTGAGGAAAGCCCTCCTTCTGGTGGGATGGTGTAAAAAACACACGCACGGCCTCTGTCACGTGTATGACAACTCTGTTTAAGAAGAAAAAGATGGATGGTCCAACACTATTGTGGTACCACTCAGCGCCTGACTAACTTGGCTTCTCTCACCGTAACAAATGGGGCCTTCATTATATAATTCCACAACGCTCCAACGAGTTGGATAGGCCCAGTCTCGACTACGAAACCGCAACAGTTTGCGCCTTTCACCGCGCTTTGTTCCTATTTTTGGGATGGTAACAATAAAATATAAACGTTCTGCAAACAATCTCAAGGCCTTTTCTCTCTTAAATATTCTTTTCTTTGATAATTTTCCTCAACAAAGTGCCAGGATTTTTCCGACTTTACTAAACTTAAACTCAATAAAGAGCTCGTCTTCAATTTATCTGCTAATAAGTCTCCTAAAAACCTCAATTGAAAAACGGAGTATCCATTAGTAACTTTAGAACTAACTTGACTCACCCCCAAATATACTTTCGTACAAAAATGTTTCTATAATTTTACTTTTTAGGCTGAAAATTAATAAACGTATATTTAAAAAAATACATTTTAAAGATCAACATCCTTATTATTTATTTTTTAAATATATTTCCTAATTCCACAGATATACTTTCATCTTGTATCACCAGAGGGCAGCACAGAACAAGCATCCCTTTATATCCGCTTGGAACTAGATGCATATTATTTTAAATTATTCTACACAATTCTCTTCGAAGATTTATTAATTATTTTAATATAAAAAGAATAAAAAAATAATTTTTAATTTTTATAGAATAAAAACAAGGCTATGAAAGGGAAGAAAATTATAGTAAAATTTTTTACCTTAAGATACAAATTTATGAGGAATTTAATTAATAATTTGCATAAGTTTAGTTGTTAAATTGCTTAAAAATGATTTATGTTATAAACAAATGAGGCTATCGATTGATTTGCCCTATTTATAATATTATTATTATTCTACTTTTGTTCTTATTTATTAAATAGAATGTAGGATATACGTGCTCTAAACACTGATTGTTTACTTCCTCTAACATATTTGAGCCCTTTAAACATCAAATTGTTATATATTTTTTTGTCCTTTTATCTTTAAATTATTGTAAAGACGATAGAGGTGAGGCCAAAATACTCTTTAACTTATGAAATCAAGCGAAACCATCCTTTGTTATCCTCTAACTTAATACATGTTTTCGTTCAAATTTAACAACGATTTAAGCTCATTACAAGGAAAAATTCATTAAATTCTTAACATTAATAATGTTTTAGAACCTTAAAAATAATTTACTTATGTTTAAATTACATAAAATACCACAAAAACCATGCTTTTAGTCTGCGGTGCTCGCGAGCGACCGGTTGGAAAGATAACTTTTCATTAATCTTCATTATCTTTGTCGAAGGTTTAAAATATTTTAAATTTTTTAAGCTTATTTAAATTAGAGCTTTCAATTTTACTTTCATGCCACTCGTTTCTCTAATTAGAGCATTATTTATAGCTTATATTAAGTTTAAGTTTTCATCACCTTCGTCAAGTAGCTGCTAGAAAGAAAATTGCAAAACAATCAATATATTAAACGCTTAATTAGATTATATTCAAAGTCACCCAAGTAGAATAATTAACTGACAAATGTTATTCCTTGCTACATGCTAAGGATAAAGTCTAAAGGATAATAGCCCCCACTAATCTATTATCTATTTGTCTTATTAGTCTGTTATCTGTTACAACACAATTAGAATGGTTTACAGATGGTTTTCATTCTATTTTGCTCTAATTTACACAAATAAAATTATCTCTAATCATCTAATTTAAATTCTAAATCATTTAAATAACAGTTACATGAATAATTTGTAATTATATCTCTTATTAATTTGGAAATTTCGCCTTAAAAATATAAATATGAACAATATAAGCATTAAAAATTCCCTATTTAAAGGAATATAACAGAAAATTCCCTTAAATAAAAAGTTCAGTTATAGGTCTATACGAGCCAATATAACAGAAAATTCCCTTATATTGCCTAATATAGGCCTATAACTGAAGCTAATCTTTTTCTTATCCTAGTATAGGTATATTTTACTGCAATTTCAGTATTTATACTTGTATCGTGAATAAATGTTAGCAAATATCTTGCATTTTTGTAATTATTTTTGTCAAAATTTTTATATTTTAAAACAAAAAAATGCAATTTTGCAGCTGTTGTTTAGGTGCACAAAGCCTTATTTGAGTACTAAAATTGCTGCGTTTCAAGAATCAGCACTTTTAACACAAGCAAAATAATATTTTCTTCTAACTTATAATAATATATAATAAATAAATAAGAATTCGTTATAGATTAAGCTGTGGAAAGGTTTATAAATTAACAATGATTAAAACCGATTAAGATCCGAACCCACGACTAGAGATTCCTATCAGATCTCCTATGTCGATGAGTTAATTTATCTCGAGAACAATCATTTAACACGTTTTAATTAAGTATAATTAATCATTCTTGTTAACAAATTAGCATTTTATTAATTCAAAATTTGATGATATTTTATAAAAATGTGAAAGAATAACACGCCACAGTCGTAAATAAGCAACGATTGTAACCAGACTTCTTTGAAAAGTTGTATCTTATCTTTCCAGTCAGTAGCTAGAAATTTTCTTTGTTCAAACTGTTTAGTTCAACACAATCCCAGACTGCTCACTTACAGCACAGAATTATACCATTTACAATGTTGTATTCCAGCTGTTTGACACGTCATAGGGCCTACTTAATCCTTAACGTGACTGACATCTGTCACTTTATCGCTGACATCTGCGAGACAAACAAGTACAGTGGCAAAGATTTCACGAATATTAGATAAATCTGTTTTTAATCACGTTTACAGGAGCACGTAACGTGATACCGTAACGAAGGATTTTGCAAATTAATTCCAATAATATCTCGAAATCGATGCCACTTCGCTTAAAGATCTTCCATATTTAACTGGAGAATCAATTGTTGTATGGCTCTAAACACTATAAAATATTTTCCAGTGCCTCCTAATTAATACATTTCAACATTAGAATGCATTTACTAAGTGCTCTTTTTGAGTTAAAATCAGCGTTAGACATTAATTATTAACACCTCTTATACAGATGGATATGGAAAAAAAATCATACTCGTGGCTTTACTAAGCGATTTCTAACCCCTTCAGAACAAGCACGAGCCAAATTCTTACGCTCAATACTTCAAAAATAGTCTTAAATTATATAAAAAAATGTGTCCTCTATCTCTTGTTTACGCAACTGGATTACGAGGAAAGATGTATGAAAAATTTATTGTCTAGGAGGATAACATTGTAATATAAATTATCAATTGATAGTCTTGAAATATAGAAAAATAGGCGATTTCATAATCTGTATTAGGACGAATTTTTCCTGGTAAGATCATTGTATACTTCATTAACTTTTATCATCACGAAAATAGCAAACGATTGAAGGAGCATTTATTTTCTTTGTTGTTCACCTTAAAATCTATTAAAATAACACTGAAAATTTGCTGGATGTGTCGCGTACTTAACACGGAATCCGAATAAAAAAGTACCATTCCCGTAAATCCTTGAAAAAACACATTATACCGAAGTTAATGTTGAACAAGTTCCTATTGAGATGTGTAATTTAAATATATAACACAAAGTGTGCTGTTAAAATGGGATGATCAATTAAAAATAACGTTGTGTTACAATAATATTAAAGTGTCGAAGCAGTGTTTAACGTGTAGAAGATCGGTTAGGCATAACCGAATAGGAAGGGATGGAGTAGTGGAATTAAGTCGGAGCGTGGGGATGGCATGGGATCCGAGTGACAACGGACGAGGTTGTACACGACCGTACACAAAGAGCTCTTACAACGTAGCGTGATAAGCTCTAACCCGCTTGTAGCATGTGAGACGACACGTCCTACACAATGTCGCGGTGGGACTGATTGCCTGCAAGGGAGGGGCTTGGCCCTTCTGCCAATAGGGTCCGAGGAGGCGGTGCTGCGGTTTGCTATGGCAGCTTGCAGCAATAGCGCACAAGCATGTTAACAAGTCGTCCGATCTCGGATGTTATTTCCGGCCTCTACATTGAGAAAGGGGGTACGGGGGGAGATGGAGAGAATGTTTCGTAGTTGTCGTCGACAACGTTTGCTACAAAACCCCAAAGTGAGATGCCATGTCGTGGATGTTGTCAGAAGTAAGCCCGAGGCTCTGTCTGGATCGAGTCGGTTGGTCCCGTGTTAAGTGTGGAGAATACATTCCGTGTATGTAAATAGTGGAACTAAGTTTAAACCTTCGTATATTCCGGCGCTGTTTTTCTAACACACAAAAGTGCTGATCGACCGAACTTACTACTTATTCCCACCTTCGTGGGGTGCAGGAGTATGTCATACACCCAGTTTGGTTACACTTACTCGCCGTCTTCTCAAGTAAGTTCTTACAAATGTTTGCTCTTCTTATTAACATTTCCACACCCCGCCGTTGTTTTTTCTTATTTAACAAATCCTGGAACGATAAAAAAATAATTATTTCAACTTAAAACTTCCTTCCGTAATCTTATCTTTATGAATATTAATTAATTTTTAATTGTTTTATTCATAAGTTTCTGTGTAAGTGACTCTCTTCTAAGCTGTCTAACTGGCTCTAAATGTATATAAAACTTTACATTTTCTGAATAATTTAACAATTTTAATTAATTTTAATTATCTAATCACAGATCCGTCCGATTTATAGTTAGAACGTGTCCAAAAATGCACGGTCAGCGTGAACAAGAAATTCCAAAACACGCAAACATCTCTTATAGTCAATGCTCAGAATAAATTTTTATTTAACTTTAAAATTATATTATATTTTTATTAATTAAATAATGTATTTAAATTATAAAATTCCCGAAGTACTGTAGTTCTTGATAGAAATGTCACTTTCCCATCTTCAAAGTATCAGTTTAACGTAACGAAATACGATATCCTACTAGTTTTAGGAGTGTAAACAGGGTTTGTTCTTGGAAATGATGGCCTAAAGGAGGGTGAGAATTTGAGATAAAGTTACTTAAAAGTATATTGCAGGTGTTAACTTTGTGTTAGAGGCATTATTAACTCTTTGATCTATGTAATAATCCTTTTTATCCTTAAACTGGAGCGCTTAGATAATGCTTAAAATTAGATACAACGGTACTTAACTAATTACAATGTCTAAAATCAGTGAATTATTCTTCTAAATGTACTGTTAAATGATTTAGAAACAATGCACTACTGAAAACTGATTCCCTGACAGCCAAGTTAAGTTTAAGAAAATCTCTTATTTACGGGTCTTCCTATAGGCAGGATAATATTAAAGAATTAATTTACAAATAATTCTACTTAAAATAAGCATTAATTAATTAATTACTGTTAAATTTAGAGGCGTATAATTTAAATTTAGGCCTTCAAAAGTTGAGTTAAAACCTAGAATTTTTCGATTTACGAACCGTAATTTCGGGCTATGAAAATACTTATTTTGTAACATGTAAACTTTTAAAATAAATTTAATATTTTTATTATCTAAATTTAAAAAAAATTAATTTGTTTATTTAATAATTTCACTGTAAAAAACATTCCCGAAGATACTCAAAGGCTACTTTGAGAGTTGAAATAGCCTTACTTTTAAGGTTAATAAGTAAAAAAAAATCACTTTAAAAGCCTTATAAAACATACAGAATTGTTCTTAATTGTGAATTAATATAATTTAGATTAACTTTTTAAAATTAAAAAGTATTAAACTATAACAAAATCGATAATTTCAGCAAGTAAAATTTATATAAATTATAGTTTCGAGCTTCAATTTTACACATTTTACATGACTCAACTATAAACAAATTTTATATATATTTTTTAAAAAATAAAATTAAAAAAATATCATCTTAATTAAAATCTCATTAATAGAAAGGATAAAAGATCAATTTAAATGCATTTTACTCATGGTTAAAGACAATTTGGAAGGGATTTAGAATTCTAGAAAGGGAAATGATATAGGAAATATCAATTATTTCGATTCTTCTTTTGTATAGAATGACAATTTCTCTGCCAAGTTTCGAGTTAACAAAGTTCGTATTTAGTTTATTGAATTGCTTATTCGCCATTTAACTTTTGTTAAAGTCATTTAGATGCTTAGACGAATCGTTACGAAGCCAAATTTTGATTTTTGCAACGTTCGCACGTCTGATACGATTTCAAACTGAAAATCAGCATATCAGACGTGAATGATTTCTAACAATTTATAGTGTTTTCTAGCATAAAAGAGCATTCTTAAAAAAGAGCCCTCTTAAGAAGACCATAAAATCCTAAAGTTTGATGCCGAATCTTCGTTCTTACAAGAGCATCATCATCCTTGTAAGAATGAGATATTTGGGATCAGATCTGGAAACTGTTGATACTTTTATGTGGATGGTTCTTTGGGGGATGTTAGAACAGAATCAAAATTGATTTCTGCAGGCAAGTAGGCCAAAAGAGCGTATATTCGTCACACCTGTCGCCTGGTCCATTCATTGGTCGGAGAGTGCCCTAGGTGCTCTAACTACTGATCCATCATCGTTATAGAATTCGTAGCAGTGGTCGTTTAGGCCAAAATGTCAAGTCCACTTGTAAGAGAACAGCCAGATTTTAACCCGCGTGCCTCTCCCTATCAATCTTCATTATCATGAGAATCAGAAGGAGACATCCAAATATCTAAACATTAAACTATTCCATATTTTTGCATCTGCAACTTGTTTCTAAATTTCAAGCACTAATTGCTTAATTTAGAAAAAAAATCTCTAAACGCAATTAAATGCTTTCGAATGTAATTATAACTAGATTTTTCAGTAGTGGAAAAAAAATTATCTGGTTATCACATCTGCACTAAGAAATTTATAGGCCATGCACTTCCTCCATTTTAATATCGCCTTCCTTATAATTTAACATCCCCCGAAGGCTAAGAAAATATTCATACAGGAATTAAATAACTAAATTCGTGGCTATATATCGTTAATTTTTCTATATATCGCAGTTGTCATCGGTGTGGTCCAAACAGACAGCTGATCGTTATCCGTGATAAATGATACTGATTTACTTTATTTTTATTATTGTCGACAGTTTAGTAATGTTGGTTTCCGAACTTGTTTGCCATTTTTTACTATTCGAATTATTTTTTTCTTTAAAAACAAGATGCAAGGACATACGTTCCAGTTATCTACTTCAAGGTTATATGGCTCGTCAGCATTTATCGGCTTGCTGTAGCCAAATTTTATTAAGTTGCCCCAATTTATCATTAGGCTATTTAGATTAAAGAATAAGCAACGAGTTACACACATTGTTTAATATTGTAGAAAGCTATTAAGCTGCAAATTTTGTAATTTATCTGAAAGAGCAGCTCCTGAATTCCCCGTGTTGCTGGTGGCTTAGGCCATACGTGTCAAACCGTACTTGAACTTAAGCGTTGAAGAATGCTTTGTGGATCAAAATTTCCTGAAAATTAGATCTTTCTGAGCAACATAGATGCACTTAAAAGCATCTTACAACACATCAAACCATTTTAGAATATAAAATTTTATTGTAGACTTAGGTTTCAAGTTTTAAGCGCTTATGTCCTGGTGATTTAGGCAGGAGAATAGTGATAAAGTACTTTAAAATCAATCGGTAGACTATACTTTTATTATATTAAGTTGATAAAATTACTCGTCCTTACGGGTTTTTTAAGTCATCACGATATCAAAACGTGATCTGACGCCCCTTGCTCTGAATTTAATGTAAAAACTTATATTTCTCTTTTTTCTTTGCGTTTTGACTATGGTAGCCTTGAGAAATTTAAGTGATTAAGTAATTAGTAGTCGAAGCGCAGCATAGGTCTAGGCCTTTTCGAAGGACAAACCACAAATTCCTGTTTTTATCTGTAAAAGTGGTTTCGTCATGCGATTGTTTGGTATCGAAAACAGTGATTAAAAATTTCTAAATTGATAAGCTTTTCTGATGTTTATGTACTATAACTACTGTTTAGATATTTAACTGAGCCTCTTGTACTTCTTCATAACGCAAATATGAGATTCGCGATCTACTGGTTGAAAAATACGAACCTAAACAGCTTTTCGGGATGAGAATTTAGGAAATTATATTACAGAAACCAAAAAAAAAAAAAAATTGATTTACATTAAATAAAACTATAAAGAGCTTGTGTTATTACAAGATTACGCGATTCAATTTATTTATAAACAAATACTTTTCAATTAATCTGAAGTTTCACCATTTTCATATTAAGGGATCCATAAAAACTCTATATCAGGGAAAATACCCTATTTGGGGGTATTCGAACGGAGAGGAGACAAATCCGTCAAGTACTTTCTGTAGACAGTATTGGAAGTAACAGCGTTAAGTCTAACTAGATGATAATCCTGCTACAAGCCGCTAATGGGCTTTTAATTATTCAGTTTGCCCGAAGGCGAGTGACTCGGGTTATAAGTTAAGCCCACGATATTGTTTGGACGGATTATTCATTGAAGCTACAGTTAATTAAATTTGCAGCAGTTGCGTCATCGAACACACTAACTTCCAACACCAACGAGCTTAAGATAATAATACGGCTTGCGGGGTGGAGAACGATGACGTCTTCCTATAAACACACAAACGTTTTCAGGTTTTCTATAAATGTTCCTCTCTTTATTTTGTTTTATTTTATTTCACTTTTTTCTATCTATAAGTTACTTATAATTCAAACAATTGCTGTTTTGACATCTGGTATGCACGCCATCGCGTTATTGGCTACGACGGCACACCTGCATCACAAGCAGAATGCAGCTATCGATGCGTGTTTTTAAAACGTATTTTCCTTTTCCAATAAAAAATTTGGATAGAAAACCCTCGCAATGCACATAATTTCTCTTTCTACATGCTAAAATTTAACCATTTTCAATCGCTTTACATGCTAGCTTACACGCTACACGCTGGCATCTTTAAGGAAGTTGTCAAGGTGTACGCTATCAGATGAAGAAAATTACATTTAAAACAATTTAAAAAACATTACCTTCGTTTAACTCTAAACGAGCATTAATTAATCTAAAAATATATAAACATTTCGACATCAACATTATTATTAAACTATTATTATTGCTTAACAGGTATGAGGGAGATTATTAAGAGAAAAAAAGAAATTGACCATCTGCAAAAGTTGTTTTGCTAGAGAAAAACGAGGAAACAAGATACCCAACCCATCAATTATAATTATGACGTATCTCTTAAGGATCTGTTTAAGGATCTATAATTATGGAGTATCCCTTTTTTTTCCATAGCTAGCAAAGAAAATCTTTATAACAGGCTCTACTTGTCCATTGAAGTTGTCTGGTGACAGGTTCTACACGCACAACTCTAATCAAATTAATTGTCACCTTGGAATCATGCTCTGATGTGTTCTTTACTTTTTCTAACAGCTTTAATGCTTAATATCTTATCTGCAGTCTTAAAAAAGGCTAATTCTAAACAGTGGAGTGACAGCCATGCCATACGCGACTCCACAACAGCTATTGTACATCAACACGTAACTAGTCGTAAACAGGTAAAAAAAAGAAGAAAATATTAGATAATTGCTGCATAAAATGATCTCGGATTTACTCCAGACATATCTAGCATGTAATTTTTAAGCTTTTAGAACAGATAATTACGATATTTTTTGAAAAAATCTACGCAAAATTATAACTCTACTTTGTTACGTTATAATTACAAATGCTGTATATGAATATATATATGTGTAATTTTTAAATAGTAACTGTTATTATGTTCCGATGTCCCATTTAAAGGCTAAAGAAACATAATTGACAAACGTTGCCGTGTAACATCTATGTAGATGTACACGGGAATGTAATTTGGTTTCCGTGCTTTACATGTATAAGTGCTGTTTATATGTCCGGAACGGGCGCTGTTATAATCGAGTTGTCGAGTTGTTAATATTCATTTTGCAAACGCATCTTTATGCTCTTACACCATAAAAACATAGTTTAAAAAAGGGTTTATAATTACTGTATAGAGCTCGGTAGGTGGTGTGTGTTTGAAGGAGAAGTATCGACTCCTCCTGCGTGATGAAAGAGTTAAGAAATATGTATTATTTTTGCATATTACACCGCATAAACTATCCACGACTAACTTAGAACAGTAATTAATTGAAAATTACATAATACGATGAAAATGTGAAGGTTTTAGTATTGTTCTACGACGTGCTAATAACAGAATAAACATATTGCTTCCTTACCAAGGGCGTCAGGTAAGCTATTATTTAGGTTTTCTGGATCGCATCCAACTCTTACGATAGCTTTAAGTTTATGTAACTGAAGGAAAACTTGTACGTTCCTATAATTGAAATGACAGATTGATCACATTTCTGCGCCGCTTTACGAATTACTACAATTTTTCTTTACAGATATTAATGACAGGACAGACTAGTTGCTGCGAGACTAATCAGAACGGAATGGCTGCAGATCCTCATACTGCACAATCGCCTACTGTTTGCTCTCTACCAGCAGCTTACGACTCGAGATTGCTCTCTACTTATCCACGTCTCGCAACTGGTTTAACTGTCTATGGCTCGACTTATGCCGATCAAGCTGGATACGTAGCAGCACTTGGAAGCCATCCAACATCGTTCTATCCAACACTGGTAATTAAATTTACATCTTTCTAAGATATTTTATAAAGTAATCGTTATGTAAATTGTTAAAAAGTTTCCTAACTTTTATACAAGTTAACTCGTTATATAAGATTCTTTTGTAAATTGTTAGAAATATTGATTTTCTCCCTCCTCCCCTTTCTTTCATCTGGACTTCTTTTTTAGCGCAGTCACGAATCAAAATTTCACGCAAAAATTCCGATAACATGCTATTTTTATTTAATTTTTATCGGTCTAAGTGACATTTCTCAGCCAATACATTCTAACTACCTTTTTTATTTGTATACTTTTTTAAAATTTAAAATCGTAAATCTAGATTTTAGCTGATAAGCAGATTTGTAGAAAACTCAATACAACGAGGTTAATCCTAACGAAAGAGTATTATTTAAAGTAGAAAAACAGATCGTATTTAACTTTCCTACTTTCTAGTAGCGTTATCAATTATATAATTAAAATTACAACTTTTTTCTTTTTTAAATTCTTTTTTCATTTGTACTTTTATCTGTCTTGGATCTATCTGATACAATAGATTAAATAATAATAATATATATAACTCTTAACATGACAGCTTTCTTCGTCGTTTGAAAGTGCAAGCTGCGCTTGTTCTCGCTAAATTCTGCACACCTGTCCCTTAAACCTGTAATTTGTTAAATTTTTGCTTTGGTTCTTTTTTTTTGTTGAACGTAGAACGTGTGAGAACACCGTGCAATTTTTGTATTAATTCAGTAAGGATAAAAGTTACTGAATACTTTCATCTACGTAAATTGCCTCATATATTGAGTAATTTTCAAGCTCTACGTTCAAATTTATGAGTATGAAACTAGATATTTATTCGGTTTAAGATCATATATCAATTGGATTTTCGACATGTAGATACTGAAATGTAACAAGCTTTTTAAATTTTATCTCGTAAAATCTATACATTATAACCCACAACAGCTTAGGCCTTTGCTAAGTTATTTTAGGAGCCTCAAATAGCCTATACATTTACTGTGACAAGATCCTGATCCTGTACAGTCAAACATCGTGCGATACTGGTGTTATATTATATAAAAATAACCTCAAAATTTGAACCTGTATAGACCAAAACCTTGACTGTATAGCCTACATTCTTGTATAAATTTATATTTCTATCACCAATCTATACACGATTTCAGTTATAGATGTGGATCTTATATAATTATTGAGACAATATTCAAATGTCCATAACCTGATAGATAGATATCTTGAATTGTTATGCAGAGATTTACTTGCATAGATTCAATTGTTTCAGATGAACAAATCGTTGTTCAAGTATTGTTAGATCTATTATTAGATAGACGTAAGTTCGGTTGGTTTTGTTACATAGGTTTCAGACATGTGCTTATTATTTGAATATATCGACAGTTTTAATAGCTTAAGAAGTCGAAAAATGGGTTACGTCAGTAGCTATGTTAATGAAGAGATAGAGAAAGACACAACAACTAGTATACAATTTAAAAAAAAAATAGCTAATAAATTACCACGTTTTCTACTTATTTATAAATATATAAATAAATAATTTATAATAGAAGTTAGGATACAAACAAACAACTCGTTAGTTTAGTTCAGAACTTGCGTGGCTTGTTATGCAGCCCGAGGACAATTGTCCCCTCATCTGTATTCTACTAAGGTACGAGTTACTCGAGTGTAATGATAGCCTTGTACGAGAGACAGTAGCGAGTCACTAATAGAGACTTTAAGGGAATGGCCGCCATTTTATAACCCACAAAGTGTTCTTTGTGGAGGAAAAATAGAAAGAAAATTCAAAATTCTATACTCGGAAACCGAAAAAAAATAATAATATGCAAATTAATACAGCAGTTGCCGTTTTATCAATTGTTAAGCCATCATTTTCCTTGATTAAAAATTAAATAAATCGACTTATATAATTAAATTTAGTTTTTTATTCATTAAAACAAGCAATTTTTAATGTCTTTTTATAGTCATCTCCTTACGATCTGAAGGACGGAAGAACAACGTGGCCTACATTACCTCAAGCTGCGTGTTACGCTTACGACACAACAGCACTAACAAATTACGGACCTTATGGAGATAGGTAAAATTTTATACACTTGATAATAATGCCTCCCTTATATAATTTGTAGTGTTATTTCGTTTCTTCAACTGAAAGAGTTGGGAGCAGCCAATGATTCTATTGTGGTCGCATTGCCAGACTATACATATATATATGTTAATGGAATGGCCTAAACCGATAGTCGAATTTCTTTATTTTTCGTGGTGTACGGAAAACTCACGCGAACAAACAATATTTGTAAGGAAAGTATCGGTTTCCAATCGGGTTGCATGCTACATTCATTAATATTCCACGATACTGGTAAATTGCACGAAGACATTAAATGTTTTAAGTGTTCGTGATCTATATAGTTGTGTTGATTACAGATATTCTAAAGCATGTTGTATTAAGTTTCTGTTTTATTGATAGTTGCTCAACAATGTGCTTTACCTTTATCCATCGATGGCTAGTCTGCAAATAGAATATTCGAGCCTTTATTCTTCTTTGTTCGACTTCCCGAAAAGAAATAATGCGTGATGTTTAGTCTAGTTTTTCAAGAAAATTTGAGCGTAACCTCAATAGATTACGTTATTTATTTATTTAAAATATAAGTAAATTACAGAAACTCGCTTGTAGTTGCTACCTAGAAGAAGAAAAATTGATATTATAAACATGTAACTGTGATCGAAGCTTAGAAAATAGAGAATCTAACTTGATGAAAACTTGAATGTTGCAACTCTTCTAGCATAAAATGGATTAGTCTGAGTGTTAAAGTTTAACGAGAACATGAAAATAGCATTAAAATTAGAGTCTGTTCAAAGCTTGAACAGAAAATAAAGATCTAAACAATAAAAATTAACAAGAGTGATTTTAAAAAGTTAGATTTTCAGGATATAGAGTTAAGTGTACAGTCTGAATTTAGAAGATAGTCCAGTCTACTCGTCCTAAATATTGGAATCGTACGTCTTTGAACTTCAACATGAATAAACAGAAAAACGTTATAAAATATGAAGAGATTTTGTTCTTTACTCTGATCCTTTCCTAAATTCAGGCTTTTATATTTAAGGATCAGGTCCTGAAAAGCTTATTTTTAATAAAGCAAAGTAGACTTTCACAACTTAAGCTTAATCTTTTATGTTTTAGTATAAGTGAACGAGTGAATATAAAAGACGGATTTGCCTAATAAGAGTCTGAATTTATGAGCTATTGACAATAAAATAGAAAGTATCTCCTAAATTTATTTAACGAGTGACTTTCTACTAACACGACACAACTAAAAATACAAAAACAAACAGATTTGTTGTACTCCTTACTCTAACACCCCGTTTTTTAATTGTTCAGATGGTCAAATTAAATTTTATAAAGTCAACACGGATTTAATGTTTTATATTCGTGACTATTAGTCACAACATCGCGATTTCTTTTTCTGAGAACTAAAAAAGAGATGCACATAGAACCTTACGTGATATAGATTACACTAAAAATGTAGACCAGACACTCGTGCTAGAAATTTCTAAACACGAAACGTTATAGATTTATTTGTTGTAGTGTTTTTTTAGTGTGTGATACGTTATTTTGTAATGTTTCATAATTGATATAATTCTAAAGTTGGCCTTTTCTCTTAGGTACGATGCTATGGATAGTGCTGCAAGAAGGAAGAATGCTACTAGAGAAACGACTAACACGCTTAAGGCATGGTTATACGAACACAGAAAGAATCCTTACCCCACTAAAGGGGAGAAGATCATGTTGGCTATCATCACTAAAATGACTCTGACTCAAGTTTCGACTTGGTTTGCTAATGCCAGGAGGAGATTGAAGAAGGAGAACAAGATGACTTGGGAACCGAAGAATAAAACAAGTGATATGGCTGATACGGATGATAAATCTGAAGGAACTCAAACAGACGATGAAATAAATCAAGATAAAGATGATGGTGACAAATCGGTCATTAAAAACAATAATAGTAACGAAGGTGAGTTGAAGTATTTGATGAGTTTGCTTCATTAATAATGTGTATATGTGTGTGTGTGGTTTTTTAAAAGATAGAGCCTGAATTAAGATAAACTGTGTGTGAAAGTGTATAAAATAGTCTGAGTTGTAGTATTTTAAAATAAAATTTCCTTAAAATCTAGCTAAATTTTTGAAAGATTAAGCTATTTTAATATTCCTTTTAGTCAAAAAAGAAGAGTCGGACAACGAGAAAACTTCCGAAGAAACCCCAAGAGATAATGATCGAAGCATTTCCACTTTACTACCCCTGACCACACCAAATTGTCAGGTGAGACTGAACGAATTTGGCAACTCTTCGACCCCACCCATGACCAAATTGACACCGGAACTTCCGGTGACCGAGAAGCCAAAAATTTGGTCCTTAGCTCAGACGGCCATATCAGATACTGTTCCTACACGCAAAATGGCCTTCGATGTGCCAGCTACATCCGACCTGAATTACACAGAAAGGACACCCTCTGTGTCACCATCTTCCACTTCCGGTTATTGGACACCGACCGGAAGTCTTCGTTCTGTGGAGCAGACTTCGGAGATGGCCATTCAGGAGGATAATTCGGCAGTGGGACCAAGATTGGCTCCTCTACCCTCATCGGTAACCATGGATTATAATTCTAGATTACAATTCCCGGTGAAGAGCCAAGAATCTGTAGACGATATGAATAACGATGCTACTGTCAGGACTTTTGTAAATGGGACTAAGTATGGCACCTCTCCAGCTCTTTTAAGGTTTCCTCCAAATTACCATCTGGATGCTTCTTTGACGCCTCCTTCTTCAAGAGCCAGTTCTCTAGGATGGTTGATGCCAGATCAGAAAGAAAGAGGTAATTTTCCTTCATCCCTTTGGATAATGTATTTAAATTTAGATCCGTCGTACACAGTTTTAATTCAAGAAGCAAAGAATTCGCGTGCAAACTCGACTTTTCTTTGCTGGTATATAAGAATAGGGGTTAGGAGTTTTATGGACCTTCCTAATTTTACTAATTTTACTAGTCAAAATGTTAATCCTGATAATAAAACCATCAGCGTTTTGTTTTTATTATTAAGTTAATAAAATTAATTTGCAACTTATTAACAGTTTGAAATAAAGAGATCATCATGAAATATCTACAGTTGATCTACTCCACTTAGACCGGTTTATATCGCATTTAACCTTTAAAAAAAATGATAAATTTGATTTGTAAACATAAAGTAGATAGGCTATTTTTCATATAAAAACTTGCCCATAAAATATATGAATAGCATCATTGATGTGCCATAACTTTTTCCTTGGTAATGCTTTCAGCAGCTTACTTTTTCGACTTGTTTGTGCAGGACACTGGAAAAAAAGTAATATAATTGAAGGTCTTAAGAAGCAAAATAGTGTCCTAATCAACTTGTCAAGTTTGTTTTTTAACATAAAAACATTTTCCATCATTTAAAATACGCGTTCAGATTACAAATTTGCTCCCTGCTCCACTCAACTTGTAGCATAGCATATAAATAAGATGGCAATAAAGTGGGATTTATGGAGTCTTTTTCTCTACTACTTAGAATAGTATAAATGAGGAGAAGTTATTCTTGATATAAATCAAAAAAAGAAATTTTCTAAAAATGCAACTTTTTTAAAGCTACAAAGAACTTTAAAATGCCTTTAAAATATGCACCTTAATCCTATAATAAAAGAAATTATAGCACAAAGACGTTTAAACATATTAATAATTAAGATATTTATGGAAAGCCTTTAACGATAGGAGTGATTTTTGTATTATATTTATATTTAAGGCTCCTTTCGTAACATTTACAAGTAATTTCACAAAAGATAAAATTACGAGTAGCGTAACACAGTTAAAAATGTAAACAAATTCTTACAGGAAATTAGTACACAGGAACAAGTTAGTGGTTGACAGCTCTTACTCAAGACTTGAAAGACAACTGTCAAGTGGTTTCGCAAGGACAGTATATGCTCCTGTATACATGCATGTATAAAAAAGTAGGAAATTCGATGTTATCGTGTCCTCTATCTTGTTTGATGAATAAAACTTGAATCGATTTCAATTATACATCATTTTTATTTTCATAGTCTGTGCTACAATCTTCTACATTGGACAATTCTTTAGTCAAATACAAACTAGTTTATAGAATTACTAAACAGTATTTTTAAGTATTTAACCCCGCTTCTATTGTAAGAAGGAGTCGATAAATTAAAATTTCTATATAAAAAACAGGCTCCAAAGCGGCTGATTTTTTTTTTTTACATTTTTGATAATAAAATACAGGTTTTGGATGGTTTAGATCGCATATTCTAATTTTGTTTGAAGGATTTGTTCAGAAAAACTTGATAATTTAAGGCGTGTTATAGTTGTTTATGTTAATTAATTGTTGTTGTGTTTACAGGGCTTTCCAAGTAAAAATTATAATACGCAGATACTAAATCTGAGTTATAAATTAACTAAAGGTTTAAAAAAATGTGTAAATAATGTATTACATTTGTGTATGTAGGCTATATATGAAGACAATTTTACATTAAAATTTTAAAAGATTATGTAGGTTTACATTATATAGATTAGGTATAATATATAATTGTGTACATATATAAGCCTATATACGCAAGTTTAATTTATCTCACTTCTTTCAGATCTATATAGTATAGGTATAGAGTTAAATGGTGGATCCACTTTAATCCTTAAAATTATATGAATATGTATTTATATGTTGTTTCATTTACAAAAATAATTTAAATTTTGGGTCCTCTGTATAGAGGTTCTCACTTTATATGGGTCTATATATATATTTATATAAAATTAATGTTGCTTAAATTAGAAAAAAGCCTACAAAGTTTAGCCACGTTACGTGTTTAGAATATTCACATTGAATAAACTATGTTAATGATAGTGTTGTATAGGTGTAGGTCTACATGTCAGAATTATAAGAATGGTATATAAATACAGTTTAATGAAGTATACGTGAATATTATACCGAATACATGCATATACAGAATGTTGTATATTTATAAGCTCTTTAAGAAAAGTAAAGTGTATGTCAGTTAAGTAGGAGATAATGATTTTTATATTGTTAATGTACGCCTTCTGTTTAATTAGTAATATAATTATCTGCTGTAGCTAAACGCTTAAGCTATTCATTTACACATATTTGAATCAGTTCTGCTTTGTCTTATGCTTTAATTATTTTATGTCTTGAAGGGCTCAGACGTAAGTTCAGACTTTACATTACTCTTATGCTAAGTGATTTAGACATTTAAAATTATAGTTGTTATATTTAGAACTTTATTTAAAGCATAATATATCAGAAATATATATATGTTTTCATTGTCTAGTATAGGAAAATGTACACGCATACTAGAGTGTAGTTTACTATTATAATAGCTATCTGTAAGTCCGGCCCTGTACTGAAACATAATGAAAGTATATGCAGCTTTTCTCAGGCCTAGAATGAAGTAACGAAGTCCGTTACGTATGACACTAGAGGTTGGACGCCTCGCACCATTGCTGATGTTAAAACGGATCCACACTGCTTGTCAATCGCCATACAGTTAGTAGCATATAACAATAGACGTCAATATAATATTTGTGTGTATGGAGTAAAACAGGCTAAACACAAGTGGCTTAGTATAAGGAAATTATTTGTGTGTACAAATTGAAAAGATTGCTTAAACGATGAGGTACATGTATATGTAAAATGTATGTAGTATTATAATATATTCAAACAAGTTTTTTACAGTCGTATCGACATTTTCTAAACACCCTTTTCTAGTTATTCAACACGACTTAAACCCCGCAATCTACACACCATCTTAATGCAATTCGATCGTAATTTTATTAATATAATTTATTTAGATTATATTTTGTCGGCATGATTTACAATTTAAATCAAAGTAATTTGTTCGATTTGACTTTCTTTCTTTCTTTATTCAAACTAGAAATAATTAGGGATACGAGAAGCTATGTTACACCTCATCAGGTGCCAGTCACAATAGGGGACACAACGGCCTTCAAACCTGTTAGTAGAAGGTGAGAAAATCGTTTCCTTACCTTAAAAAAAGGGGACAGGATAAAATTAAAGCTTATTTCTTTTTTTATGTAAATAAATAAATTAGAATGATAATTTTATATCTAACATTCAAGAACAACTTAAACTATAAAATTACGAATTAATTTATGACAATTGATGATTGAATACTTTAATGAATGATTAGATTTCCTTATTGCTTCTATAATCCTTGATTTTTTTCCAAACTTTAATTATTATTATTAAAGGAATTAGCATGTACAGGGTGGAACAAAAGTCAGTTAATCATTCTAAAGGCCAAATTGCCGCCTTATTTACATTGCTCGGCATAAATCTGCATGGAAACAAAGAAGCAGTGGCGTAGCGAGGGGGCAAGGGGGTGCATCGGGCGCCACTCGCAGAGGGGCGCCCAAATGGTCTCCAAGACAAACTATATGTGTTTCTGAAGGGGGAGGGAACGGAAATAAAGTGTCGTGCCCCGGGTGTCAGTTATGTTCGCTACGTCACTGCAAAGAGGCTAACTGGCTTTTGAACCAACCTGATAATTTTAGGCCCTCTATTTGATAAAATTAATGCAGTTTTTTTTATCATTACAGCGAACAACCAATTGTGTAAAAACAAATTCATCATTGTGAAGAATCATTCTGTGTGATTTACACGATTTAAGTTATGTAATTAAAATTTTAGTTGGATCTGATATTATAGAATATGGTGCCAATTGAGTAGGCCTTCGAAATCTCTCTCTTTCTCTATGTCTCTAAGTGTAAGATGTGATTCAAGAGACAAGAGCAAAGGCCTATTTAACTTTGACAAATATAGAAATGAACAAAGATATAGAAACAGACTTTAAAAAATAAACAAAAGGAAAAAAACAATGAATCTCTACATTTACCTGTTACGTTTAGTTTCTTCTTTGTGATGCTTCAAAATGCAGCTATCTTGTGTGAAGAATGTGGAGAGAGTAGCTCGCTAGAGACACGCATCAGGATGCTGTACATGTGCACAAACTATTGCCAAATGAACAGTAAAAAAACAGAAAATTAGAAAGTTTCGGTATATAGGACAGAATTAAAGAACTGAAAAATTCGATATAAATATAAGTAAATATATATATAAATATACGAATATATATATTAAGAATGGAAGTTGAAGATAGAAGAGTTGTTACTTATTTTCTGAAAGTTTAACTTCAGAACGCGTTTTTGGGGATTTAAAACGTGACAAAACCTTAAAAAATTAAGTAAATTCTTTTAATTTTTTAAAATTTTATTTATTATTTTAAAATTTAAATCGATTATTCCAACTGCACACACACACACAAAAACACAGACACACACACATACACATACACATACACGCAAAAATTCGATCATTTCGATACATTTAAATTAAAAAAAAACAAAAGAAAAATCAGAATTATTTCGAATTTTTACGAGAAAGTTTCCGTCTTTCTAAGTATTAAAAGTGAAGAAGGAAGGAGGATTTTAAAATATAGAAGAAGGTGGAGAAAGTAACACGCCTCAATAAGTGAAAAAGTGTAAATGAAAAAATAAAAATAAATGAATAAAAAAATCCTGTTTTAATTCCACAAATATAGAAAATTGTAATGAAAAAATCGTAAAAAAGTGAACAACTTTTGAAGAGATGACGTGTGTAAAATATTGAATTGCTTTATTGATTTGCACCCGAATAAACAATTTTTGATTCTGCAGTTTTCTATTTGATTTCGTTTTTTTAAAGAAATAATAATAAAATAAACAAATATTTTCCTATATAAACACACCTATTTGACTTAGTTTTTTCGTGTATACATTAGTGGAAACACGTGCTAAACTATACACATTTTAAAATGGCCAACAGCGGCAACCACTGTTAAAGGGAGAGGAGGAGGAGGAGGGGGAAGTAGTCATTTCTAAGAAAGAAGTAAAAGCGCTATCACCTATTTAGGAAGAAAGTTGAGTAAGGAATTGAAAGAAGAGTCGTTTTCTTTAAGTAGCTCTCTACAACACGCAAGCGCATTGGCGAGAAATAAATCGGATAAAGTGCAGAAGAGGATATGTGTGTTCTCAGTCCCCAAAGCGAAGAAATCGTCTTAGCGACATCATTTTCTCTTCCTTTTTTTCCTCTTTCTCTTCTTCCCTCCCCCTACTTTGAGTCGAGTATCACGAAAAACTTTCTCTTGCACAGATTATTGTTTTTTGGAAGTGGTACCAATGTTGTACAAGTAACGTTCATGTAGTACTTTGATGTCTGACATTCTACACTGACTGTGGTAAAGTTCTAGTAGGATGTGTGGCGAATTGAACATCGCATCACTTAGTCTCGCTCCATTTTTTTCCTCTATTAAAATCTTTACTAACTAACTAATGCCAATGTAGAACATTTACCTTTAAAAATTATTATTCTTTCACTTATCAACCGGTAGATCGTGATCGCTGTGAGAATTGGATATTCTTGTGTAAAGAGGATGAGGTTGATAAGAATCATCCCGAAGCATCCTACATTAATGTAGTTGAAGTTTCCGTTTGAAAATGTTTAATATATAGTTTTGCTTATACAAATTTTTTTTTAGTTTAATTTTTATGTTATTTTCGATCCGGATTGATGTATAAAAAGCTAAACTATCGCCAGGCTTCTTAACTAGTGGCTCGCGATCTTCAAGTATATTGCATATTATTACATAAATGTGGCTAATAATGGAAAGATTGAGAAGTGCATTCACAAATACACAAAAATCTCTAGTCACTGAATACTTTATATGTCTGTAAAATCTATTATAATACATACCCAACCTGACACGTAAACTAACACACTTCCTAACATTATAAAGCACGTTATTCTTTTTAACACCGTATTAAAAAATACTACACGTCAGTGTAAATCTACGGAACATAATTTTGCTTACAAATATACAAATTAAGACACAAAAAAGGTACATAATTCTACCTCAAGGCCTCTCAAACAATAAAAAAAAAAAAAAAAAAAAAAACACATGGCTAAGAAACCAATTCGATCTTCTAAATATATAATTTGAGCATCGACCAACTTAAAAGTTGTGTCAAATACACAGGTAACTTTCTAACCTTTATATATTTATATATATTTATATATATTGTAGTATCTAACACATCAGCATGGCCATTTTATAGACCAAAGCGACCATTTCAAGTACGTTTATAGAATACTTAAAAAGGCTTGTAAACGTGAGTACCGTCACGCGATCTTTCAGGAAATTGTTGCTGTGCAGGTCCCACTTACACTGTATATGTAGACCTATTACAAGGACTACTTACTTATTTTTTTCTTTACCTCACTTTTTTTAACACGTGTAAGCTAAATATATACCCTATATATATATAAATGCAATCGAGTGTAACTACGTTCGAATCGTGTGTTTTCTAACAGAGAAATTTGTCACCTCATTAAGTCGAAAATTCGATATTAATGGGTCCATTCAACGTGGCATCAATCAAGATAAAAGTAGTACAAATGAGCATTTTCCGTCCGGCAATTAATAGAAATTAAAAGGACCTTTCAATCACCACAAATAGCATTGTTCTTGTTAAGAAAAGCGCCGAGTGTCAATCTGTTCTGTCGTGTACCACCTGCTATTTATCGTGAAAGAACGGGAGGGAGGGTGGAGAATGACATCCGTTAATCATTCTACGTTTCTTATTTTTTTATTATTATAATATATATATATATATATATACTACCGAACACAAACAGGTTAAAAATAGACACTATAACATACACTATACATAATTTTTCTAGTTAGAAGCGTGTATTTGTGCTCGTGTATTCGTTATTGCTTATGAGTTATATATTTTATAGGCTACAATCTGTCAAATTCAACAAATTCAATCATTATAAATTACACTTTATATAATTTATACATAAATCTAATCTTGCATGAAATTTTTATATTATTATAATAGTTTATATACATTGTTCTAAATTACAATTATGAGCATTATTATGTCTTATAAACTCGTTCTAGATTTAACACTAATTATTATTATCAAGAATTGAGTGTATAAGTGTGGTTAGCGATTCAACTATTTATGAAAGAGTGTTTAAATTTATAAATTATTATACTAGTTTATATGGCTCTTGTGTTAATTGCTCTGATTAGCTGTAATTGTATGTGTTAAATAACATGATAAGTAGGGTCAGATAAAGAAAAGACGGCCCTAAATGTAAAAAAAAAAATATATATATATATATAAATGTCGTTTTATTAATTTATCTGTATATTTTTACGGTTTTTGTAGAGGAGAAGGCCCCACGTTTGTAATTATCACGTGCCCATTTCGCCCCTCTCAAGCCTACACGAGAGAAGATTCTAACACGTGCCACCGTTGTGTGGCTATTAAGTGATTAAAATAACGATAAAATTCATTAAAATGTGAAAAAAATTATCACGTTCTAGTACAGAAATTTAATATTAGACTTATTAAGAAATCAGAAAATATGGGGCCGTTCTACCTACGCTAACACACCGTTCACTTCATGATACATTAGCCTATTTTTAGTCACGAACTACACGTATAATATCACCATCATTAAAACAAAGAAGCTTATATATACGTTTATATATATATATATATATATATTAAAGAAAAAGGGTTAAACATAATCACTAACATCTCAGCACATTATTAACATTATGAATTAGCAATTATCATGCTCATCAAAGGTAGTAAGAAATAAAGAAGGGGTGTAACAAGCAGCAAGTATCATCAAATAAACGTATAGATCAATAACATCGGCTCAACTAGAAAAGAGTAAAGGGCATTTATCAAAATGTTCTTCTTACTTAAACTTGTTTATAAAGGTGGACAATTTTCTGTTCGTGCATTGTAGAAAGGACTAGAGCACGATGACAGAGGATCATGTAATGAATAATAATGACACAAAACAGGAAATTTCATATCCTTAGCCAACAATAAATTGGAATTCTTGTCATGCGCTACTACATAGGATTGTATTCTAGAATTTATCTCTAAACTTACAGGGGGGGAGAAGTACATATATACATACATACATTACACATATTTTCTATTTAAAAAGGTCTAATTATACTTGTTAATTTGACATTTACATAAAAATTAACAAATTTTTACTTAGAATAATAAAATGTATATCACGTTATATGTGGGGTGGGTATTAAATATGGCGTTA
The DNA here is from genome assembly GCF_030686945.1 of Centruroides vittatus. Lineage (NCBI taxonomy): Eukaryota > Metazoa > Arthropoda > Arachnida > Scorpiones > Buthidae > Centruroides > Centruroides vittatus. Next base: position 1,164,924 of record NW_027122175.1, on the reverse strand, counting down.
CTTAGCTATCACCCACTTAACTCGTTCCACTTCTTTAATGAATTCTAAATTGTGATACGGGATTGTGTATTTAAAGTATAAACAAATGAGATTTTATCGTTGATAATTTAGTCTAATCGCTAGCAAGTTCGATGGTTAATAATTACAAGAATTAATTTGTAATTATTAAAATTATGTGTTATAATTAATCAGTACGTCTTTTGATGTTAGTAAAAGATTCATAGTAGCGAAACGGGAAAATCTGGACTAGAAATTTGGGTTTTTAAGCATAAAAGTGAGAGATTTTTCAACGTAAAAAAGGAGTTTTTAATATAAAAATGGTGCATTTTACTTTCCCACTGTTATATAGGCCTATAACAGAAGGACATCATGATGGCGACAGCTCAAAAAATTACCCTCCCTCTAAGATTTTTACATTTTTGGACTCAGGTGATCTTGAAACATCGAGAAGTGCAAAAAAAACAGTTGTATTTTTTTTCTGTGCATGTTACTGTGTGGGGTGAACGATTTCTTTCACCAACTTTCAAGCTTAATAACTCCTGTGTCTTTACTCCAAAATTTATGAAATTTCGCAGATAGGTTTCTGTATTCGAGAGAAATGTTCCTAGAAAATTTTAAAATAATCCGACCATCGGTTCGGGAGATACGGCTCCCATCCCCCTTAATATTTCCGTAACCAAACTGAACTTAAAGGTAGCAGTTATTAGAGATTAAGTTATAAAAGTCTTTTTTATATATGGAAATGGAAAAAACAATTGCTTATTGTGATGAATTATAATGTTTTTAACGATAAAGAATGTAAATATGCATAATTAGGAAGTTTATTTTCATATCTCTTACGCTTAATATTTCTTTAAATTAGAAATAAGAGCTTGTAATCATGAAAATGGTGGATTATTAAACTTATGGAAATGGATAAACTTTTGCATTGAAGCGTAGAGTGTCTCCTTTATTTTATATTTTATTGGTAAAAATGTTCCTTACACATAGAAGAGGATCTTTAAATTAAAAACAGTAATTTCTTAAGATGAGAAATGTAAGATTATAACCATAAAACTGGAAAAAAGATCTTTGTTTTCGAGATTTGTAACACACACGTACTGCAATTTAAAGCACAAATAAGATAATATATGTGTATTTACAGTGAATTTTTGGGCTTTCGTAAGAAAAACTAACATTTAACAAGAGAAAACAAAATTGCAATTGCATAAAATTGTCAAATTTCCCGAAATCTGCAGTTTCTCGGTGAAAAAAAAATAGTGAAGAATTAAAGAATTCCTTCTACAGATTACAGTCCAGATAAAATATTTTTAACGCAATGAAAAACAATCTTCGTACTTATGCAAACTCGCATTCTTTATCATTAAAAAAGGATAATTAATCAGAAATAAACTGATAATTAAAGTTAGTTACACCAGGAAAAAATATATATATCTAAATATATGGCAAGCATAAGGTTGAAGAGTAGTAAATTAACGAGAAGTCGACAGTGTAAGAGAGTAATAATCACGTAAATTATACACAAAATGGGCTCTAAATTTCAACATTTTTACATTCTACCGTTGTAAAAAACAAACTTTTGACAATAATTCTGATTTAGAATGTTAAAATTACAAGAAAGTTAGGAAAAAATTTCCTTTCCCCCTTTCAACTACTTTACAAAACTTTGCAACATTAAAATAACTCTATGTGGATAGTGTTTAACAGTAAAGAAGGGGGGTAAAAACGGCAATTAATTAACTAAAGTTATTAAATTATATTTATCATCCCACTCAATACCCACTTTTGACAAGAAATAAGTAAAAAACCGTAAGGAGGGTAAAAGAGTATTTTGTTCTTGGATGAAGATAAATTACTATTAAGGTTCCTCCCAACAAATTTTAAAGGCGGGAGTTATTTTTACGAGAAGAAAATCTCCCCGTTCACAAAATTAGAGTTAGTTAATTGGTAATTACGATATGGGCGGTGTTAAAAGTGGGAGGAAGACTTAAGGGACTCGGAGGTTAAAGGTCACATCCATTTCTCCATTATCTGATAATGCGCGTTCATTGTTCCATCGAGTTTTTAAGAGCTTAGTTCTTCCTTTAATTGTCTTTTCAAGATCCATAAAGCTTTCTAGTTAAGTCTATTCATCGATTTAGCCATCTTTTATATTCAAAACATTTTAAGTATCCCTTTCTTTATCACTTTAAACACATCCCTGTGTGGTTGCACACTGTTTAAAGGTTTTCTTAGAGGTTGTGGTTTGCCTAACGATCGTTTGTTCTTACTCAATTAAGCAACGAGAACCTTAACATAATTGATTACCCTGCGCTAATTTCTCCAAATTATTTTCTTTATTCAAAGAAATTTTCTCATTCTCGCCTGGTTGCAGCTAATTTCCTAACAGTTTACCAAGCCTACAAGGCATAAACTCATTAAACAGAACGGAAGTTTTTCAACGTAGATAACATCTATTGTATATAAAAAAAATTATTAAAACTCAATTTCCTTATTTTGAAAGGGTGAACACACTCCATTTTCTATATTTACCCCGGGCTAGAAGGGTTATAAATCAAGAGTAATAAGATATCAATCGGCGCCTATAGAACAATGGTAGAGTCACATAAATAAATATTCATAATAAAGAACCCGTAAATCTAAGTCTCTTTAATATTATGTGCCAAAAAAAAATCTGTCGGGCCTTTATTAGACACGGTGTATTAACTCGGTGGCATGATTTTGCGATGCTCACATTCGTCAGATCCACGGCAAGATTCTGGTGTTTATAAGAAAAGGCAATGGGTCAAAAGTCCTCGAGGTACACCTAATTGACTCTCTCATCAATTAGTTACGGCACATAGAGGTAATGGCACTAATTTCTGGTGTATGTAACGGGCGGAAAATTCGCACACCTGGATGACCTCTCGCTCGTTTACAATAGGACGATGAAGTAGTCCGAATTTCTACAACACATTGATCGGGTACCATTGATTGATGGTCCCTTCCATTCATGAACTTCTAACCGTTCTGTAGTACCTCTTGCTGAGCACAGGTGGTTTCCTCTACCTCTACGTGTAAGTCACCCGCACGTGGTTTCAGACCACCCAATGTGGCCAAAACTAAGTTAGATCTTCTACTTACAATGTGATTTTAGAATTGGTGTTTCTATATATGAAGAATGGTTATTGTGAAGCGTGAGTTTGGATTCGTGTCTCAGTTAGGAGTTAAAGTGAGAGAATAACCATTTTTAAAGCATCCGAGGCGTGGTTCTATTCAACTTAAGATGGCTTTATTGTGGAAATGTGTAGATTTAAGTCACACCTTGTTTGGCATGTGAATTTGCACCATTTTCTGGAATGTCATGCCCTTTACTACCATTCGCGCCTACTGGATATTTTGACAAATTTATCTCGTCATTTAACAAAGAAAAATGCCATCTTTATGCTTAAAAATAGCATTTTTAAGCATAAAGGTCTACACCTTTAATTTAACATTTTAAAAATAAATTTTTCTGTTGTAAACATTAATTTTGTAATCATTTTATGTAAAATGGAAATTTTTGTGCTATTTTTAATATGTTAAAACATGTAAAATGAGTATTATATACCTGTAGTGATGACGTGTATAACATATTTTTTCAATTTATATTATTACCGTTGAGTTATAGCCTATATAAATAACATATCTGTACTTCTTTAGAACATTTAAACAGCTGTTGCTTTATAAATATTTGTTCTATTGGCTACTGTTTCTGCCTGTAACTATTCAATTTTATCTAGAATAGTGTTCGTGTAGAGAATTAACAGGTTTTAATAATAAATTCTATAGAAATTGCATATATTTATGTATATCTATCGCGGTTACGCAACTTACAAAAGATATGGCTTACTCATATCTCTTACAGCTTAGATCCGGATGTTTAACGTTAAATATTGCCCATAATTAAAATTTTACAGGTAAAAAAGTTAAATTATAAGTTTCGAAGTGCGTTAATTAAAGTAAATTCTAAGAAATCGAGAGGATTAAACTTACGTCGCGTGGTATTTATGACGTAATTTAAATTATTCTGTGACATAATACCACGAGTCTGTAATGAAATAATTTAATTTATGTACCTTAAATCCACAGTTAAGCGGATAAATTCTTCTTTTTCTAACGAGAAAACTTTTCCTCCTGAAAATATATATAAAAAATTCTATATTTAGTAGTATTTACTAACTCCTCTAGAGGATTTACAAACCCTTTCAACTGCTAAAATATAAGAGGTAAGACCACAGTCCCACTACTGGGACAACATAATGGAAGTAAGGCGACAATCAGCAGTCAATATGAGAGCAAGGGTCCATTTTTCATACATCCAACACGTTATTGATGACTGGAAGGTCTCGCTTCGTCACAGCAATGTATTAGCTTAGCCAAAACCGATGAGAGATCGGTTACAATGTGTAACCAGGGAGCTATTAGGTGAGAAATACGTTAAAATGGCCTTAATTTTTTTTTCTCAAAGATTGCATATTCCTCCGTATAATTTAACTTTGGGAATGTAGGTAATGTAGTTGACATCTAACTCTATTAAGATATTGCTTAACAAGGCCTATTGTTTTTTTATATTTGCAGTGCACGATGACATTAAAGATTACAGACAAGCAAAAATAAAGGGAAGAAAAGTAGTGATAAGAATATACCCGATAGCAATTCTTAAAAACTAGAAGTATCTTCTCATCCCTGATGGATGACATAAACAGAAAGCATGTGACGTGTAGATAGGGTCTAACTTAGATAAGGGCAACCCCCCGAGCTTAAAGAGAACCAGTGTCAACAGAACCGTGGGAGTAAGAACTAAATAACTTTATCTTTACTTCTTCAAATTAACAATACGAAGAAGTATTTTAGCTTAGAAAACACACGAGAAAGTAAGTTGGAAACGTGTTTAACAATACCAAAGTTTCTAGATCTACAGCTCTGACCCGGCTTCCATTATTCTTTCTGACAAATTTTTTAAAGCACTCCGAAGGTTTTTAAAAAGTCATGGAAGAGAAAAATTGTTTTTCTAGTGTACAAAGAAGAAAAGAAAGTGGATAAGAATCACCATCAACAAATATTAAAAACAGAAAAAAATGCTGGAAGTTTGAGAGCAGTTACATCAACTTTTTTATATATATACCGTATATATGGTGAGTGTTTATTGAAACAAATAGCTAAAGATGCGGTGGTGCAGCAACACCCGTGTCCAGAAGAGATATTGTTGAGTCTTCTACACCCTACTATTGCAATAGATTGCTGCAATAAAGCGAAGTGCTGCCACGTTTACGGGTTATCTCCCAACCCTCTGGGACTAGGTATACGTAAGATCTCGTTACACGGCCGGTGTGTGGCCTCTGCACCCCTACAGTGCAAACAGGCATTTCCTTAGGTCATATCACTTCCTTAATCGAGTTAACACCGACTCGGTGGCAGCGGGTGATCCTTGTTGAGTCTTTGTAAACAAATAGCGTATTGCTATTTATTCTTAAAAGCTGCAGTTTTAAATATTAAAGTTCTGTTTGTCTTCACGTCTTTATCATTGTGGAATATGACCCCTATAACGGTGGCCTAACCGGAAATTACCACCAAAATTTGAAACGAGGCGTGAAATTCTCAAAAAAGGGGGGAGACAATATCCGAGTTACTCGAGTATCTCGATTTATATAAACGTACCACACCAAACACGGGCTATTTACATTATGAGTACTGACTTAGGTTAAGTGACACGGGCTATATAAATTTGTCACCAAGATTGACAGCCCTCTGGGGAATGAAATGTATCTATTGAATACCCAGTAGATTCACTCCAACATGGTGAACCCTTGGGAAAAAGAAAGAACCCACCTGTAAAAATATTGCTGCCCATTTAGTTACTGGCTGTCAGAATACAACGGATAGAAGTTGGAGTTGAAAAGACTCGAGGGAGACACCCCTCTCCCCCACTGTTCGCTATGGTGCCACAATACCAAACATTCCAAACAGTGTCGCTCAATACCCCAATCCGAGTGTCAGGACACGCATTCACTGCCAATATAGGTTTGATATTTCTCTTAAAGTCCTTTGTGTGATGTAAGGACTAGAATTACACGAAATAACTTCGTCTTTCACCTACATTTTCCTTATTTACAGCGTGATAATCCCACCTAAACCATACTTCTACGCGCTCAAATATATAAATCAATATTGTAGAAATTATTACACATAAAAAAAAAGCGCTTAGGATATCGTTCTTCTCGTCTGTCGTTTGTCTGAAAACTAAAAATTAGCCGAATCTAGACAGAGTAAATCGTTATTTTTTCGAGTCAGAAGGTTAAATTTTGTACAAGGGAAATGTCCTGGGGATGTCTTTTTTGGTAATAGATCAAAACGTCACACCGGTAACTGGAGATATCTCCATGACTGCAGATTCGTAATTGCCTTTAAATAATGGTGCAGGCTTTTTACAAGGTTTTTGTTATCACACTGCTCGAGCCTCGGGGAATGTATTTTGACAAATGATGTGCAACGTGTGCTGATGGTAGGAACTTCAAAAAAAAAAAAAGTATGATTACAAAGAAGCGTGTTTAAATTCTATTCTTATTTTTTCTCGTATGATATTATTTTAAAAGGAAATTATTTTTTTAACCTAAAATAATCATTCGTTTAAAGATGTTGAAGATTATTATAATGATAACTTGTTTAAAATACCTTCCTGTGTGATGTCTAAACACGGTTCGGGCTAAAATTTTCTAATATTTGACAAGTTTTTAAACTAAAATTTTCCAGTTTCTGACGAGTTTTTACGCCCGTACAATAGAGAATCGAGTTTAATATGCAAACCACCCCTCTAAAAACGGAAAAAAGCGAGACATTCTAGAACCTACTAAACAGCATCCATTCTCCTTAAAGCATTTTAAAACTCGACCCTCGGAAAAAATCGTTTAAAAACCCACCATATAACACTTTAAAGAGGCGAGAAGGTGACACCTCGACCCAGTAAGAAACACTAAAGGGCACCTTTAAACTCCACCCGTCCGTACTGGGGTCGAGCGAACGGCAATAAGTCAATTCAGTCGCCACAGTAAGTTCCGATCTGTACCGTCAACAAAATGAATCTCTAGATTGGCATTTGCGTCCCCCCTTCGTCCCCACTTCACTGCAAGTCTCTCTCTCTCTGCACTACGTGTAAGATGTGACGCCCGATGCTACATAATCGAGCCCCGGAGGGACACAGGAGTGTGGAGCGCCTTCTCCCTTGTTGCTCTTAATGTATTTTTCGTGTTCACTTCCGAACAGCGACACGTGTCGGTCCCATCCCCCGACGCTAGAAGGGACTAGCATCGTCTGTGGCCCCCTTTGCTCGGTTGATGCCGAACAAGGATTTCCACTAGAAGGTGCTAGACGTTGAGTACAGGTGCATTACTGTCGTTACAGTTTTTTTCTATATATATACTTTCTGTCGTCTATTTTGCCTCTACTCTGCTTGTACGTAGACTTGTTGGGTGTAATTTTTTGAGAAGTGAAGGCATTTGTCGACCGAGAAATTCTGTCTCCGGTGGCAGTAGAAGTTACTACATTTGCCACGTTTATATGAGGCAAAGCAACACAAAAAATAAGAGAAAAGATATATATATATATATATGTTATCTACAACATCGTTCTCATTACGTAAATATTTTAAAGCAAAATCTGCTGTATAAATTTTAACTTAAACACAATTAAAATCGACTCTAATCACTTCCAAGTTTAATAATTAAGTAAATTAATTAATGTTAAGTAAGATTTTTGCTAGAAAATTAGCTAAAGATGCGAAAGATGAGTGCTTTTTTCCTTCCCCCTTCTCTTTCTTTCGCCTATCCACGTGAAAGGAAGAGAGGTATTAAAAGTGATTTGCAGTTTTATTTTTTTTTATGTTGTATTAATGTACTGTAACGACTTCCAAAAACATGTTTAAAGCTCATATTTCATGGTCTATGAATGACGTGATACACTCAGTATATATATATATATATATAATATATTATATCTGTACGCACTCTCACACTAGAAAATGCCGTTAATGATTCTGTACCGAAGAGGGGAGCAAAACAACTCACCCCTTCATAGAAAAGCAATGTTGATCTGGTCATGTGACCCATAATGGTGTTTCTGTGGAAAGCGGGCGAGTAATACTTTATCAAAATGTACAGTCGGTTGCTTCCATTACAGGATTAGTGGATTACTGTCATGAGTAGCAAGAGTACAAGACTGGGGATCAATAGCCTAAGGCGACAGGCCACAAACATGATGATGTGGCGATAGTTTTATCTGTCGAGTATTTAACAATTCATCTCCTTTCAAAAAAAAGCTACTACCGGTAGACTGCCAACAAACCCTCAAATTAATTCTCAACCGGCCACACACCTGCACGTGAAAAAGTTAAATTAATATCTAAGAAGCAGGAGCATGAAGACGAATGTCCTAAGTCAAAATAATTAATCTTCCATAGAATTGGGAATATCCTTAAATAAAATGGTGTGACGTTTAAGAGTCGTATCGCCCCTTTAACGGTGGATTTTTTACAATATCTTGTTCGCACCACTACCAAATCTTACTGTTTTTTTATGATGCTATGGAAGCAGAAAAAATTGGTCAATTTAATTTTTGTTTCTGCTCCTCTTCCCGGTTGATTAATTAAGAAATTATGCAGAATCAAGCGAATTTAGCGCATCAATAGGTCGCGAACGATAATGAATATGGTAGGCAGATCGTGGGAAAGGGGCACGCACAAGATAAACACCTGCAATGTTGATGTTAGGGATTTATCTAGTGGAGAAGTATCGGATGCTAGACAAAAGATTTTGCCGGAAATTGTCGCCATGGAGGAAATCTCAACTGGGTGTGATTAATCGATCTCAACAATTGATGAAGAACGTCGGGAGTGTTTGCATAAGTAAGTGTGACTCATCCTACAAGTTCGGCATTCTTGTTAAGGCTGTACCATTGGGATGTTTCTTTTGTATTAAAGCAAGCGAATAAACTGGATTTTATATATCGAAATTAATCAATCAATGACTTCACAGTACATCGTTTTGTTTCTGGTGTGAGCCCTATTTACAAATTAGGAAGTTTAGAGGTTAGAGAACGTCGAATCTCATCGTTGGCACCCACTTACCAGCATACAAATGTCGTAAGCTTGGCATAACACGAAGCTTTTCCCACAGAATAACATGGATGGTCATATCGCAATTTTAGATCTGATCGTTGAGCCGAAACGTTCTTGAAAAGATCCCTATTTTCTCTTACATGGTTTTGACTGACGACCGTGAAAACTTTCCCTGTATGGCGGATTATATGGCCCCGTTCCATGCGCCTCTTTACAAGAGACCTCTCGCAGGTGGGCTGTCGTGTGACAATACGAAACTGCGAAAAGCGATATAGGTAAGACCATAGAAAGGTAGATAAATCCTGGGGTCGTGGAATAATTTGTTGAATCTTGTAGGCTTTTTTGACGGCTACTCTTTTCTTTTCTCATCATATCCTACCTGACACATGTCGTACAAGTTAAGGACAAAGGATAGGTTGGAACGGGCTTACGGTCCCTTTTTTTCTCTCTCTTAACAATTGTCGAGTAAGTCTTGGTCTAGTGGACCTGTCAATCATCTCGTTTTACCTGCCAATTTTTCGCAGATAATTCCGTTCGAGACTTTATTTATCCTGTTTAATTTGCATGTCAAAAGATCTTCCTCCTTCGGGAGGTGTATTCAATTCTATATTTTTGCTTTGCTATCGTCGTTTAAGGCACATTTATCGGTTTGAATCTGTTAGTGTGGCTATATTAAAGTAAGAGTTCATTTATCTTTGGATTAGATTAAGAATCATTCTACGTGAGATGCCACGAAAGGTCACTTCCTAACCAGTTTATGTACCTAGAAACCCAACTTACACCTGAGTAAACTCAGTTGTCAGAAGGGTTACATTGGATTTCACTAAAGAATTTATACTTCAAATGTAAATAACAGGAAGAAGTTAAAAGTTATAGACTAGAATAATATATAAGATTTAAATTTTATCAGTTATAAACAATGGAAAATCCTTTCAAAGACACTATTTAACTTAAAATTATATAATGACTTATCTTAGTGAAAATCCAAGGTGTTGAACTTCAGAAAGATCAGCAGGATCAAACGTGTTGATCTTTCTCTTTCTTGACTGAAAGGATGCTTTTAGGCACGGAAAACTTAGCTAAAAATAAATTAAATGTACATAAAAAGTTATAAAATGAACTTAGAGAAAGGTATAGACTTAATAATAGAATTAACTCACTTATACATATATAAACTTTTGCGTAAATCTAGACGAATACCTTAACTAAATATAGATACAGAAATGAATGTTCTTAATAAAGAATTAACCGTAAACTCGGATAAAAATATTCATTCAAATAACAGAATTTCTCCGTTATAAATCCATTAAATTTTTCTCGTATCTGTACACGTATAGTTACTTCAACACTGTACTTGATACGAGAGATATTTTATTGAAGCGGTGAACATTTCTAACCTAAAATCTAGCAAATTCTAGTCCAAAACTCTGAAAAAAAGCAGAAAAAAACGAACTTAAGATAGAAAAACTGGAAGAAGAAGAATCATTTATGTGATAGGAACAGAGTTATTGTGAGAAGTAAAATATGAAAATACGAAAAAGAAGTATTATTAATCGAGTGGATCAATACGAAAAAGTAGAGTTTTCATTCAATTTTTCAGGCATCCTGACTTGTACTTCAGTCGTGCATATACAAAGAGAGAGATTTTTCGGTCTACCGATCCACATTCAACCAGCTGCTGTCTGAGGTTATTAGTCGACCAACGTTTTTGCATAAAGACATATCCATACGAATCATCCGTAAAAACTCGTACAATCCAGTAGTTCTTTCAATTCGTTGAACTCACATTCAGCCTGATTAATATTCCGATTTACAAACTTAACTTCCTCTCTTCTTATATATGTGTAGCCTATATGTGTGTGTGTATATATATATATATATATATATATATATATATATATATATATATATATGAGAGAGACACTTCTTTTTTTGTTATTTGTCTGGAACCATGTCTCTCGTAGATTAAGAAATGCAAGAATTTCGAACCCAACTCGGTTGTATTTATTCAAATTCAATTTTTGACAGCTGTAAAAATTATTCTTTAAATTTTAACTTTATCAAATCTAGGCGTGTTTTGGGGGTGATTCTTTATAGGATGTTGGCACTTAGTTGTGTTTCTTTTGTCGGGTTTAAATTTACTCGGTTGGTTGAGAAATTGTTTTTGTTAAGTGATTATTTAGTAGAATTTCGTGTTTTATAGACAGGATGCTATCTCTAGTTATCGATCCACCTCTTCCTGCCCCGAACAGAAAGGGTTAAAGACACCCAGAATATTAATTAATTATACCTAAAGATGGCCTCGACTTCCTTTAGATACGAAAGAAAGATACCTGAATTTTAATCTCGTTAATCAGTTTATGTTTTTGAAATAATTCTAGTGATGAAATTTAAACCCCTTTTACATTTATGACAATAATTAAGTGAAAGATAAGATTTGTTTCTGTTTTTTTAGACCCGAATTTACTCCATTATGTCTAAAAAATTGAATTTATTAAGCTTTACAGTTATTAAAAAGCAATTTTTTTCTCATTACTTTATCTCTTCCCGTCTAAATATAAAGAATTAAAGGTGTTGAAAAAAGATTATTGATACCTAAAGATGGCCTCAACTATCTTTAAACATAAAGAAAACTGTCCGAATTTTAATTTTTCCACTCTTTCTCATTAATAAATCACTAATTGTGTTTGGTATAATTGTAGTGATGATGCTTCACGCTTATCTCTTAGTTTCTTTCTAATTATAAAATGTATTGAATTGCGTTTCTACAATTGATTGAAAGGTGATGTCTCTTTAAGGCTTGTAAATATACTAAAATACACTTTTTAAGTATTAAATACGTGAAAAAAAACCTACGTTCTAACGTGAAACAAGGCAGTTTCCATTTATCGCCTCCCTCTTCCTGTCTAAACTAGAAGGGTTGAAGCCATGGAGAATGTTAATGCTACCTAACTAAGGCCTCATCTTCCTTTAAACGTAAAGAAAACTGCATTAATTTGTCATTAAAATTTAACTAGTCCATCCTACGTGTTTAAGGACTCAGATAACACGTTTAAGAAGACGTTTCCATCTTTCTTCCAGCTAAAAACCATTTAAAATTTTCCAGAATATGTTTTTGAACGAGACTAAAATCCAGTTATCTTTCATTTATTGCTTTTACCTCTCTTCCTGTCTGATTTAAAAAGGGTTAAAGACACGGAGAATATTAATGATACCTAACAATGGCCTCAGCTTTCTGTAGATTTAAGAGTGTCTACATCCCTCCTAATTGCGTTAAAACAAAAATATTTTCAGTCTGGCATCGACAAATGACGTCTACACGTCATCCGGATGACATAAATGACCCGAGTGCTCATCTGTAACATGAAGGGGTTGAAATCTAAAGGATCGCGTGCCGAATCCTATTTGTGGCACATCCGTTTTGCGTGGGAAAGATTGAGTTAAGACGAAACGTAGACTGGGATATCTTTTATGATACTTATTAATTCTTTATTTAAAATAAGTACGAATTAAAAACGTGCATATTAAATGAGTTAGACCTATCTAATCATGATTTGCAATCGCGTGCAACCAAAGGTTACAGATGAAGAGGGGAGGCAAAAATTGATTTTATCCCATTAAAGATCTTCGTGTAGCGTTAAAAATTATACATTAACATCAAAACATTTCATTAGTTCCACTTCTATATTTATAAATTAATAAAGGGTAAATGTAATGCCTTTATCTGACATCCTTTCTAGAATTTCGCAATATGCTCTTAGCATTGTTTATAGAGTTAAGTCTGTGGCACATAAACATAGAATTCTAGTTCTAAATTCTCTAGAATCCCGTATTTAAAGCGAGATTTCAGAAATCGAGAGTCTCTCCTCATATTTTTAAATAATAAAGTTTAACAAAAAAAAATATTCTCCCTTAATACATTAGAAATTCAATGGAATGAATAATTTGTAATAAATGTTTTTGAGGCCCTCGTAAATGTGAGGCCCTGTTGGCCTCTGTGTTGATTTAGAGGGTAGACATCGATGATAGCCTACTCCTCGCTAGTTAACTAGGAGTGGATTAGCGAGAAGTACAGTCTTATGCACTGTATAGAGAAACGGTGGTGCAAAAGTCAGTTAAAATGATGGTAAATTGAGTATAGAATAGTATTTTTGATATACAAAATTGATAGCAGGATAAATCATGTTTACATCAATAACTTCGAGAAGACAGCTGGTTAGTCGTTACAGTGGACTTTCAGGCCAGCTCGTATAATTGCGAATTTCGATTAACCTAGTGAAATTTAGCCTAGAACTCGTCATAGAATTTATCTAATGCATTTATCTAAGTTGGTGTAATTATGTTTCCGTATGTCGATAGAAGATAAGGCAACGGAAGTAAAACAATAGTTCTTATATCTTATTGTGCTTCTGGCTATGGTTGGGGAGAATTTAACAGGAAAGGCACAACAGTAACCAAAATCTTCGTCCAGAAATCTTTATATTTTGTTTAATTCGTATCAATTTTCATAACTGAATTTTTATAACCGTATTAATTCGTATTTTTATGTGCATATTTTATAGAGATACACATCTGATTGCAGTGAATCCTCTAAGATCTATGTTTAGTGAACCTGTAAGGATACAATTTCGAGAATTTATCAAGATTTCCCTACTGAATAAATATCTCTAGGCTTCGGTAACATTTATAAAAATCATTTAAATATTTATATGTACCTTGCTTAAATATCCTCGGGACTGAAAATATAAATATTACCACCCTATATTAATTCAAAAAATAGAAATTTTCAAGTGAAAATCTTTTATAACACGAATATTTTTTCTAATAATAAAATATTCTTGAAGGATATAATTATATTTGAGTACAGTTATTAGCTCAGGTTGAACATTTAAACAAATGATCTCAATGTTAAATAATGCTCCAAATTTCCTGAGGTAGTTTTAAGTTATTCTAGGATCTGGATTTTCTAGGCCCTTTTATGTAAGTTTATATAAAATTAAGCTTGTATCACTGTAGAGTGAAGATTCCTACTAGATTCCAGACAGTGTCGACAAGTATGTGTGTGAAAAACACCTAAAAGTTCGAATATTAGGGTCTCGCTCTTTTAGGGGGGCCTCAGACCTATACATTTGTCGATGTCTGTTTCCTATGACTAAATTGCTAATAAAAATACCCCTTAACAAAGTGAAATGCTTAATTAACTTTATTTAAAGGATTATTAAGGATTATTTTGTGAGAATTTTACAATACTTCAAGAATTCTATATTGAAAATCTCTGTTAGTTTAGACAGATTAAGAACCAAAACTTTAATCACAGAGCGTTTAAATATCTAAATTAACACACCTACACAGCATAACAACACTTATTTCAAAAATCGTAAAAATTTCTTATAAAATACTTAATTTAAAAGCTCAAAACAGTGTAACAAACGTTGACATATCGATAATCAATATAAAAGAATGAAGTAAAAGCGTGCATGAATATATTTTGTTTACTTTTTTTACAAAGGAAAAAAAAGGACATTTAAATCATAAAAATAAAATATAGAAAAGGGGAATAAATCGAGAAACAACGGTACGAGCCGACAAACGACGTGACGTTGGATACAATTAGAATCGTCAGTATTAAGTTCCGTTAAACGTCACACGTCACTAACTAGCTGACAAACGTTAATTACGTCGTTTGACGTGTTTAATGAACACATCCACGCAAAGTGGAAGGACGTTTCAGAAAAGCTGTAGCACTCCTAACACAAACTGCCATACACCTCTCTGTCAGTACAGATGTAATGACAATCATTACCTATTAATGTTACAAGATTTAGTTCTGTAATGAGTTGGCTTGCTATGTTCGCATAATAGCATTCGTCTTGTCTTTAACACTCCTCTATTACATTCATCTAGAATACTTTTTCTTTTCGCTTTCCCCCTAAACCTCCAAAATTTTTGTTAAACTATACCCATTTGTTGAAACAATTTTTATAAATTATATTTTGATTTTTTTAAATATTAATTTTTTCTAGTTATGATGAATTAATATATTTGGACACTTGTTTTTATGACTAGAAACAGTCTGTAACTATTAAGTGGTAGGTGTGAAGTTTGTATGTTTGTCTGTTTGTGGTAAGAATGTATTTATAAATTTTCTCTTTTTCTAATCATGTAAATTATTGTATACTGTACTCTATATACTGTATTTTCTAAACGATATCCTGCTTACTAAAACATAGAGAAAGGCATTATAATCTTCAGATTAAAGATATTCAAAATCTCCAATTTCATAACAAATTTTAAATTAATTAGCTCTTAACTTAAATTTTCTTTAATTCAAAAAATCCTTTGTATATATTCTATTACTTACAGTTTTCTTTTTACTTTTCCGTACATAACCTCCAGTTTTCAACCGTCAACTCTTCATATAATATATATTCACTTAGGATCAATATAAGATACTGTACAATGTGGTTACATTGGAAAATAATCTGAAATTTATTTCAATAATTTTAAAATGTTGGCTCTATAAAATGAAAAATAATTAAAAATAAATGTAAACTTAAGTAAAATGTATATAAATATATGATGTGAAATAAATGTCTTACAGTAGGAAAGTTTTCACGTTTAGACAATGTAACTGTCTTCAACTGTAAATACATCTAAAAATAATGGAAGGAAACAGTACCAAATATTAAAATATCCAGCAACGAGTTGCTTAACTTTCCCGGCAACATTTGGTGGCGCCATCTGTTACGATATTTCATTATTAAAAGCTTTTCATATTTTTTAAAATGGCAAAATAGGTTAATTTTGAGGGTAAGGGTTGGTTTTATAAAAGATTCTAAATGCTAATAGCGAGTAAAATCGTCATTAAGTCCGAACGCAGTCGAGATATACACGAAATATACCCCTTTATATCCCTACCCCTTTAATTTTTAATCATCAAAATTTAATAGTATCAATCTCCCTAATATACAAACTTCCTTGCAAAATTTCAGAAAATTTTGACAAAAGACATAGGAGTTATTAAGCTTCAAAGAGGGTGTACTGTACATAATCGTGCCCTCCACACACACTGACTTCCATACATACAGAAATTACCCCCGAATTTTTTTGAATATCTCGATGTTTCGAGTCCAAAAATCTTGGAAAGTCATTTTTTGACCTATGGCCATACTTTCCCGGCTGTTATATAGGCCTATAACAGAGAGAAAGTAAAAAAAAAAAAGAAAGAAAACATCGGTTAATGTTACCTTAGGTGCCAAGATGGCGGCTCGCCTGTGATTCCAGCAAGGAAACAGTGGGACGCTCGTTCTAACCTAACCTAACCTATCCTAATAAATTACCATAATTATTAGCAACCAAATTATTAGGATAGATTAGGTTAGGTTAGAACGTGCGCCCCACTGTTTCCTTGCTGGAATCAGAGGCGAGCCGCCATCTTGGCGCCTAAGGTAACATTAACCAAAAAAATCATTTAAAAAATATAAAAATTCAACAAATATTAGCATTATATAATGATAATTATGTAATAGACTTGAATCAATATTCTATATTGATGTAATAAATGTAGTTTTAATAGTTAATAAATAAAAGTGAGTTACGTTCATTGATCGAAAAAGACTTGTTTAAAATATATTTAATAATAATAAACAAAGTCCAAATGTTTTTACATTTAGTTACATTTAGGCATGATAAAGAGGGCCAACAAGATAATTTCGCATACTTTCCGAGTAGAGAAGGGTCCTAATGATAGTGTTATATGTGAAAACAAGATACAGAAGTAATATAAATTTAATTTTCTTTCGATAAATTATGAATAATTCTGGTTTTATTTACTTTATTCCTATATTTTTATTATTTTCTGAGCGGTTAGGCCCACATCTGTCATTGATTCGGGCCTCATCTCACCTCTTTCAATCAATGAATACAGCATAATACTACGCAGAAAGTTACAAATTTTAGAAAAACAAGTGCAAAATAAATAATTCTAATTAAAAAAAATAATTACTGAATTGTCAATTAAATATAATTTAACATTAGAAGAATTTTTTTTATCATGTTAAATACTCTACAACTCGCTTAAATTAGTCTATAGAATTAAAACACTTAGATTAAAAGTTGAGAACAATATTTGATATACCAGAAGTGTTTAGTTCAATTTTCTTACATTATTAATTCTCAATATGAGAAATAATAAATATTTTAAAATAAAAATTATGATAAATGAATAATTCAGTAAATTTCTTATTAAATCACTTATTTTATACATTTATTGAGCTTTACAATTGTTTATAATGTGCTTTTATTTGGGTAAATTCTATACAAATTTTTTTTGGTTTATTTAGAAAAATTATATAAAAACATTAAATTATTTCAAATATATGTTCAAAATATAAATTTTATATGCTTAGAATTTTTTTAAAATGTAATTTCTAGAATATTCTAGAACGCATTGTAGAATTTTTGTGTATACTGTTTACAAAGTTACTGTTATTGATACTTAACAAAATTTTAAAAAATAGTATAGAAATGAATTGTCTTTTTTATTCTATAAATAAAAAACAAGAAGTTTACTAGCAAAATTCCAAGAATTGTTTGTTTATGATTTCTTATTCCTATAATTGCAAAGTGTTCCCGTTATTGTTATTCATACGTTGTCTCCAGTTAGTAATGACACTAATAATAAAATTTATAAAAGTAGACAAACATGTAAAATAAAGCGTAAAATTCTCAAAAGTAAAGTGTAACTAATATCATTAATTTAAAAAATATCCAGTAATGAGTTGCGTAACTTCCCCGACAAAAAAGTTAAAATTGAATGTGGCGCCATCTGTTACCTGATTTTTATTAAAAGAACTTTTTATATTATTAATTATTTATAAAATGGAAAATAGCATAATTTTCGCAGTATGGATGGGTTTATAAAAAAAATTGTAAGCTAAGTCCTACCCTACTCGAGATAGGACACACGACCCCCATTATCTCCCCACCTCCTCGACCTTTAGCCACCAAAATTTAATAGCATCAATCCCCCTAATACACAAACCACCCTGAAAAATTTCAGGCATTTTTGTTAAAACGCACAAGAATTATTAAGCTTTAAAGTGAGTGAACAAAATGGCGTCTCTCCAAACACACAAGCATTCATTTATCATTATTTTCCATCAATATAATTCATGTAAATAAATGTTTTCCTAGAAAAATCTTAGATTAGAATGAAGTAAGACTAGAAAAATGTCTTGTAAGGTTTACCTTTGATTTTATTTTTGTCTAGGACAGTTTACGTTACAGTTCAAACGTACAGTAGACTGTCATAAGGGGCTGTCTATTAATTACGTGCATGTTGTAAGGAGGTGAGATAGCGAAAAGTACTATACATTGTTTATAATTTTCTCTTAGACTTATTAATAAAACATTCAAATATAAAAAAATATTTAAAATTGTTATAGATAATTATATAGGTCTAGGATTATATATAATTAAAATACCAAGAATGGAGAGACACGAGGAAGAAAATATTCTAAATATTTGATTGATAAGGACACTTGTAGACTAGAAAAAGAAGCGATGGATTAAATTCAATGAAAAATAATAAAGAAAATCTAATAATAACCCTTGAGTTCATGCAAATATACCAGTTAGACTAATTAATTCCTTTATAAGAATACAAATCTACCGTTTCATTAAAATTAATCCTTATTTTTACGTTTAATTCCGCACTGGAATTCAATTATATAGAAAATACAAGGCACAGAACAAGTTAAGTTTATAGCAACTTCCATAGTCTACTTGTATGCAAATTATCGATTTCCAAGAGCATTTATCGACTTTCAAGTAGTTTAAATAGATTCTAGTTAGTAGAAAACTTTTCTAGTAATTCGAGAGAGTTTTTTATAAAATTTTTTTACTTTTGCACATTTAATTACTACCTCGACTTTGACTACAAACAAAAATTGTTCGATAAAATGGCGTGATAGGAAAGATCTGAACACATTCTAAACGTTGTAAAGCATGGAAACGGCTTGGTACGGTATCGAACTGTTACTTCAATTATTTAACTATTAATAAATAAATATTTGTAACCAATTATTAATGCGTATATATATATATATACATATGAAAGTTTTCTAAAAGAGATACATAGATAAATAGCAATTAATAAAGTAAAAGTTTGTTTAATTCATGTTTCCAACCGTCCTCATTAAATTTTAATTGAAGTTTTAAAGTAATATTTATGATATTTTAATTCTAATTAAGCGGTTATCGTGTGTAATAAACATTATAATTTAGTTTATAATTGTTATTGAACTTAGTCACATCAATTAAATTCAATAGAAGTATGCTCGTAGCTTATTTACAGCTTCTGTTTATTTATTATTTTTTTTAAAAAGAAGAATTTATAGATTCTAAAGGACGTATAAAGTTTAGAGAAGCGCATATATTTGTAAACATCTGCTTAAATTTAATTTTTAAATTAACAAGATACTAATTGGTATGTCTAGACAAAGAAGAAACGGCACCTGTCTAACATTTTTTTCTCATTTAGATGCACGTAACGTCTCTACAAACTAGCAATTCTCTCGAATTTCACGAAAGAAAATTAACATGGACTTTTAAAACACGAATTCTTGTATGAAAAATTAAAGAAAATATATACAAATATTGTTATATAAAACTTCAAATTATTAATTTTTTAAAGGTATAATGCGTGAGAGCGTCATCAAAATAATGTATTCTAGTGTAGAAGTTTAAGTATACATGTCCATTTATGCTCTGTGTTCAACAAAAATTAGAGTCTATTGTTTGTATTTTTTTTTCTTTAAAAAATTCTTTATTATAAATATAATTAACTTTCTTTCAGCTCGAGGCATTAAACACATTTAAAATAGGGAGGAAAAAAAAAATTGTGTAACATTTCGATAGTTAAATAAGAATTTTCCAATTAATGCGAGAGCTCTAAATTAGAGCTTTTGAAAAATATTGTTAATAAAGTAACTTTTGTTTAAAGTTTTATTACATTTTTTTTAGAAGTTTGTTAACAAATCTGAATGACTCGAGCCAATAATTAAACATCTGCAACACATAGACAACAGACAAAAAAAAAAAAAAAAAAATGGAGTCAACATTCCTCAACGTTTAAACGTTACGTGACCAAACAACAAGCAGAACAATTGTAGAAAACGTCTATTGTTCGAAATTTTTAAGAGAAAAAGTCGTTTTGAAACGGTTTTGACAGACATTTTAAAGCTGGAGCCACCATGATTGACAATAGATAAGTTGATAACCTAAATGATCAACACTGTGCAAAATAGCTGAGAGTAGAAAAGGGAAGTTGGCTAAAAATCTCCTTTAGTGTTTGACATCTCGACACAAAGTAAAACAAAGTAGATGCTAGATGCTTAATTAAACACATACATTTTGTTTACGACTTAGAAAAATAGGAGGTTTTTACAATAGACGTTCCTTTAAAGGTTTTACAAAGCTTGTTTCCTTTCTGTTCCATCAACAAAGAGAGAAAGATCTCGTACGGAGTTTTTATTCATGAATATATACACTCATAAAAGCTTTTATATAAGAATAAAGAAGTTAAATTCGACTAGGTTATTATTATAAATTCGTAGAAAATTATATTGAGGAAGTATAATTAAGTTCAGAAACAATATACGAAAGGAGCGTAAGGTGAACAAATATGTAAAGAGATCAAGAATATGGACGAGATATTTGAAGGAAAATGCTGGTTGGAGCGTAAATATGATACCAGGGGACGAGTTAAGTGTAGGAAAAAAAGGAAATTGATATGAAAATCAAGAATATGATACATGCGACAAGAACAAGATGTGCATAATAATAAGTTGATAGATATCAAGAATATGGACAAGTTATGCTAGAAAATTATAAAATAAATAAAAAATTTAGTCAAAAATATCAAAGAGAAAAGTTGTAAATCAAAAATATATAATTTTGTATATGTTTTATGTATTCAGAGTCATTATGTATGGATCCAAGACAAGAAATCAGAGATTTATGAAGTGTCATAATAGAGAGACGTCTAAAATCGCACCAGAGATCAAAACATGATTCTGAGATTTATTATTACTAAGAATATAAATAATAGAGACACAAAATTTAATATTTAAATAAGAAGAAGAATAGCAAAATACGAATATTGTAGAAGAATGCACTTAAGAGGAAGGCGTGTAAGTCGAAAAGTGGGTAAGATTTGTTAAGATTCAAAGGAGAAATAGTTATATAATCAAGTTTATAAATAACATAAAACGTTTAAGCGTGTAAAGAGGCACAAAAATCACGAATGCATAAATAACAAGACAATAATTGTAATTTAAAATAAATAAATAAGTTTTAACTTATGAATAAACTTTAGCAAAATGAGCGTACGAGTTAGGGGAACAGGGGGCAACTATCCCCCGAAATTCTGGTAAAAATTCGAGCAAAAGAAGAAAACAATACAGATAAGAAATTATCAGTAATAGATAATTAAAAATTGTGTAAGTTTTCGGGAAAATCACCCCCTCTCCCCCTTAACTAAAGTGTCCCCATAGTAAAATTCTTCGTAAACATAAATTAAAATTTAAGAAAGACGTTAACGTGTAAAAGTAATACATCAACTCTACAACATGAACGTTAAATAATTTATTAACCTCACAAAAAAGAAAAAAATACGGTAATAATAATAATAATAACGTACAAACTATAACAGTAAACATTTTGAATATATTTATGCACCTAATCGAAAAGTTCTAAATAATTATTTCAATATTAATACGATTAATATTTATATTTACGAAGGGGAGGAAAAACGATTTCTAGTTATCGAAAACATTAATAAAATTTATAACCTTCCAAAATTTATGAGTAGAAAATCGAATGAATCGGTAGTACAGACTGGTACAGAATTTATTATTATTTTTTCTTTCTCATCTGCTCGGTAAGAGAGAACATCTGTATCTTTTAATTTAAACTTAACTTGCTACAGGCATAGAAATTTATATCTATTATTAAGCCCTAGGGCTCCTTTGATCGACAGCAGATATACTGTAGCACAGACAGTATTCGATAATTACTAAGTGCAGTAACAACAGTATCAGTCGAGGTATATATATAAAATAAAAAAAAAGGTCTCAAATATCATCACGAAAGGATATCTATTATAAATTTACACGTGAAACGATTATTAATTTATTTTTAAGCAGGTGATAATCTTGCAATCCTATTTATAAACTGTTCCCCTCCTAGTGTTTTAACACTAGGAGGGTTACAGTTCGAAAAAAAAAACACCCAATTTAACCTCCCTTCTGTGACGTTTTTATAAATTATTATATAATATAAATTCATTTTTATCTTTTTAATTATTTAATTATTAAATTGTCCCGTGTTAATGATAGGAAATATTAGTGTGCCGCCGTTTCTTTTAAGGAATTAATACCTTTAATATAAATTCATTTCGTGAGAGTTTCTTTGAAGTAAGTTAATGTTAAATGTATAAAAATTATAGTGATTAATAGATTGCTTGGTTGTATAAATGCTCACGTGATAAATTCAGGTTGGGAATGGCAGGTGTGTTTTAATGGCATTGGGGATGTTGGTGCCTCCATCTATCGAGTAAACCAACTGAAAAAAAAGTGTTGAGGAGGTTGACGTATACGTGACGATATTCTCCACTCTTAAAGGAAAAAAATAAAAAATAAAAATACATCTGCTAACAAGTAAAACGAACAGTAAACATTACGGATACTTTGATTTATAGAACCACGAGTTAAGCTCCTTAAAAAATAACTTCTGTTTAGTTTCCTTAACTAATTCGCTCAATTTTCACCAAGGTAGACGAATTATAATTAAGTTTAATGGTTAATTAAGACGTCAGAAATTAATCACGATTAAATTCGTAACATTGAAAGATAGTTTAGTTAACTTTCGAGCACTTTAAATGGGTTTTAACCCGCTTAAAACCGTGTAAATAACAATGCGAGTTCTGCTAAACAATGTTAAAAATTGCTTTATTTTGTTTATAAATATATAAATCTAGCAATTTTCTGTTGCGACGTTGTATCGATCGTTACCAGAAGAGTGTGAGTTATAGATTTAACATAATATATAACGAGAAATCGAAATTTGAATAAAAATTTCCTAACACCAAACACCATTTACAGCTAATTTACATCATTTCTGAACATCCGGATAACGAAAATTGTTAAATGAGAACGTTGGAGTCCAACAATTCTCTGTTGCAGCATTGCATTGATTGATAACCGAGGGGCTCAAGATATAGATTTCATAGCGATTATCAATTTTAGTGGGTAAAAGAATCGATAGAGATGTTACCACAAAGAATAAGATTGATCATTTTTAGAAGTAGAACGAGTGGAATACATTACTGTGATGGATAATCCGCTCAATTTCTGTTTTAAGAGTTATTAAGAGCGCTGTAAGAGTTACTAAGTTCACTGAAATCGTTAATATTACTAAGAGCGTTATTAAAGATGCTCTAACAGTTATTAAAAGTGTTCTAGATTTATCAGCAGTTCACGAAGAAGCACCAAGTGCTCTAAACTTATTAGGATGCTGTAACAGCTACTAAAGATGCTCTAGGTGTATTAGTAATGCTTGAAGAAGCACCAAGTGATCTAAACTTTTTAGAATGCACTAAGAGCTACTAAAAATGTTCTAGCAATGTTTGAAAAAGTACTAAATGTTCTAAGAAACGTTACAGTTGCCGTAGACTTATTAGGAATGTTCGAAGTACGAGATGTTCTAAGAATCAGTAACTGCTAAGAACGTTCTAAGAATCAGTAAGAACTGTTCAAGTCTCGTCATGTACTAAGAATGCTCGAAGTGTTACTCACTGGTGTAGACTTATTATGAATTATAATTCTAGGAATATTTGTTTATTGAAATGAATATTAAACTGGGAATGCTCGAAGGGTTACTAAAAGTGTCCTAAGTTTATTACGAGTGCTTAAAGAAATATCACAGATTTAAGAATTTCCCTGCTTGTAAAATTAGCTGATCATTATAATAAACAAGTTAAAAATTCCATATTACTTATTGTGACATCATCACAAAACGGGCTGCAATTATAATATTTGAATTTACGTGACTTCCGGTCAAGACCGGAAGTTCGTATACAGTTAATCGAATCCTTCAGCTTTCTTTCACGATTTTCATCACTCGATTCTCAAGATTAACGAAGGACAGACAAACAGACGGACGAACAGTTTTCTAAAAATTATTACGAATGATCAAAACGTCACTAGGAGTGTTTGTTGCAGAGTATAAACGCGTTAAAAGTTAGGAAAAGTACTCAAAAAAGTATTCTTCGAATTTTAATTTATAAATCTATAAGAAAGGGAAATATATAAAGTGATATAAAATTCGTAAAAAGAAAGTAAAAAGTAAAAAAATTGGATGGGGAGAAACAAATGATTTCAGCGTAACCCTCCTAGTGAAAATGGCTTCAGTCACCAAAATGAATATCTAGTTTGTGAAGAAGAAACGATATATTTCAATCAGCATTTGACTTATCCATCATTGTTACAGAAAGAAGGGTGCAGATGACAGTAACGACATCATCCCTGACAGAAAAGATATTATCTACATTTCAATAGGTACGTCAATGAAGAAGATTCTTGCAACCTTCTCTCAAACGACCGACTAAATGCCTACTGGAAACACTTCTTTAAAAGTCTATTTAATTGCCTTAAGCTAGTTATAAATCCCCCCTCCTACAAGAACAGCTCCCGGTATTCGAACAGAAGTATGTATTTTTCCATGCATTGCCAATCGAAGGATCGAACGACGACATTAATCATATAACTAGGAGCGGTTTAGATAAGATTAGGAATGTCTTCTCGTGTAACACGTCTTGAATATTAAACTTTGTAAAGATGGATTTTTTTACGGCATAACTCGAGAACTAGTGTGTAATTCATTATGTTCTCTCGCCAGTTTTTTTTTCTTTTTTGATTTAGCACTAGTTTTAAATTTGTTCTCGTGTATTCGCTAAGAAACGTCGTGAAAATCATTAAAAGTGTGTTCGAAAACTCGAAATTTATTCTTTAGAAGTAAATTTATACTCACATTTCTCTGATGCCATCATTTTTGAATTCGTAACTGCTTCAACTTCCTCTTCTTTGTTTGTTCTAACGTTGCACACCTTATCTTAAATGATGAGATAAATTCTAAAACACAGATTAAATAATGTTTATTTATATTTGAACGTCGTCTAAATTATATTTTTGAATATTTAACGTCAATTAAATTAGTTTACGAGTTAAAAAAATGATATTTTTGAATCGAAAAAACATTATTGTAACTTGTTTGTAGGTCATTCACGTCCGACAATTTTCTGTCGCAGCATCATTTATTGATTGATGATAGTGGTGAAGAAATTACCAATTTTCTTTTGAGGCGATAACTCGAAGAAAGTAACAGTTATAATACTTTACTTTCGCTAGTAATAAGGTAATTTGCTGTACATTTAGGTCTAAAAACAGGAAGATATGAGCTTGATAATAATGGCATTGATAGTAAGAGCCATGTTTAATTATCGTAAATGCAAAATTAATTAAATATTTAACAAAATTATTGATGATAAAATTGTAGAAAAGTATCACGTCTAGAATTTACAGATAGTATTTTAAAAAACAAGGTAAAGATATTATTAATTCTGCTAACACCTTCAAGTTTCTAGCAAGCCTATTCTACTTTATAAACGTATTAATATCCACGCTTACCCCATATAAATTTTAACTTTTATTAATTATATAGGCTCTGTATTATAGGCTGTAAAGGTTTAAATTTATAAGTTCTGTAAGCATGACGTTATATAAGGGAGTAAAATAAGCCCAAAACTCCAAAGAAATCGATCGATTCTAAGCCGTAAAGGGTCTTTTATCCGAAAAGGTAAAATTTCTAGAAATAACAAGTATCATGATTATCTTATTCACGCTCGAATTAAAATCATACACAACCTTTCAAACCGCATTATCTTCAAAAACAACAACTAGTTACTTGGCCAGAGGGAGGAAGATAAAATTCGGCGCCAGAGAGTAACCACTCCTAGAAAACGTTAAGTAAATAGCATTTTTGGAATAATAAACACCACCTTTATCTCCGTATAAAGTATGTGAATAATTATACAACACTAACAAATAGGATAAGAGGATTTTAAAAAGGGATAATCGATAAATCGATAAGAGAATGGTTCTTATCCATCTGATAAATCGATACAAATGTGCAAAATATCTCCAAGAGAATCGACAAAAAAACAAATAAAAAAATAAAAAAATAAAAAAACAATTTAAATTATGAGATTTTTGAAGTATTTCCGTGAAGAAACAATAAGAAAAATTTCAATTCTATTATTTATTATTAATTAAAAGTGGTAATAAAATCGTCTACTCGACATTCAGCGCATAACTATGGATACCATTGTGCATACTAAGAAAGCATAGCGTGAGAATTTAGTTCGTTGACACGTCGACGACCTTTCTCATATCATAAACTAAGAAAATGCTTAAATGTTTACATTAAAAATCTCTTTTGACTGGTAATAAACACTTTGGTTGTTAAACGATATGATTTTTTTTTAGCTTGATGTATACGAATTGCTTACTTTAAAATCCCGTTTCTACATCTGGAATCCATCATTTTTATTGAGCAATTCTTTAAAACTCGACACGACTAAAATGGAATGTCGAAGCGTAAAAACAATGAAAAATTTATTACGTTCCACGTTACTTATAATCTAGCCAATCGTTCCACCAAGAATAAAAATTAAACTTTGTTTTTATTGGAGAAGAAATTTCTGTTTTTAGACACGAGCCGGCAATAAGACGTTTCGCCATTGTCCAAATGGTTTCAGTTATCTGTAAGAAGAATCTTCTTGTGTCGTGAGGTGGAACGCCTCTTCCCCGCCCTCGCACTTTAGACCATTAGCCCACTCCCACTTCTCTAGTTGGTTAGTGGCTGGCAATTGCTACAAACATGTAATCTGAGCTTGTGGCTCTTCGGCTTTTCAATATTCAATAAATGATGGCTACCAACCAAATTACTCTCCACTTAATTATCATTTTTCTTTGGAATTTCTCTACTTTCTTTATGTCGCTTCTGCATTGGAAAATTCGTAAAATTTTAATTGAAATATTTAAATTGCTACAATAATGTAAAGTTTTATCAAGAAATCAGTCGATTAAATTTTTATTTTATCGACTGATTTCTTGATAAAACTAATCGAAATTTTGGAATTTCTGTCTTTTATGTAGGAAAAAATTATAATTATTTGGTTTAATGTACAAATACACCTTTATAAAAACAACAATTGTGTCTTTCTCTTACGTTTTGTATGAAAATTTTTAAATTTTTACTTCTAAATCTATTTTTCTAGCTACTTTACCTTTAATCCTTATAGATTTGCTGACATTATCCCCAAGTTTAGAGAAACTAATTGTTAATTACTTTCTTAAACTTAAGAAATTCTCAAAGTAAATTGCTTAATCGGCAAGGTATTTAGACATAATTACTTATGTTTAAAATCCAAATTTAAACGTTTCGTCACTTAAGATGAATTGCCCTTAGCATTCTAACTAACAATAGGATTCTCTCTCCTGTTATATTTAATGACACGCGTAACTAATCCCACACAAATGATGTATCCTCTTACAAATTCAGTTAACTCGAACTAATTTTCCCATCCTTAAAGCCCATTAGTTAACAATTTATTAAGATCTGTTTATTTATTCCACTCCTTTCAGTTATTGGCCAATGGAAAATAATGAATAGCTAATCCTGTATCTGTCCGGCATTAAACCTATATTAGGGAAGTGAAAATGAGCATTACCCTACAGCAACAGCTGGATGCATAAGCACCACGTGGCGCCAGTAGTAGCGATCTGATGCCAGGACCCCTTGGGGCAAGCCGTTTTATCACTTACCAGTCTGGGGTCCAACAGCGAAGTAGCTGTTCGTTCCAGGAGGTTGCCATTAACTGGGGTGTTCGAACAGTTGGAGATCCGTATTTGATTCTGCTACCTGGGTGGTGTTAGACCTTCATTGTTTGTCTGGCGCCTGCAGTTTGTAGCCACTTAACAGAGTAATCGAAAGATAAATTTCCATAGGTGGCATCTGTCTCCAATAACTAATTTTTTTTACCTTCACTTTACTGCATTCGAATAGTCTAAGAAATAATAAAAAATAATCAGTAAACTCTATAATAATACAAAGTAAATTATACGGGGTATTTAAAATATTTTACGTGATTTATCTGTTTAAAACATCCGAGACAATTCTCCTCTTCCTCTTCTTCTAAAGAAAAAAATCCTATAATTTTTGGAACGTTTCCTTTAATATTTATGACCCTGTTTACAAATAAAGTCATAAATTTTCTGCAAGAAAATAAATCTTCCAAATATCTATAACTCTTGTTTATTTATAAAAACACGCTAATGTATTTTTATTATTTATAGATTAATTACATTAATTATACAACATTAAAAATTAATGCGCTAATTAACTTAATTTTTGATTTATATCCTTATCATCTCGTGTTAATTAATAAAACAATTAATTAAATATTTATCTAAATGACATTTAAAAAATCCGCAAATGAATTACAATAAAACATTTACAAAAAGGAATTCAAAATTAATTTAAAAAATAAAAAATAAAAACAAATTTTTCTTATTCAATTAATTTTTATAAAATAAGTTTCCTTTTTTCAATCATTATTTTTAATCATAATTATCATTAAAGAGAGTTTTAAACTAAATTAATTAATTAATTACCATTAAACATCTTTTATCATATAATTTTCTCATAAAAAATAGAAATTTTTAAGCTGATTTTACACATTTCTTTATCAATTATATATTAAATTATAAAGGAATTAAAGAATTATATTTAAGGATTATAGAAGTTAGGTTAAAATAGCTATTTATTTTCTCATTTCCTTATTAAAATATCCTTTTATAAAATTAAATACTATTTTTTTCCTAAGTCTCCTCCATCAAAGTAAGCATCACATTCTCCATCTCTCTCGTAGAGTAAAGCAAACACCTCCCTCTCTCTTTTCTCTATCTTTTCTCCTAAAGTAAGCATCTCTCTTCCTCATCTTATACAGTATCTTTCAGCAATTAAGCATCTTTCTCTCGTCGAAACGGTTCTTAAAAATAAAGAAAAAATTATATATATAAATTAAAATATATTGTAAGAATTTAAAAATTAAAAAAAAAATTAAATTTTATTTTATTTTACTATTTTTCAATGTGTAAAGGTAGAAACTCTTCACCTGTCTGATCTCACGGCGACTTACTTATTAGCATAAATTACTTGTCAGAAGGTTAAACAAAATAAAGGAGATCAATTCGTCAAACATCGTTTTGAGGGTTACTCTGTTTCCTTTCTGTACTTTATTTTATTTTTTTTTCTTTTTAAATTTCTTCTTTTTACGTAGAAAATAAGTAAAAGAGAGACACGTGCTTCCATTAAGGAACTTCATGTCTCATGCCGTGGGAAACACTAGGGAGAGATTCAATGCGACACGTGTGTACTTCGTTACAGCAACTCCTATGTTGTTCTTTCTGTGACGTCCCCTCAAAAACAACACGCTTGGCTGGGATACAGCACTTGTCCATTAGCCTCTCCAAGTTGCTCAGTCACTCAGATCCAACTTGTGTCACCTTACAAACAGTTCCTATCTTAAATGTCTATAATATTGTTAAAAAATAAAATATTTCTCGATAAAGGTTCTTTCCAATATTTTATTTAAACTCTTATAAAATTAACTATTTATTCTTTTAACCTTAAAATTTTAAAATTTCGAATTTGAATCCTTGTTTCCCCCTTTCTTTATTTTATTTTTTATTTTGTAAAAAATAAAATAAACCGTGTTAAATAAAATTAATATTTTAATTTTAATTTTTTTTTTAAATTTTAATGCTTTAGAAAAAAAATAATAATTTAAAAATTTATTTTAAAAATTAAGTAATTTTACTAAATTACAGAATATATTTAGATTAATTATTTTTAATTCAAATTGTTTATTATATAAATTTATTACAAGACATTAATTAATTTGTACAGAAACATTTTGAAAATTCAATTAATTTAAAAGATTTGTAATGCGAAATCCTAAAATGTTTGCTTCTCTGCTGCATTCCGGAACCATGCAGTGAAGCCGACTTTCGTTAAAAAATCAAAAGATTTAACGGGTTATAAATTATCGACGGCGATTATTTTCGAAAAAATTCGAAATAAAATGAACAAAAATGTTAATTTTTATCCGAAAATTCCAAATTTAATTAAAATTTTAACTATTAAAACTTACTATTACTTCGGTGCAAGTTACGGAGGTGATTAATGTGATTATGTATTAACCATGTGTACGGTAGAAGTTACTAAATGATGTCATAAGGGGATAGAAACGATCCAGAGGGATCTCTATGTCCCCAACACGTGTCCTAACCTTGTCCACAATAATGACTCTCATGGGAAAGCAAGCCTACTCGCCATCTAATGGACCTTACCTATCATCATTACGTGCCAGACATGGCCAAAAAGAATCCAGGGACCAAAATGTGTTCAGTATGAGTAAAGTACCCTTTGGATATGCTTCGATATGGGATTAAAGTAAAAATCGATTATTAGCCTTAGACTTACGATGAAATTTCATCTGCTTGTCACGTTTGAGTGATATTAATTGTTCCACCTTCTTTACTCTGGCGATGCTAAAAGGCAGATGAAACAATTTTGAAAAAAAATGTATGCATATTAAACATAATAATTCGACATAGTATAGTTAAATAAGCCTAAGTGGCCTCGAGAGATTCGATTTATCATCCTCCAACGTTCTTAAAAATCGCCATTGTCTCAACTCTGTGTAAAGTTTTCGAGATTTAGAAGTTTTAGAATTAAATTATAGATACAATACTCTATAATGTGGCGAGTTTTTCTAACATTTTAAAGATATTCATAGACATACGAACCGAGATATAATCGATAAATAAGAAAAATGGATAGGATAACAGTAAAGTAGAAGATTGATGATAAACAAGATAACTAATTTACAATTCGTGTAAAGGATAATGAAGAGTATCAGATGATTAGAGGTTAGGATTTTAAAGAAATTTGTAAAATTTTGTCATTTCTATTGTTCAATACACAACATAAGCTTAGATAATAGAATAAATACGTTAAATTATAGAAATTTACAGAGATTGTATTAATTTAACATGCCAACCAGTTAGAAAAAGAAACATAATGGTGTGATACTTGTAATATTTTAAAGATGTTTAAATAATATTATATTAGATTATTATTTTAATGTTTTCATAATTAATGCTTTTTAGGAATTATCATTATATAACTCCCAAAAAAAAGTGCTGGCATCTTCCAGATGAATTTGAAGACAAAACGAAGATAATTTTCAAAAAGTAAATCGAGAAAAGTAGAGAAGAGGAAGGAGAAAATGACGTCAACATCCATATAACTGTAACAGACGACAAAGTAACAATTGAACGTCTACGACTCAAGCAATTAGCCTTAAAGCAAAAGCTGCAATTAATCGGCATTTATAAATATAAGGGAGCTAATAAAAATTTAGGATAAAGTAATATATTATCAGCTGTCAACAAAGATGGGAGAATACAAAGCATTCAATAATAACGGAATTGGCAACCGGGATTCCCATTTGCTTGTGGAAAGAGAAATAGGAAATGAACTTGAGGTTGACCGAAATTGTCTCTTTGTGTCGGTTGGTAGTGACCCACGTCCAAAATGACCATTTCCTGAACCGAGGGGAGACACTAACAACCCTTTTATTTCAATCTCTTCTGCTTTGTATCGCCGCTATGCAGACAATAGACTTTCGCTTCATTGTCTCTACGTCATTAATATACTTCCCCTCAATAGGGTCTAGTTTATGTTTACACCAACATTTTATGCAGTTTTACATCCTCTGAAACCGTATTTTAAAGTGAAATTTTACATTAAAGACGGAATTTTATGGATCTACTTTTATTAAATACTATATAAATAGAATATACGAGGAAAATAAAATTTTTACAGATAATTTATGTTTATAAGTTGACATCGTTATGCGGTTTCCTATTAAAAACTTTATATATATTTTTCGATGGTGGCACCATCTCTGAAGTAAAAACGTAGACAATTTAAAAATTGTGTTTAAAAAATTACCAAAAATCGATTTAATTCCGTTTAAAATTTCATTTACAATCAAACTGTCTTAATTAAATCCTATAAAATTAGAACCTTCGACACTTAAAATCGGCAAAAATTATGTAATAAGCGACTAGTTTCGTATTAAAGTTATATTTCTAAACGTTTATTTATTTATTTATAATGGAAATTATACAGAAAAATCGTAATAATTTCCTAAAATAAAGGTATTAACTAACAAAGCATCCAGCTGCGTGAGTGAACGAGAAGAGGAATCAATTCGTCATCTGAGAAATTCAAGATTTTTCTTTCCTTTATGTTTATAGGGATATAAATGTGGATAGAATGGTATAATTTGACAAGAATTGAAAGCTTTTCTACATCTTATCGTCTAGAGCTTTTCTACATCTTATCGTCATAATAGCCCCGCAGTTATGTTTTACGATGATATATAGCTGTTTAAGAAGACAACGATTTAAAATACAGTAGTTAAAGCTCGCCAAACATATCTTTCGACCGTACAACATCAGTACGACAAGACAATCATGTTTTTAGAACACGGCCATTACTTATTGAAGAAGAGATCCTCTTCTCCAAATACTTAAAATCAGTCGTGCTTACAAAATTACCAATCGAACTGGAAAAATGTTTTTCTCTTTTTTTTTTTAAAAAAAAATCCATTTAGAAAAAGGAATGAACAGGAAAAAAAATATAAAAAAAAGTCTACCAAAAGTTGGATTGGACTGTTTAAAATCGATTGAAGTTCTCCTGAACGATAGGAAAACCAAGAAGACATCGTGTCATCCTTGTTCAACTATACATGGCTGCACATGTTGGGCAATTCAGCAAAATGCTATTAAACTAAGCAAATAGAAAATTTATTATGTGGATAATAAAATTAATAACCCTCATCAGATAATAATTTCAGTTACAGTAGAGTTACCCCGAAGGAAAACCTTATGGGTCTAAACTTCGAATTATCGTATTGCAATTGCGTGTATAATTTAAGTTTATCAAATAATAATGAAAAAAAAAAAAACTCGTAGGATTTTGATAAATTTATTAAATTTGCGGTAAACTTCCTGAAATAAAATGTCATTATTCTACGCTACAGTGATCCATATAAATCCCTTAAAACTCCAATCCTCTACAACGGTTCTATATCCTATATTTCTAAATGGGAAGTAAAATCGTCTAAGCGGAAAATTTTCTATATTCCTGAGACACATTGAGTAGAAGATAATCCTTACAGGATTAGGAAATAAATTGCTTACCTTAATTTAGTTTCTAGCTATGCACTAAGTTGTTATGCACTTGTTCTTCTCTTTCTATATAGGCCCTCCGCTGTTCTTCGCTGTCCATGCCAATTCAATTGATAGAACTTTAATGGAATAAAATTCATTTATGTTTATACCCTATACTTCTTCTAATAATTCACTTCTTTATCTATAATTCTTCTAATTTTTCCTATTCAAAAACAATCAATTATTTTAATATCAAAGATTTAATAAGTATAAACATGGTTAACAATAAGTTAAAAAATTAATGTTTTCTAATTAAAAAATAATAATAATAATAGGAAAATTGCCAAAGATAAAGGAATTTGGAAAGAAAATGAAGAACTTACCAGGACAAAATTAAAATTAGATAATAAATAATTTTAAATGTAAAAAGTAATAGTAATATAGGAAGAAAAATATATGACTCATTTTAATTTAAAATAAAATAAATATTACAAGATTTTAAGTATGAATAATTGTATATTAAGTTTATCTTATTATAAATGTATAAAAGAGGGGGAAAAAAGTATAATTTAAAGGTAAAAAAAAAAAGGAATTTAACTTCATTATCTGTTTAAAAATTGCAAGAATAAGCTTAGAACAGTTAAGAAGCGACTGAGAAAGTTTCTTAACAAACATCTTCATTTCTAGTTAGTTAAAGAACGGCTTTTCGGGTTCTAAAACACGAAGAAGAGTCAAAACGAGGAAAAAATAAAAATAAAAATTTCTTCTGAAAGTCGTCCAACTGATTAGCCGAAATTCGACTTTCTTTCAAAACTTTTACTTTTCACTAATGGCTAACGTAAAAGCTGCCATTAGTTGAAAAGTTCTAAATAATTTCTTTTAATTGGCTTCCTGAATGACCAAAGACTTTACTTATTTTTCTCTTTCGGACTAATTAAAGTATAACTTTGATCTTTAGAACTGTAATGCTTAGAAAATCAATCTTCATCATGTCAAACAACAACAATATACAGTTTATCTATAAATATATAAAAGTAAAATATAATAAGGCTTACTATTACGCCTAACTTACATATAGATTACATTAGTTAGGCCTAACTATATTTTTAATAATTTTCAATTTAAATTTTACATAGAATAAAAATAAATTATTTACAATTTTACACCTTGTATTTATATATTATATATATATATATATAATATCGATGTTTACGTCATTGTTTCTTTATAGTTTACAATTAAAAGAAACAAAGACTTACTACATTAGGCCTAACTTATATATTAGTTAAGCCTAACTTATAATTATTTATATGCAAGCTAGGCCTAACTACATGTTAGTTATTAACTATCAATATATGTTAGGCCTAACTCAGTGGCGGATTACCTCAAAGGGGCCTCAAAATTACATAAGAAAAAGATAATATGCTTCTAAGACTTTAGTAAACGTTTAAAACGTCATGTTATTATTTAAGGATTTTTATTTGTTAACAAAATTGCGCCTAGGGCCTGAAAGGAACATAATCCGCTTCTGCCTATCAGAGTAAAACACGTACGCGCTGTAGAGTGTAGGGGTAGTGAAAATATTTAAAAGGGGTCTCAAAATTGAATTGAGCCTGGGGCCTCTCAAGTGCTAAATCCGCCACCGAGTTTACTTCAAAGTTAAATACGATAAAAATAAAATATATGCAATTTCTGCACGCTTGCACTTATATATATATGATAGCAATGTTTACGCCATTGTTTCTTTAATAGTTTACAATTTTTGAAGATTATTATAGACGGCCTTCCATCTTTAATAATAAATAATGGTAAAACAATATGTTACGAAAGAATGGAAACTTATTTTTTCTGCGATTTTTAAGCTAAATTATATGTAATTTATTTATTTATTTTTATATAGTAAAATAATATATTAAATATTTCTTTATTTTCGTTTCTTAACATTTTTTTTTCGTGTCTATTTTTTAAAATTAAATTAAAATAAGTAATTAGTATTATTTAAAAACAACAGATGGCAGGATGTGTTACTTTAATATGAATCTGTTGCCAGTTAATAAGTGATAATTATAATATATATTTAATTTTTTAATTATTAATGATATTAATTACTTAATATTCACTTAATTAATTTTATATTTTAATTTGTTTTACGTTATTAAGTTATAGAAGTATTTATCGCATTTTGGTTTTTGTTAGAATGGAATGTTTAATAGTAAAATTTGTGGTAAAATGGCGTTACGTTAGTCTTGAGTCTTTAAAAATGATTAAAATAAAATTATTCATTACTTTTTGGAATTTTAATTTATGAATCAACTTAAATAAGTCTTATTGATTGCTATGGACTTGAATAACAAACTAAAGTTAGTGAATATAAGACCTATATATACCCTATTAATACAAGTTCAAATTTAATTATACCAATAATTAAATAAATAATATAAATACTCTTAATAATTAATTATTATTATTTATGTATTTATTTATTTTTATAATATGACACATTTGAATTTGAAATGACAAGCAGGCGTACTTAAAAACTTAACAAAATTTTTCGTGTAGTGCCATCTGTTAACAGCTTTTATAACTTTTTTATTTAGGTTTCGAATATTTAATCAAAATTAATGCATTAAATTCGTCATTAAAAAGAAAAATTTATAAAATTCAATAAAATAAATATAAAATAAACAATAAATTAAAATCTAGAATAAATAACAAAGATAAAATTACTTAATTTGAATAAAAATTTAGAAAATACGTAATAAATAAATTTGAAATTTAATTACATTCGTACGTACTATAAATTTGTAATTGTACAAAATTAATATTATTTCTTTTTTGTAGGGTCGTTAACGTACCATGCCTGAGAAGAGTTGCTCATCCTGCCCTACACAACTCTTGCCTGGCTTCGCCAAAATCGAATAAAGGGATTGCAATGACCAGCGTGAAGCTCAGATCTCTATTATATAGCATATGACTGGGTCCTTATAAAAGTTCCTAGTGTCTTCATAACAAAATGACGATAGTTGTTTTAACAAATAAACCATTTTCTTTGGAAAACTGGGGTCTTGTTACCGATTCATTTATATATAAGCCTTATATATATATATATATTAATTAAAAGAAGTTTCAGTTTGTCTGGTTTTGTTTGAGTAAACGGTTATATTTAAAAATACGGTTCAGGTATGAAATTAAAGCTCTTATCCTGCAGATAATGCCGTCGAAAACAGAAAGGTGCAATGTTTCAGAAAGGTGCAATGTTCGGGCGTGGCGAAGTTGCAAATGTACAATGTTAAGTAGGACAAACTGTCGAGAGCTTAACTGTAGCCGGAGCAATTTTTTGAGTTTTGCAGTTTTATTATTGTAAATACTGAGGTAAAAAAAATGTACATTTTAGTTACTAAGATCATTGTTTTTATCACCCTCTTCTATGTCAACCTCACCAATCTTTCACCTCCTGAAAAGCCCGAGCAATGCCGGGCATACGCGACTAGTTTTAAACTGTATGCAAAATTAAGGAATTTGTTTTTAGAGAAGATACTACAGGCGTACACGTCTCAATACAGAATGTACTGATGATGCAGTACCGTACCAAGAATTTTTTGGCTGTTAACCATAAGTTAGGCGACGGATATTTTGTTTTATTCTTCAACTGTAATACAATGCCTTTTTCAACAATAAATTTTATATACAGTATATTGTATTACAAGGATTTCATTTTGAATGTCGTAATTACGGCATTCGTAATTGTGTTCTCCATAAATAATATTTTATACTTATTTTTATTGCTACAATCTTGTATATATTATTAATATCAATATAATCTATACTATCAATCATAGATTCAGGAATTGGTATTACATGTTTCGTTTTAATTGAACAATAATGAATAAATGATTCAAATTGTTTTTAGATGCTTGTTGTATTACATTCCTTTATTTACCACGACTTCAATAATTAAAATTCCTAAATATAACATCTTTAGATTGGTATGGAGAAACATTATTTTATGTATCGGAATTAGCACAGGATATAAGTAAACCTTTTCTTACCGCAAATTCAACCTCAAATGGAAGTACTGTACTGAAGAATGGCTACATGTCTCCTGCTAAAAATGAATACTCTGCAATGAATACCGTATGAAATTACTACCCACCACCAGTAGCCAAGCAGTACAGTTCCGTTCCCTGAACACTTGGAGTCCGGTCGTGGGTTCGCGCTTGGCCACGACGGGCTGGCCACGTGGAGTTTCCGGATTTTTTCCACGTCCGTAACGCCTGAATAGCGGCCAGTTACCCTTAAAAAGTCCTCTCGGAAGGCATTCCACCTAGGCAGATCGCCCAAGTGTTGAGTTGCCGTAACGTAACTTAACTAAACAAACAAACTACCCAATCACAACTGGTGTTACCTTTTTTTTCAGATATCAAACATATAAATAAAAACATTCCCGACTCAATCAGAGCAAAATCGTTAAAGAGTTTTTTAATTTTTTATTCTTTTTCATCAATGAAATGATTAAGTATTGTTGGAAATATTTCATTTTCTTACTCCAAAGAAATAAAGTATAACTCCGATCATCCGAGATAAGATGGGCGCCAACTGTCAGGAACCCGTTAGGCACTTAATATTATTTTAAGCTGTAATCGCCCTTCAAATTTGAACAATGAAGATACTTTTTCCTCAAGCATTAGAGACACGAGACAATCTGATTAAAACAGCTCTTCACCTATGGAATAGGCTGGAAATGCTGCCATTTGAGCTCACGATTGGTTAATACAAAAAGTTACCCTAGTATCCTCATGACGGAAAGGGCTTAAAAAATCTGGACCCTTAGAACTGCGGCTGTGACGACTCGGCTCAGATGGACACGTATGAATGATTGATTAACTTGAGAAATCAATGCATTAAAGGTATATTGCTACAATTATGTCCCATTTACGGGCATGCCAAACTCGCAATGTAAACGATAAGTGATGAGAAACCTCGACTCGATCCGCATTAATTATGGAAATATGGATTGGGTTCGAAGCCCGTTCGTCATATCTATTAATAGATACTGTATTTGCAATCGGTAGCAATGTAAGAAACAGGACTCGAACCAAGAACCTCAGGTATCATCCTTCATAACAACTTCCTCTCTATTGTGGGCCTGGTCAAACTCACGATAAATGAATTCTAAAGACAATCCATTCATAAAAATTAAATGAAATCTCGAACATTTGGAGATTACGAGATTTTGATACAATTACAAACTGCACTTAAGGTGCGTTGTAAAAGTTTAGGTTTACTTCATTCAGTTAAGCAAACATAATACAAACACATCTAAAGAAACACATATATTTATTTGTGTAGGTAGCAGAAACATGTAAAAATAATACATCATTAAACTAGCATATTATTTGACGACTGTAAATGCATAAACACACAAAGTGAGATAATGCATGTGTTGCAAAAGTTTAATTCCACCACATCCCCGGAGAAATAATGATATGAACCTGCAAGTTAAACGTTACAAACTATTTCATAAGTGTTAAGAGTGAAATTGTCATACTGCTGCAACTTTGAGTCGCGTGATTTGCTTGAAATAACGTTTATGGAAACATAGGCCGTGGCAAGGTGTTATCCGCCTATGTGAGAGGCAAGATTAATGCATTAAAGCAGCAAGGGCTGTTCAACAGGGCTATAGTAAAATGGATTAATCGATCACATAATGTAGTGAACAATTATGTACGTAACCAAGAGGATTACAACCGAAACCCTGTTCAGGACGTTTACGAGCACTCAGTGAACGTCATCTTCGACAGGTCGTAAACACCCTAAAACAACCAGGATCATCATTCAGATAGTTGGCACGTGATCCAATGGTTAACGTTCATGTCAACCCTATCAAAATCTGTAAGGTTCAACTTCCTTGTACTGTACAGCAGCCGTACAGTACAAGAAAGTTGAAAGTACAGACTGCTGTACAGTACAAGAAGATACGTCAGACCATAAGATAGCACAGGTTAAATGGGCTAGAGAACATTCAAATTGGAATACAGAATGGTATTCAGCGACAAAAAAAAAAAAAAAAAAATTAATTTAGATGATGGTCTTGAGGATTTAATTTAGATGAGGACAAGAACATTTTTTCCATACACCAAATGGTAGGAGGATCAGTAATGGTCTGGGACGGATTCGGATACAACGTTGAGGCTAACATCGCATTTCCGAGTGGCGTATGAAGGCCAGAGACAACCAGAAACTGTTGGATGTGCACCTTATGGCATTTGGAGAGAGGGTTGGAAGACCATTCTGAACATTCCAACAGGACAACGCACTAATCCATGTAGCACACACTACAAGGGAGTGATTCTTAAACAATGGTGTACATGTAATGGAGTGGCCTGCTAATTCCTTTGACCTTAACCCCATGGAGAACCTCTGGGAAATCCTCGCTAGGAAGATTTACGCCAACGAACGTCAGTTTTCAACCGTTGCAGAACTGCAGATAGCCATCACCTCTGTACGGGACGAGATAAGTTAAGATGGGCTCCAGCGACTTTTAGACATCATGCCTCATCGTATTTTTTACATTAGGGTGCAAAAAGAGGGGTTTCTGGAATGATAATATGTAATTTTAAACGGTGGAACTAAACTTTTGCAACACAGATTATTTCACTTTGTGTATTTATTCATTTACAGACGTCAAATAATATGCTAGTTTAATGATGTCATATTATTTCTACATGTTTCTGCTACCTTCACAAATAAATGTATGTGTTGGTTTTTTTAGATGTGTTTGTGGTGTGTTTGCTTAACTGAAAGAAGAGGACCTAAACTATTGCAACGCACCTTATGTTTGAATCAAAGTAGGAGTAAACGAAAAGAAAAATTTCATATTAATAATGACTTTTTTATTGTTATTATTAATATTGTCATTAAAATGTTATATATATATATATATATATGTATTAATATAAATATATAAATATTAATATTGTTAATGAAAATGTTTTTAATAAGAATAAAGAGAATATTCTTGTTTGTTTTGATTTGTTATTAAATATATTCCAAATATTATGTTTTATATTAATAATATTAAATATTATAGAATATCTAATATAGGATTTTTGTAAACAGATCAAAATTAAAAATTCTTTATTGAAATTACATATGAAGAATAAAGAACAAAAATGTTTATGATATATTTCAATACAACTGATATATAAAACTGGGCATTTTATAATTCATGTAAATTGTTTTTGTTCTACTTTTTAGTTTATTCCCCCTGGGAAACTTTGAAGTATGCGTAATAGATATTAGTATCGAAGTATGTAAATATTAGTATTTTTTAAAAAGTTCAGTATAAATAGACAGTTTCCGTTTTAATCTTTGCACTTTCAACGAAGTTTTGCGTCTTTTTGTCGTATTGTAAGTATATTTAACTTTTTTAATATATCGAATTGGCGTAATACGCGATTTAATTAATAGAGTAATTGTATACACAGTGCACCATATCATTTGTAATAATGTCAGTCTGTAAATTGTAATTTTTACAATATTTATTGTGTTTAATACTATATAGATATTTAATCTTCAGTAGGCTGATGAGGGATGTGAGTATCCAAAATGCATTTCCTATATTAAGTAAAGCTGTAATTGAATATCTTGAGTTTGGTTATTTAATGATTGTATCTCTCCCCGACTTCACGTGGTAGGCCCTTTTAATTATAGCCGTAACTAATAGGTTAATTGTTTAATGTATAGTGAAAATAACATTAATTTATAGAGGTTAAAACCGCTACGTGTTCTTAAGTCTTCTTTGGCCCGAGAAAATATCTCCAGTTTCGTTCCCTCTTGAAAACCATGTCC
The DNA here is from genome assembly GCF_030686945.1 of Centruroides vittatus. Taxonomy (NCBI): domain Eukaryota; kingdom Metazoa; phylum Arthropoda; class Arachnida; order Scorpiones; family Buthidae; genus Centruroides; species Centruroides vittatus. The sequence continues at coordinate 1,123,512 of NW_027122175.1, read as the reverse complement.
GTGGGAACATAATTGATGCACGATAACACATTTAAAAAAACACACTCGTTAGATCGTTATTTTCGATTGGATAATATAACGTCACGTGATCACTGGGAACTTTTATTTTCAAAACTTTTTCTGTAGAGGCGATAGGACGCGGTTATTTTCTTTACGTAACACTGGATTGGACAAAAACAGGAAGAATTATAGAAAATTCACACACCGAGAAGCGCGCTCGCACACGATGGCTTTTATACTGTCAGCGGGAGAACCACAAGGTTTCTCCAGACAGACCACTGGGAAAGATGATTGTCTAATCATAAACGAGCACAAACAAGCTGAAACGTCTTTAAATAACATTCAGAGACAGATTCAAGCCTTGCTACACAACTCTCTCTTCTTGTACCACACACAGGCGATTAACAGGAAAATTTGCATACTTAGTTACATGCTTACTGTTGACGGAATTTTTAACACCGTTGATTATATTTGCAGTGGTCCACGAAAGAGAAACACGGACTCCTACAAATTAGCAGCGTGTTGTCTGAAGTGAAGTAACTCGTTTCAGTTTGGGTACGGACGATCACCATACAATAAAATGTGTAAAATCACTGGTGAGCGTTTCTTTCCCTCTTTTACTGTCGAGTGGCTCACTGGTCTACTGCTGCCATAAAACGCCATCTCGTATGACATTCGTATTCGTATACACCTAAGGTATTTCATGTAACAACAATAAAACAAAATATCAAATGCACATTTTTTTGCATAAAGAATAATGAAACCTTTTAATAAAAAAATATCTTGTCAATATATTTTTAAAGACCGAATAGTGGACGCGTTAAAGAAAACGATCCCGGATTCGAACCCGAGTCCAGATTCAGACCATTTCTAGTAAGATTGTATTCAGAACTAATAATCAAGAGTTAGAAATTAGCCAATTACCATTTACTTTACTTTTAGTACGTGAATACTTATTGGTTAACTTGACACTTTTTAGTCTTGTTCACATAATAATACCGTCAGCAGAAAAGAAGGAACTGCGCATTGAAATTCAGTAGTACATACTCTGTTAAAATTTTATACTATTTTCTCGTATTATTTTCTTTACTGCTCTGAAATTTTATATAATAATGTAATAAGAATAGTGATAATTGGATAATTTTCAGACGGGACATCATGAATTACATAATCCTGATACTATCAGTCGTATCCTTATGCCAAATTTTACCTGCAAGTGCATTCGATACCAAGAAGGTCTAGTCATTTTTATCGCATGTTGTAAAGTTTCTTTATTATTGATATATATACAGAAAATTCAATTAAAATATAAATTATTGTATATATTTTAGATTTCAAAAAGAAGTAACTCGATCGAGTGGAAAAACTGCAATGATAACGCACCAGTAAAAATCCAGAGTCTGTCCATAACTCCAAATCCGATACCATTAAGAGGAACCGTTACTGTAAGTGCCTGTGCCGACGTAGAAAGCTCTATTGAAGGACCTGTAAACGTAAGATCTTTTCTAATGAAAGATATAACTTTCATTATTTAGTCATTTATTGTAAAATTACAACCTTTCTCTTAAATTAGGTAAATATTGAAATATACAGAAAAATACTTTTTTGGATTTCTGTAAAAACTATTATTATAAATGACTTATGTGAAAAGTTTCCGTCAAGATGTCCCGAGACGGTGAAGGAAAATGAATTGCCATGTAAATGTCCAATTGAAGCGGTAAGAGTTCTTTCAAATAATTTATTTTTAATATTTACCCTTAAATGAAATTTCTTAGAAACTATAAAAATATAAAATTACTTTATAATCAAAATTTCATAATTTTGATTATAAATTAACAAAACATCACTCTATAATAGAACTGGCATCAAAATTAGATATTTAGATATTTGGCACTCTTCTCAAATAAGGAATTTAAAAGTGGGATTTTTGGCATATCCGGTGTGGCATACGATTCAATATTTCTTCCGAAGATATGGTCTCAGTTTATCATACTGCATCTTGAAGAATGGGTTTTGATTTTGGATGGCTTTAGACCTGGCCAGCTTCCATGACAATTAAGTCGTGTAAATTGGCAGGGAAACTGGAATAACCGAGCCGATAAAGGCGTTTTTATTGTTCAAGAAGCTACTTTCCTTCATTTAATATTGGTTTGGTGGAATAAAACAGAGAGTGTTTCTGGGAGGCCTTTCTACGGGAAACTGGCCTCTATTTAAATGTTACAAACGTGAAGAAAACTCGGAAAATTCCACGTAGACAGCCCGCTGGCGAGGCGCGAACCCACGACCTGGGTTTTTATCCACATGGCTACTGGTAGGCTACAAGAATTCAGGTAAATGTAAATTAACAGAATAAGAAAGACAATGAGACAAACTGTAAGTAATAACAACTTTTCCGAAATCTTCGAACAATGGAAACGACTACGATTCGAGGCCAATTGTCATTTCAACTTTAATGACATGATGCAGTTATTATTGGAATAAAATCGGCAATTACAAAAACATTGAAAAATTTTAAGTAACGTAATTGTTTGTATTTCCAGAAATCATACATCATACCATCTGTTCAATTCCAAATTCCAGAATTACCCGTTGCTGACTTCATTGCTAAAGGATACTACAGTGCAACTATAAAAGGATCTGAATGCGGGACCGAAGTTTTCTGTTACGAAGTATATTTTTCATTAGGTTAATAGTAAATATGTATTTTTATCAAATGCTTAACCACGACGAATTTTGAATATACAGTATTGTATTTTAGCTTATTAAATTTATAATTGAAGGAGTTGATTGCAACGTTCAAATTAAGCTTAGACCAAGAACGAATCCCTATTAATGCTCTGTCAATGATAATTATTCAAATTATACATTCACAAAACACTAGATTTGGACAAATTACAATATTCTGAAGTACTAGTTTCCTTAAAGAAATTCAGTGGCGCGTCATCCTATGAGCAGAAAGAGCAATTGCCATGGGCTCCCACAAACAGGGTGCTCCGAACGAATCTTTTCTAAGAAAATATTTTTCCCCAAAATTCCCTGGTAGAAAAATGTCTGAAGTCAACATTGTATATGAGATTCCAATTCAAAGTTGCTTGGACCACCATACACCATAACGCACCACTGGTGAAATTTCCATTAACGTTCATTCAAGTTTAGAGACAGGGGAGCCAACAAAGCCCACAATTAGCCTGGATTGCGATTCAATATAGAGTAGTTCTGTTATTTAAAATTCTAATATTAAATTATGTTAATGTCGAATCCACCAATAAATGAAGAAGAGGAAGAAGATTCGAGAATATTTGCTGTTATATTATTTTTAATTTACATATTTATTTTTATCAGAAAATCCTATTTATTGTTTGTATTTTCAAATTGTAGTCCTTTGTTTAAGAAAAACGTTTTAAATTTTTTTCGGGTTTAATATGTACATTTTTTAATTTCTGTTTGGTTTTCTTCGGAGGATAATCTTAATAAAAAATTTGTAAATTATTATTTTTATCTTAAAACGAGTAATTATTTATTGAGACGTCTTCACAATGCGGGGCTGCAATTTGTAATAATATTTTTACTTAAAAAGAAATTATGTGACTTCCATTCGGGACAGGAAGCTCGTACATATCTAATCTTTCCATATCTGATCTGAATTTTCATCTATCCTTGAGATTAACGAAAAACAGACAGACGGAAGACAGTGAGAATGTATAAATTTAAAATTTGAAAATTTCAATAAGCAATTTTTTAAATAGATAAAATAAAATTTTTTAAAGAGGCTTAGATATTTAAATTTGAAAGATCGGGAAAAATGAAGGGAAACTGTTCCGGAAGCAGAAGAGACGAAAATTGGTTTCCTCTTAGGTGCAAGTTATTATTGAGGAGACACTGACAGTACGATACAATTACGACATTGCGTACAGCCGGTGAAATTTCAAAAAGACCGCTTTATCGCGCTGAGGTAAGTAAGATGACCGTTTCGCCGAACTTTTCAACATCTGGGTCATTCTGAACTGACTGTGAGTAAGGATAAGGGACAATGGACACTTTAGGCTACTGATACATAACGGTACAGTAGTGTCAGACACACTACTAGCTGAAATGATATTGGTCAAAGATGTCAAACTATCTACAGATAGGTGCAAGTTTTGCTACAGAACTGCATCTCTTTTTGTACCATTGCCAGACAACTAATAGGTACAAATTTGTTTGTATGGCGACAGCTATACGTTATCTGTTTATATCAATTCAAACAAAACCGCCAACGAAAAAATGCTGTCGGCGGTTAAGTATGTATTATAAATATTGTAACGTTCAGTATCCTGTGCTATGTATTATTCCTTAGTATAATTAAGGGAATTGATCGAAAATATTCATTACGTACGTTTTGCAACGCGTTACGAAGGTGGAATGGTTTGGTTTGGTGTTATTCGTATAGACAACGCTAGACGGGCGATCTGTCGAGAGAGAGGAAACTCCTCCCGGAAGGTCTATTAAACCAATTCCTATTTGTGTTACAAACGTGAAGAAAACCCGGAAAACTGAAAATGACCAGCACATCAGCGAGGAGTAAACCCACGACCAAGTGTTCAGTGGTTTCATTCACTGGTGAGCTGGATGGGATGGTAGTTATATAGAGTTACTAATTTGTGGACGATTCCATGCAGTGATCCCTAATGGTCTATATAATTCTTTAATTTTAACGAAAACAATACAATCTATACCGAAACAAACGAATTCAACACAGACAATATAATGTATATATTCAGAGTGTAATTGCAAGGGTTATCGGTATATGGGAGATTACAGAATTTATATAAACCTTATTTAATTCGGATTGAACTTTGTAAAATAAATATGGAGCAGTCATTGTCCAGATGAGTAGACAATAATCTACAATTGACTGAAAATTCGTAAAAATAATAGTTCTTATGACGGAATTTGGAGAAGTATTTTTACAGAAATGCCAAAGAATGCCTCGTCTAATAGCGAGAGATTTAATAATGTAAGAAATAAGATCATGGAAAATTAATTTTTTGTCAAATATGACGACGAGATCATGACGAAACTTAACGTAATTTATTTTAATGGAATCGATATAAATTGAAGGACAGTATGAGTTGCAAATTAGAGAGAGAAACACATAATAACTGTTTCGTGAATATTGATTTTTAAATCATGACTGGCAAATGTAGAGCGTACGGAATTAATATCAGCTTGTAAGGAGGAAGGATCGTTAAATAAAATTTTAATGTCATCTGCGTAGGCAATTATTTTGGAGGACAGGTTAATAAATAGTTTATCTATGTAGACTTAGAAAAAGAGCATATTTAGTATTGAACCCTGTGGCATGCCACAATCAGGAGGAAAAGGCAATATCATTAATTTTCATCAATTTTCAAATTATACGATTTTAATTTCAACAATTTGTAAATACTTTATTAATAATATTAAATTATTACTATCATAATCAGCAGAACTTGCATTCAGGCATTTGTCTTCATCATGAATAACGATAGTAGTTGTTTTAACAAATAAACCATTTTCTTTGGTGAACTGGGATCTTGCTACCGATTCGATTATATTCTACGTTATATCGAAAACTAGGAAATTTATTTTCAGCAAAGCTTCTAACGTGCTGATGATGCAGTAATTTTTTATTTTTTTTGGCTGTTAGATATGTTACGCGATGGACGTTTTGTTTTATTCTTTAACTGTAATGCAATGCCTTTATCAACAATAAGTTTTATATACAGTATATTGTATTACAAGGATTTTATCTCAGGATTGCATTTTGAATGTTATAATTGGTAATACGATTGTGTTCTCCATAAATAATTTTTTTATACTTATTTTTATTTCTACTGTCTTGTATATATTATTACTATCAATATTATCAATAGTATCAAACACAGATTCCGGAATTGATATCACACGCTTCGTTTTACTTGAACCGGTATATAATATAAAACTATGAAATTTCTGTGTTTAGATGATAATTACTATCACCCGAAAACAAAATTCTGGAATATATTTTTAAATTGATAAACATTATTTTCTGTATCTGAATTCCAATTTTATTAAATATAAACTGTGTATTAGTAAATTTTTTCTTACTGCAAATTCAACTTTAAATAGAAGTAGTGGCTACATGTTTGTCCTGCTAAACATGAGCACCCTGCGATAAATACAGTATTCTCATCTTACGAAATTACTACCAAATTATAATTGGTGTTACGAGAGTTGTCAGAAATCGGATATGTAAATAAAAAACATTGCCTAGCCATATTTATAATTTTTTACGCCTTCTTCATCATTCGCTTTTAACTTAAAGAAATGGTTAAGTATTGTTGGAATTATTTGATATTTTTATTCTACAGAAATACAGTATAACTCCGATTATCCGAGTGAAGATAGGTGCCAATTCTAAGACACCGGAACCCGTTCGGCCCCCAATAGTAATATCACCTAAGAGATAAATATTACTTTTATCCTCCAACATCAGGGGTGACGACATAATCTGATTAAAAAAGTTCTTCACCTATGGAATAGGATGAAAATACAATCCATCTAAACACAGGTGGAGTGCATAAGATGATCATTTCGCCTGATCTGGAGCGTCTAGGATTTGTCCGTCGTTTATGCCTGTTCCTCTTATTCCCTCACAGTCACTGAAAACTGTGTTCACAATTTTGTACTTCAACAAGTATACACTGAAAACTGTGACACACAGTCAGCTTCTGCATGCCTTTTTGTAGACTAGGCCCTACTGGATAGTACTGGATAGCGATTATATTGCATTGATGCACGTATCTTGTAGCTTGTCCTTATAAATTTCAATTTTTTCTGCGCTCATCGCTGAATAAACGATACCGCAGTCCGATAAATATTGATTCGTTTATTAAAGTGAGCAGTCGTTACGAACAAACACTTTGAGCATTTTGATTTTCAAAAATCTTTACTTCATTAAGAATTATTTACTTTTGTGAATTATCATAGACCTAAACCATACGCCTAATGTTATTAATGTGCCAACTTTGACCCTTAATATCTCAAAGAGCAATGAAGCGATTTGGATGAAATTTAACATGTTTAGTATTCATGATGAGTACTATGGATCTGTTCCATATACACTCTTTCCAATCCACTAACAATATAGACAATAGTCACTATCCCCACAACATATATAAGCGACTACATTCCATGGTACTGTACATTAGTCTACCGTCTACACAACGTAAAAGATTTTTAAAATCGAAATAAAGTATGGAAAAATTTTTAAACTCTCTTTTTACGTGCCTATATACAATTATAAATTAATATAAAAATGCTCAACTTCGATAAATATAGAATCTTTAAACAGTTAGCGTAATATGAAATTTAACAAGTTTTATTAAGTGTAAAAAATTATGTACAATCACGAAAAACAAATTTAATTGTCGAAGTAATTATAATTCTGCTTTGGACAAATATCGACTGTAATGTGTGTTTTTGGTTAAAGTTCAACGTGAAAATCTTCAACGTTTAGTGCATTTTAGTGACCGATATCCGTTACTTTGTAGTAAAATTTTTACTAGTAGAACATCGGTTGAAATAGTCTATATTGACCAATTATAAGTTGCCTCGGCCAGTTATAGTCGTTTAAACACAGTCTTTAATTAAACACGAGAACACTGCTTAAGGTTTCGTTGTCACTTTGCCACGGTAGACGTGACTGTCGATGTTCTATGCACTTTAACGGAAGTGGAAGAACGAATCTCGAATGGTGTCGAAGTAACTGTCCGTAAATTGGGATGGAAATTCAAATCCAGTCGATTAAGTCATAGCCGGGTGAAAGTGTCATATTCGGGTAAAAGGTCACTTCCGGGTGGCTGTGTCACATTAGATGGAAAGTCGAAATCCGTGCAAGAAGGCCTCGGCAGAAAAACGTTATGTTTTCCAGCAGCAAAACAACCTTTTTCACCAAGGCCTTTTACGCTCGACGGATTCTTCCACCATTTCTTCGGACTCCTTTTTGTCGAGTCTCGTCTGATGTGACCGTGTCTCCACCGTCCATTCCGGAACTTCGGACTATCGTCGCTCCAGATAACGGACGAGAGACGAGGCGCTGCCGTCCTGAGTTACTACGACCACCCGTTTGATATCGGGTGTATGCGACTCCTCCTCCGCATCTTTCGGAAGCACCCGTATTACACGAGGCCAAGACGGGGTGTCATCTTCGGACTCAGCATGACCCGAGGTGTGTCACTTCTTCAATTCTTTAAAATGATTCATTTTACAAGAAAAATGAACGAAATCCTTCAGCTTACCAAAATAGCCGCAAACAACATATCTATTGATTTTTGCAGCCCTACCCAAGTTTATGCTTAGAGCCTTTCGTCCGGCAACTTCCAGATCATGATTATTATTATTGTGTTGGGTTATGTGAGATATACTCGGTTAACACCGGTGGCTGTGTACTATGCCGGACCAAAGTCAAGGCATAGTAACCAAAACAAAAGTTAAAGAAGTGTGTGTGTGTCTGTATTCAGGAATTTTCTCACAATATGACATTTATTCAATATAATGGCCTTCTGTAGTGTGATGTATGTATTTCTATTCAATTGTAATGTTCCCTGGCTTTTGTGTAGTGTGTGTGGTATGACACCTGTAGAAGAGAAAACGACAGGTTCGTTAAGTACCCTATCCATCCTCCACAGGTGCCTTATTTTCTGGGCAAATTCTGTGTACTTGCTGACTTTTTCAGTGTAGGTGTTTTGTACATTGTAAGTGTGGAATAGATATGTCTATAATGTATGTGATTTTATTGTGTTTGTCAATGAGTGTGATGTCTGGTCTGTTATGGTTTATTTATTTAGCGTATGGCTACACATCTAACTTACAAAAAGAACAAATCACAAATGAAAGAACACAAAACATAAATGTAAATCTAAGTTAGAAATATAGTTTAAAGCACTTTCAGTCACAATCAGGAAGTCAGTCAGTTGTCCCGGAAAAGATCTTACTGGACAATCTTCCAAGATATGGTGTATAGTCTGTCTTTCAGCACCACAGTCACACTGCGGGGATGCGACTTTTCCCCACCTAAAAAGACTGTCCCTGCACACCCCATGTTTGGTCCGAATCCTATTTAACACACTACAAAGATTTCTGGATAACACAAATCCAGGTGGTCGCTTTGTGATACAAGGAAGTTGTCGGCTGTCCGCCGGAGAGACATCAGCCCAGAGCCTTTTTTGAAATTATTGGAATGCAGGGATTTAGCTCTTAATAGAGGGGGGTGTCTTGATTTAAGCCGGTTTACGCTAAGGTCATCAATATTCTGATGGATCGGGAGTTGTGGATTAGACAATATTTTCCTATATTCCCTGAGCAGAATGCTATCCCTTCGGAGTGCAGATGGAAGGATATGGCTCAGAATAGGTAACCAATGGACAGGAGTTGATTTGAGAGTACCTGTTATGACACGTAGGGTAGTATTTAGTTGGGCATCCAGTTTATTAATGTGAGTACTGTTCATCCACACCGGTGCACAGTATTCCACTGCAGAGAAAACCAAGCCAAGAGCAGTGATCCGTAAGGTGGACGGTGAAGAGCCCCATGTGGTTCCACATAACCTTTGGAGGATGTTGTTTCTGGTATTAACCTTGGCAACCAAATTCATCAGATGTGTTTTAAAGGATAAAGTTCTATCCAGAGTGACACCATGATATTTCGGGTTCTTATTATATTTCAGTAAATTATTGTCAAAATAAATCTTTAGTTCTTTATTTGCCAGCTTGTTATTAAGGTGAAAGCATGTAGCTTCGGTTTTTGTCTTACTTAATTGAAGTCTCCACTGGCGAAAATATTGTCCTAAGATTGATAAGTCCTCCATTTGCAAGGTCTTTTATGGTAAACTGTTTTCTCTGTGATTATGGCTCTGTCGTAGTACATTTTGTGCGTGTTGTTTTCCAATACTGTCTGTGGGATGTATTTGTAGTATAGTTCATATTATTATTATATGCATTACTGTATCTTACAGAATTTGTTTATGAAGCTTATAATAACAAAAACATAAAAAATTTTGTCGAAATGTTAGCGTTCTCTTTATAAAAAGAAACTAGCAGACCCGGCCACGCGTTGTTGTGGCTCAAAATGTATCTATTATAAATGTATAACACTTCCCCCGTGGGGGGAATTTCAAAAAATCCCTTCTTAGTGTACATTCTCTTGACGTACCCTATTAAAACGCAATCAAACACGCATCTAAAATAGTATAATAAAAGTCGAATTCTTCACAGTAAGCCTTAATCCTGTCCCTCTTCCCCGCAAGGGAATATCGAAAAATGCCTTTTTAGTGTATATTCTGTTGACGTAACCTATTAAAACGCAATCAAAAACGGAAAAGAACCGCATGTAAAATAGTATAAATAGAAGCCGAGTTCTTCACGGTAAGCCTTAATCCTGTCCATCTCCCCCCAGTGGGGGGAATTTCGACATGTATATTATATAAAAATACGTGCGTATTCGAATGCAACGTGGTGTCAAAATTTCAAAGGAATCGGTAGGAACAAACAAACGTTATATTTTATTTATATAGATAGGTAGAAAATGATCTGCTTCAGTCCATTCTCACAGATAAGCAAACTTAGGTCGTCGGAGTTAGCGCCATCTGTTGGACATAAAAGTCTTAATCCATATATAAAGATGCTTTTGGAAGGAGAGAAATGGTGGTCTTCACATATGCCAGAAACCTTCGCGGGAGTGTATTAAACAACTTCCCGTAGTTTCATGGCAATCGGATAAATAGTGTGGTAATGCATGAAGGACAAACAGACATACATTCGTTTTTATATATATAGATGTGCCTTATTTGGCGAATGCACTTTATGCAGGATTAAGTCTTAACACTTCCATTGTTGATGGAAGTGTTAAGTGACAATGGAAGTGTTACGTAACAATGGAAGTGTCAACAATGGAAGTGTCAATTAACAATGGAAGTGTTAAAAGAAAGCGACGTGCAAGACGCAGATGCAGTTTTTTTCGTTTTTGCGGGAAATCGAACATATTTTTAGACCCATCTGAAAATTCTCTAATTAGTCTGGAAACAGGGGGACCCAATTCTTGCATTCTGTGAAAAGGGTAAGGTTGACTATAACGTAATAATCTTAATCTTCGCTATCGTTACTTTTGTCCGAGCAACGCCGGACCTATCTGCTAGTTAATTATTATAAAAAAGAGAAAAGGCTAAATTTTGAGAATCAAGATGAGTTTTTAAAATATATTGTAAATGCCAATAACGAGTGAAATTTTTATTTAGTCCGGCACACTAGAGATATGACAAGCAGTGGCGTAGCGTAGTGGGGGCGGCAGGGGCGGCCCGCCCCGGGCGGCACTTTTAGGGGGCGGAAAAATTTCACAATAAATAATAATAATAATAATACAATACACAATAATGATGATTGTTTTTGCCGAAAAGTTCTTTAGAATTACTGTATATTTTAGTCTTTTAAATTGAGATACCTAAATAAGGGGGCGGCAAATTTTCCTCCTCCCCGGGCGGCTGACACCCACGCTACGCCACTGATGACAAGTGACCCTCCTCAATCCCTCACCGCCCTTATGACCAACAAAATTTAATAGCACCAATGCCACTTAAGTTTAATAGCATCGATTTATCGAAGCTTCTTTCGAACCACCTTGCGGACCAGGAGTACATCGATCCGCCGATACTGAAAAGGGACCAATTTCTACTAACTAAGGTATTTACCGACACGCGAACGGTTGTAAACTCTCTCTCTGGAGGTCAGGGACTCGCGATATTAATGATAAAGGTTAGTTTTTTTTATAATTGTTATACAAAATTAGCATCAACTGAGCGTCTTAACCAACTTCTGTATATTATTGCTAAGTAAATAAACGGGTATTGTTAATTGCTAAATTCACAACTCACACCATCTCCATGCCGGGCACAAGCACCTACACACGCAACCGATCGCCAAAAACGAAAATAACTGTTTCTGCGTCTGTACGAAAGACACAGTGGTGTCAGGCCTGACTAATTTGTCATCGTAGGCGAAGCATAGGGCGCTTTGCGCATTGTCACAGTAAAATTAAAACTTCAATTATATTTTTATGGTACTAAAAAGTCACTAACATTTTTAACATATCATCTAATGTTTAAAGGTGCCCACTGCCATTGGGTTGCCATTGGGTAAGCTGACACGCTGGCCAGTTCGCCACTGGGAACGAAGTACTGTAATTATAAAAGATGGGATCTATCTTGTTACAATTCTACCGATTACAGGATTTTGTGAAAAGTAAATATGCAATTTAAGAAGAATATCACAAAAATTTTTTGCGATCTTCTTCATTAATTGATGGATTCGATATTGACGTAATTTAACATTCAATTTTAAAGAACATCTGTACTGAATCTCAATCAGAACCAGTTGGGGGATTCTGTTGGCTCGCTCTCTTTGAACTTCAACGCATTTTAATGGGTTTGGTTTGGTTTATTTGGTTACGGCAATGCGACACGATAGTGGTCTGCCAAGGGGAATGACTCCCTTTCGGAAGCCATTCCCCTCGGCAGACCACTTTTACGGGAAACTGGCGCCTATTTAGGTGTTACAAACATAAAGAAAACTCGAAAAACTCCACGTGACCAGCCCATCGGCAAGGCTCAATCCCACGATCAACTACCATTGTTCAGTGGTTTTATCCACTCGGCCACTGGCGGGCACGAAGTTTAATGTGAATTTGACTACTCAATGAAACTAGTATTTCAGAATATTGTAATTTGTCCAAATCTAGTGTTTCGTGAATGTATACTTTGAGTAATTATCATTGACAGCGCATTAATAGTAATTCGTTCTGGGTCTGAGCTTAATTTAAACGGTGCAATCAACTCCTTCAAATATAAATTTAATAAACTAAAATACAATACATTCAAAATTTGTAACGGAAAACCACTTTATAAAAATATAAAGTCAGTTAAGAAGTTAATGGAAAATATACAGTGTAACAAAAAAGTTGGCTCCCAGATTGAGATCCTTTTATGATTGCTTTGTAGATTCCTGTGGCTAAGAAGTCATTAACGTGAAAATCTGGTAGTTGGAATTTAACAGATGGTATGGAGTAGGATTTCTGGAAATACAAACAATTACATGAATAAAAATTTTTAAAGTACTTTTGTAATTACCGGTTCATTCGAATATTAACTGCTTTCAAATAGTAACAGCATCTCGTCATTATAATTGAATTACTACTCAGTAAACCGAACTATTCGAATAAACCAGTATATATAATTGGAAAATAAATTAATAATGCATATATTTTTTAGCTCTTCTTATGTTGTGAGCTCTTTCTCCAATACAATTATGAATTTGTCGAAAGATACAATGGTGCAATTGCCAGTGAGGAACGGAGCGTGATACATTTAGGTCAAACTACCCTTGAAAAATTCTTGGATGTTTCCGACGCTTACTCGAAACCGGGTCTTCAGCGCAAAACGTTGTTCACAATGTTGTTAAAACTGTTAAACACTAATACTTGATTTCGGGTTTGCGCTTTGTTTACAATTTGAAATTTTACCGTTAACTTGAAGTCTAACACCAAATTAGAGACGAGATTTTCAAAGAAATTCCTTTCAGAAGGCAGTGGAAGGAATTTCTTTGAAAATCTCGTTTCTATCTATTCTTGGTAGATCGCCTTCTTGTTGCGTTCCATTATTCCATCAAACCAATGTTAAACCAAGCAAAACAATTTGTAAACGATAAAAAGAACTTTACATGGCTTCGCCATCCACTTTCATCTTGGACCTCTGCATTCACGAATAAATTGCTATGAGAGACGGCCGGGCCCCAACCGTCGCTAAGCGAGCCGTCGTAAATCAAACTCAATTTCTCAAGATTTAGTATCATAAACTGAGATGATATTCTCGGAAGAAACTTTTAAAAGTATAATATCATATGAAATATGTAAAAAATTTGTATTTAAATATGGAATTTTGAGTATAATTTTGAAGCGAGTTCTATTGTAGAGCGATGTTTTGTTAACTTATATTCGAAATTTCGTATTTTTGATTATAAAGTAATTTTTTATTTTAAGAAATTTTTTGAGGATAAAAACTAAAATTACATTAATTTTAAGTTGTCTTACCGCTTTAATTGGACATCTGCATAGCAAATCATGTTCTTCTGAGCAATTTATCGGAAACATTTCACATACGTTACCTAGATTAATATCTTTTACATGCATCCAAAAAAGCATATTTCTGTGTATTTCAGCAGTTACCTGATTTAAGAAAATAGTTATAATTTGACAATAAATTACTAATTCTCACTTTTGTAATGAAAGTTATAGGTGCTTTTTATTAGAAAAGGTCTTACCATTATAGGTGAATCGATAGGTCTGTCTACAACGATATCACCACCTAAAGTGATGTTTCCTCTTAATGGTATTGGATTCGGAGATAAAGAGAGACTATTGATTCTTACTGGTGCATCATCGTTGCAACTTTCCCACTGGATTGAGTCATCTCTTTTTGAAATCTAAAACGTATACAATAATTTATATTTTTTATTGAATTTTCTGTATGTACAGTAAAGTACTATGTAAAGAAACTGTACCGGATGCCATGAAGATGAATTGACTTTATTGGTATCGTATGCATTTGCAGGTAATATTTGGCATAACGATGTGACTGATAGGATCAGGATAATGTAATTCATGATGTTCTGTCTGAAAATTATCCAATTATATTATTTTTATCTCATCATACCACAATTTTTACGACTGAAATGAACATAGCACATAATATTAATAAGTTTTACAAGGATTTATAACTGAGTATAAATTTCTGAATTTCAATGCTCAGGTGTTTCTTCCCTGCAGATAATATTAATATCTGTATTCAGAATAAAAAGTTAAAAGCTACCCAGGAAACATTCTTGGTTAACTTTACCACACTTCAGTGTAAGTTAATAACCCTACGACATTCAACTTCCAACCTTGTAGGATTTTCTGTTGCCTGGATATATGAAGAGATACGGTCTGGAGGAAACATACCGCACCAAATACTGTTCTGCAAAAGATTTACCACAGCTGCTTGAACTCCTACTTTAAAAGTGAGATATTTGCGGGTATCTCACACTCGTAGATAGCAAAATGGTGTCCAGTAGTCCCATAATTTCTCTACGAGCAACCAATGTGGTGATCGATCAAGCTCACGAAATGTGGCATCACTACGGAAAAATCCCTAGAAAAGTCTAGTTGTATGCGATCGAGCATTATCTTACTGAAAGTGGTTGTTTGCCATGAAAGGCAACCTGTAAGGACCAAAATTTCTTATTGTGTCGACCAAAACCCTCATAGCACTATTTGAACTGGCCGATTGTTATACGAGATGGCGTCTCGGTCAGCAGTGGGTAGTGTGTCGCTGAACAGTAAAGGCGGGAATGAAGCGCTCATCATTGATTATTCATATTTTAACATGCTAATCGTCCATTACTATCTGAAACGGAATTCATTGCTAAATACAAGCAGTCCATGATTCTCTTTCGTAGACCACTCAAACGACGATGTTGGGGTGCAAATAGCGCGACGCGTGGTAATCACTGTATGCAAATTTTTCTCCGTTTTTGCCTACCAATTATACAAGAACAGAGACGGTCCTATAGCAAACTTTGTACCTGTCTCCGGACGGTGTACAAATACGTCATTTCAGCCGTTCCTGATTGTTGTACGTTCAGATAATCATCTCTGATCGTAAAACGTCCACGTCCATCCTTTCTCCACAGACGGAAGCAAAATTACTGACACCCGATGCGAATCGCAGTAGTACTGTTTGACATAAATAGTACAATATTATAAAAAGGTGCAAATCTTCTGGGAAATTACATACTAAAATATGGAAACTGCCTATTTATACTGTTTTAAAAATTAATAGTTACAACTTATTAGGTATTATTAATACTTTACCTCCAGGAAAACTGAAAATAGAACAGTTTAATTTACAAGTCTAATAAAAACGTCACTCCTATATATATTATATTAAAACAGTTTGGTAAGATGATAAACACTTTTAGTCATTATTCTTCGTGTTTCATCTCAACAAAGCATTTTTAAGTAATTAGGTGTGTTCACAAAAATAATACTTTAACTACAAATTTCGAATGTTACTAATATTTGTCTTACAATAATTAATAGTATTAATCAAGTATCAAAATATATGAAAGCATTTCGTATTTAATGAAAAATCAAATATTCGAGCAACAACTTTTCAAAAGTCACGATAAATGAGTTTTCTTTTTTTATTTTTATCTTGATCCCGATATAAATACAGTCTGTCATTGTAATGAGATCGTTTAAACTCTTAATGCCCAAGATTTCATATTATTTTTATGAATAAGTTGTCTTTACAATATATTTATCGGTCATTCGGCTAGGCCCACATTAGGAGAAAAGTGATTATGAAGGGTGGGATCTGAGGTTCTTGGCTCGAGTTCTGTCTTCTTGCAACGATACCAATTACAGATGTCCAGATGACCGAGTCTTTTAATGCACTGATTTCTCAAGTTAATTAATTAATCAATTACTTAAACCTGTCTACTTGACCCGGCTCCTGGAAGCCGCAGATCTCAGGGTCCAGATTATTTTTCATTTTACTCTCCCTTCCCAGTGGAGTGTGTAAGGTAGTCTTTCCATTATTTCCATCATGGGTTCAAATGGATAACCTTTCGTGACCAGTTTACAGGTGAAGAACTTTTTTAGTCGGATGGTGTAGGGTCCCTTGACGTCGAAGTATAAGAATAACTTTTATTCTTCAAATTTGGAGGCTAGCACGACACTTAAAATATTATCGGAAGCCAAACGTTTTCCTATCTCTTTGAAGTTGGCACTCATCTTCGTTCGGAGTTCTACTCTGTTTTTGAAAGTTAGAACAGCAAATGATTTGACAAATTGAATGATATAACTTACAGTTTAGTATTTTAATGTGTTGACAAAAATGAATTAAATTACAAAATTTCGGAATTTCTATGTTTTGACACTCTCTAAACCCAAAAAGTCAAATACCCGATACCCGCGATATGTAGTATATGTTTATGTTTTCGGTTTAATTGGTTACGGCAACGTGACGAGTGAGCAATCTGCTGAGGGGAATGCCTCCCGAGAAAAAATAAAATAAAATTTCACGTGGTAACTTGTATATAAGTGGCATTGATGCTATTAAATTTTGTTGGTCATAGGTCGAAACGGTGAGGGGATTGAGGAAGGTCACTTGTCATATGTCGAGTGTGCCGGACTAAATAAAAATTTCACTCGTTTTTGGCATTTACAATATATTTTAAGAAGTTATCTCGATTCTCAAAATTTAGCGTTTTCTCTTTTTTATAATAATTAATAATATAAAAGTTATTTTTAATAACGTGTCATAACAGATAGCGTCGGACAAAAAATTTTAACTTTCAGCTAGTATCATAAAGTGCATTCGCCAAATAAGGCACATATTTCTTTTTATAAAGAGAACGCTAACATTTCGACAAAATTTTTTATGTTTTTGTTATTATAAGCTTCATAAACAAATTCTGTAAGAAATATAATGCATATAATAATAATATGAACTATACTACAAATACATTCCACAGACAGTATTGGAAAATAACACGCACAAAATGTACTACGATAGAGCCATAATCACAGAGAAAACAATTTACCATAACAGACTAGACATCGCACTCATTGACAAACACAGTAAAATCACATACATTATAGACATATCTATTCCAAACACTCACAATGTACAAAACACATGCACTGAAAAAGTCAGCAAGTACACAGAATTTGCCCAGAAAATAAGGTATCTGTGGAGGATGGACTGTCGTTCTCTCTTCTACAGGTGTCATACCACCCACACTACACAAAAGCCTGAGAACATTACAATCGAACAGAAATACATACATCACACTACAGAAGGCCACTATATTGAATACATGTCATATTGTGAAAAAATTCCTGAATACAGACACACACACACTTCTTGAACTTTTGTTTTGGTTACTATGCCTTGACTTTGGTCCGGCATAGCATACAGCCACCGGTGTTAACCGAGTATATCTCACATAACCCAACACAATAATAATAATAATCATAATCCGGAGGTTGCCGGACGAAAGGCTGTAAGTATAAACTTGGATAGGGCTGCAAAAATCAATAGATATGTTGTTTGCGGCTATTTTGGTAAGCTGAAGGATTTCGTTCATTTTTCTTGCAGAATGAATAATTTTAAAGAATTGAAGAAGTGACACACCTCGGGTCATGCTGAGTCCGAAGATGACACCCCGTCTGGGCCTCGTATAATGCTTCCGAAAGATGCGGAGGAGGAGTCGCATACACCCGATATCAAACGGGTGGTCGTAGTAACTCCGGACGACAGCGCCTCGTCTCTCGTCCGTTGTCTGGAGCGACGATAGCCCGGAGTTCCGGAATGGACGGTGGAGACACAGTCACGTCAGACGAGACTGGACAAGAAGGAGTCCGTAGAAATGGTGGAAGAATCCGTCGAGCGTAAAAGGCCTTGGTGGAAAAGGTTGTTTTGCTGCTGGAAAACATAACGTTTTTTTCTGCCGAGGTCTTCTTGCACGGATTTCGACTTTCCATCGAAAGTGACACAGCCACCCGGAAGTGACCTTTTACTCGAATATGACATAAAATAATAAAATTCCAGTGGCTCCTTGGACACAAGGAAAACGAGGGGAATGAGCTGACAGATAAGTTGTCAAAGAGGGCCACAATAAAAAATCTCCCAACAACATATAAAAGAATACCGCTCACTATTGTCAAGAACAAAATCAAGGAAATAGTCGAACAGCAATGGCTGGAGGTGTGGGAACACTCCACAACTGGGAGAACTCTATACAGATTCATACCAACAACCAACAATAGACAGACATACAGCCATCTGAGACCCAACTATGAGCTTACATAGTGTCTGCTAGGATATGGAAATTTCAACGCATATCTTTTCCGCTTCGGCAAGTAAAACAACGATAAGTGCGACACCGATACCGACAAAACAGATGATGTCTCTCACTGTCTCTACGAATGTAGTAAGTATGAACACCAACGAGAGAAATTCCAAATAGTGTGTTATAGCTGGATATAACTGGCCACCAAAAGAGATTGATTCAAATCAGAACCCTATATGGACATCTTCGCAGCTTCATTAAAGCAACCAGAAAACTATTGTCAACAAAGGAAAGAAGGAACGAAAACCAACGAGAAGACAACCCAATGATCAACGGACTGACACTAACATCTCAGGAAGAGACTGGCAGACAGTCGTAATAGCATCTGGATCAATACAACTTGATATTGTGTAAATGATGTAAATACTTTCAAATTTGTAAGCTTAAATTGTTTAAATGTTTACTATCATAATCGTAAAGTATCCACGATTGTAAATTTTTATATGTTTTTGTATTGTCATTTTGTTTTTGTGTTTTTTTTTTTTTTATAATGCCGGGTTTAGGCGACTCATATGATCCTCTGACTTTACCTTCTATCTTTTTTCCCTACTCTCCGATTTTTATTCTTCGTTCCTTTCATTTTCTTAAGGGCTAAGTCTGCCAGCAAGACAGACAGCTCTCTTAAACTTTACCCTAAATAAATAAATAAAAATAAACATTTCACTTGTTAGCATTTACAGATTTTTAAAATAAAACTCATCTCTACCCTCAAAATTAAGTTTTTTTGGCATTTTATAATAATTAAAAATATAGAAAGTTTTCGTAACGAAATCTCATAACACATGGCCCAACACAATTTTATTTATTTATTATAATCTATATATATAATCGAGACTAGTTGATAATAATAATAATAATAATCAGCGCATAGCCCAAACGGACGGCCGGATGGCCGAGCGGTAAAGGTGGCAGCCTACCGCTCTGGGGGACCCGGGATCGAATCTGAACGGGTCGAATAATCCCCAGGAATTTTTCGGGGGGGTGGTCCGTTCGGATATGTCGGGCCCCGTCCCTCACCACCCGGCCGCCCCATTGTGGGCCTGGCCGAACCCATAATGGGCCTACTAAAAGAGGCCCTCTTAGTGCCCACAGGGCGGAAAGAGTTAAAAAAAAAAAAAAAAAGCCCAAACGGTTAGGAGTTGAAAGTTGAAATTTGGTACACGCAGTGGTGATATTCGGCGGGTTCGCACAGGTTCGCCCGAACCCGTTGTTAAAATTTTCAGTTTCCCGAACCTTGTTAAACACACGGAACATTTCTCAGTGGGTTTGTTTTTTTTTAAAAAAATATATTAAAATATGCGTATTATACTCTGTAATACTACTAAACTAGGGCCTTATACACCGTTTGTACCGAGCATTTCAATCTAGATTGTGAGCAAGGTCAGGGAGTATGTCTTGGTGCGATCTCTCTCGACCGAAACGAGGTTTAATCGCGATCGATTCAAGAGAATTCTTGAAAGTAGATCCAGTCATAAGAGAGATCCCAGAATGCCACGCGCGCGAGATAATACAAGATGGCTGTGGAACACGTGTCGGGCTATGGACAGCGAAAGAAAATGTATAATGTATCTCGAGAGATGATGACACGTGTCTATTTCTATTTCGAGAAGCGCCATTTCGCGGTAAGAAATTCCTCTGCCTAAAAAAAAGGTCGACAGCTCTAAAACACTATCGTTACCCGGCCTTCACCCATGGCTCGTTACGTTAGGGAAATATTTTCTGCTAGCGAACCCCTTGTTAAATATTTCGAATATCACCACTGGGTACACGGTTAGGGTACGTCACGAGGACGCACACTAAGAAGGGATTTTTCGAAATTCCTCCCCACGGGGGAGAGGGACAGGATTAAGGCTTAACACTTCCATCAACAATGGAAGTGTCAAGTAACAATGGAAGTGTTAAGTAACAATGGAAATGTCAACAATGGAAGTGTTACGTAACAAGGGTAAGAGAAGGGTAAGGGTAAGAGAAATCGACGTGCAAGACGCAGTTGCAGTTTTTTCATTTTTGCGGGAAATCGAACATATTTTTAGACCTATTTAAAAATTCTGTAATTAATCTGGAAACAGGGGGACCCAATTATTGTATTCTGTGAAAACGGGTAAGGTTGACTGTAACGTAATAATCTTAATTTTCGCTAAAACGGTTAGGAGTTCAAAGTTGAAATTTGGTACACAGATAAGGTACCAAATTTAAGTACCAAAGTGTTAAGTAACGATGATAGTTTGAAGTAACCATGGAGAACAAGAGAAAGCAACGTGCAAGATTTACGGGCTCTGGAAAAAAAAGAAAAAAGAAAAAGAATAATATGTTAGAACACATTCGATTTTCAAATTTAAACAGATTAGTTCGGTTTTTCTCGACCTTTCTTCTTTAGAACATTCGATGAAAATCAAACGATATAATCAGAACACGTCGTGAAAATCGAACAATATTAGAACATTCGATTTTCAAATTCGATCTTTCTTTAGAAAAACTTAGTTCGTTGATGAAATTACTCTTTTTCGTTTGTGACTATAACGTAATAATCTTAATCTTTGCTATCTTTACTTTTGCCCGAGCAACGCCGGGCCTACCTGCTAGTTAATAATATAAAAGTTATTTTTTAAATAAAATCTCATAACAGCTGGGAAAGTTACGCAATTTGTTGCTAGATTTTTTTTAATAACAATATATCCAAACAAAAATATCTGAGATTAAGAAATTACGCCAAGCAAAATTTATGACAGTTTGACAATTATTATTCTTATGGAATATTTGCTTTATAAGTTTTCTATGTTCGAACTGTGTAATTAAATAACCTTGTTGAACAATAAACAAAATTAATTACTTAAAAAATGCTTCGTTAATATTACATGTAAAAATTAATGATCAAAATATTTATCGTATTACAATTAGACTTTCAACATACAGTATATATAAGAGTGAGCAATATTACTGACGTAAAGTATTTTTGTTCCGTTTATCCTGCACTACAGGTAAGTATCAATTATACACTATATATTAAGTTTTAAATTTTTTTCATAAGTTTTGGCTTCCAGCCTGTAGGCACTAAGCAGCCACGGTGGTCTCTTAGTGGACCACGAGTTCGGCCAAATCCATAATAGCGACAGTCGGGTAGTAGAGAAAGCTGCATTAATTAAGGAGATTGGTTCGAAATCGATTCCCATAGCAATAAAATGATACTTTATCACGCGATCATCTGGGCATCATCATCAGATAATCCTGCAGTAAAGGCTCCATTCTACTACTAACAGGACCTTTTTTCCTCATATCCGTTGTGAGTTCGGTCAGATACACAACGGAGATGGCCGAATTGTGAGTCACTGGATCTTTCATATCCGGATAGACTACCCCATAGACAATTCCCGAGGAGTTTATTGCACGAATTGGATCTCAGATTTCCCGGAGTGGTAGGCTGACGTTTAACCGCCTCGACTATTCCGCCGTTCCTCTGAAAAACTGTAGCAAGAATTGTAATCCTTACGTTGATACCAAGTGTTACAAATTAATCCATCAGCAAATTCATATTTTTCCAATTTTGGCCCCTTTTTTCTTACCAATGCCGCAAAAATTTGTTTTCAAATTTAACGTAGCCTAAATTTTTCTGAAGTTTCATGCATTGTTGACTTCGAAGTATGTGAAAAATGTGATTTAGTGTACAATATAATAAGCCGACATTGAGACCAACATATAGTGAAAATTCTAAATCCAATCCTAATCTAAATCAATTTTCTCGATAACAAGAAATGAAAATACCGCAACTAAAAAGAAAAATATTATTTTGGTTCTTCAAGATGATTACAGTTATGGTCCCATTGTATGCCAGGTAATGCCATCAGAAGCTCGCAGAAGCTTACAATCGTCAAAATTTTCAGTGTTGTTCGGCAATCTTCAAATTCTATGGTGCAATCAAAGACATTGAGCACAGCTAAAAGAGTTTGAGAAAAGCAATGTCATTAAGCTGAGGGAAAAAGGATGCCGTGTTTCCGAATTTCCGACATCTCAGCCGTTTTGATATGGCTTGAGGTAAAAGATTTGAAGTAATGATTTGAGGTAAAGGGTGCGTTAGGCCATCATGTAAGGCGGGCAGGCTTTACAATTTAGATGACCCAGATGGCCCCGAACAGAAATGTTCGTCTGATCACAACACAAGCATGAATACTTGCAGTAGGGTCTACGTCTTTCATCAAAAAACAGGTAAAAAGCCACACTACTGAACCCTGTGACTTCCCGTATTTTTGGTAGACGACTAGCAGAAGCAAATTTGCATATTTGGCAGCCTATACGCACTCCAACGTCATCGGCTTTGTTTCCGGTGTTGATGTGGCAGAGAAGCGTGGACTTCTACAAACTGGCAATCTGTCGTGTTAAGCGACGAATTCCGATTTTATCTGGGAACAGATAAAATCGGGATTCGTCGCTTAACACAAATTAAAGGAACCGGTGATTGCTACAAACAGGCATTTTCCAGCAAGATAATGCACGGTCATACGTTACTAGGATTTCCAAAATATGATTTCGTCGTCACACTTCCTAACTTGCTCTCTTTTCAGATTTGTGATACTATCGGGCGCCACTTCGTCCTTCTACCAGTGTCAGGGACCTAAAGCGGTATTTGAAACATTCACGAGAAAATCTGTGGCCGAATACCATATGGTGTTCGTATGTTTCTATTCCCGACTGTATATCTTCACGTGACCAAGCAAGAGGAAGTTCGAAAAGTTACCAAAAGTTCCTTTAAATTGCACCTTGGCTTAATAGTAAATTTTCCGCGGCTTTGTGTAATTTATTATTTGTTATGCAAAGCAGTCTGTCAAGAGTCTAAAGAGGAAATTTTCCTTTTCTATGATATTATAATCACTTATTACTACCGTTTTCACTGACAAAGTTTCATTCGATTGCAACGTCACCTTCTTGGCGCGTAGCGTTTCTGTCAACGAAGGTATATGTATTTTATATATATTATAATTTTTTACGAAAACGATAACTCGATTACATCGTGAATTACTTTTAACCAAAACACAGTTTTAGGTTTACTGTGACCATTCGTATAAATGCGGTTCGACTGTATTCTTTTTAATGGGTTTCAATTTAACTCTATTATATTTTAAAATGTATAAATAGTAATAATTTCAGATAATAATTCAGATAATAATTTCAGATAATAATTTCATCATATTCTTTATTTGAAGTAAAAAATAATGAAAATTTTGAATAACAAATATAATGATATTTATATTTCACGACCAGACAGTTGAGGCATTAAAGACATCTTTCAGCAACTCTGAGGGACTGAGTTCTAATCCAGATCAAAAACTTCAGGCCATTTTTATAGGCCTTTTATTCCGGATATATTAGAGTCAAACCCATAATGGATATCATTAAAACGACCCTTTTAAAACCCTTACAATGGAAGAGATAAATGACCATCGAAATTTAGTAAAGTATAAGCCTACTCAATGCGTGCGAAAATTATTAATTAATATTGTATTAAACGCTGTTTTCTTTTCAATTGTGAAAATTATGGTCTTGTGAAATAAAAATAATGATAATTGGAAAATTTTCAGACAGAACATCATGAATTATATAATTCTGATCCTATCAGTCACATCCTTATGCCAAATTTTACCTGCAAATGCATACGATACCAATAAAGTCAATTCATCTTCATGGCATCCGGTACAGTTTCTTTACATAGTACTTTACTGTACATACAGAAAATTCAATAAAAAATATAAATTATTGTATACGTTTTAGATTTCAAAAAGAGATGACTCAATCGAGTTGGAAAGTTGCGACCATGATGCACCAGTAAGAATCAATAATTTCTTCTTATCGAATCCAATAAAATTAGGAGGAATTATCACTTTAGGTGGTGATATCGTTGTAGACAGACCTATCGATTCACCTATAATGGTAAGACCTTTTCTAATAAAAAGCACCTATAACTTTCATTACAAAAGTGAGAATTAGTAATTTATTGTCAAATTATAACTATTTTCTTAAATTAGGTAACTGCTGCATTATACAAAAATGTGCTTTTTTGGATGCATATAAAAGATATTAATCTAGGTAATGTATGTGAAATGTTTCCGACAAATTGCCCAGAAACACTAAAAGTCCTACATTTGCCATGCGGATGTCCAATTAAAGCGGTGAGACTTAATTAAAATTAATTTAATTTTAGTTTTATCTTCAAATAAAATTATTTTAAAATATACTTAAAACATATTTAAAAATATAAAATTACTTTATAATCAGAAATATGAACTTTTAAACAGTGGTACTGGCTTCAAAATTACAAATTTGGAAATTTGGTACTTTAACATGGAATTTCAAAGTTCCATATTTTAATCACAAATTTTTGACATATCTGGTGTGGTATTATACAGTCCAACGTTTCGCCCAAAAATATAATATTAGTGTATGATACTGCAACTTGAGAAATTGGGTTTGATTTACGACGGCTCGTTTAGCGTCGATTAAGACCATGACAATTAGATCTTGAAAGCAGGATCCAAGATGAACGTGAGATAGCCGAACCGGTAAAGACGTTTTTATTGTTCAAGAGTTTTTTCTTGGTTTAATATTGGTTTGATAGGATAATACAATGCTCTGAAGACCCGGATTCGAGTCAGTGTCAGGAACACTCAAGAGATGTTACTTACACGAAGAAAACCTGGAAAACTCCACGTGACCATTCCATTAGCCAGGCGCGCCCACGACCATACTACTACCGTGTTCAGTGGTTTTATTCATTCTGCCACTGATGAGCTACGAGTCTCGGTATCATGACTGACTCAAGAGCTTTACGAAAGCCAACAATACATATTAAACGATAAGCGTTTGTCACTTAATGAATAATAATGTAAAAAATGAAATATAAAAATTTTTGAATATATTGTATTTTTTCATAGGTTTTTACTCCGCCCTTCACGAAATTCATTATTATGTATTATTTATTTATTCGCTATTAGATATAATTATAAAAGTATTTAAAATATGTTTCTTATATATTCGTTTGTATTTCCAGAATTCCTACTCATTACCACCTGTTACATTTGAAATGCCAGATATTCCCGTTGCTGACTTCTTAGTCAAAGGAAACTACAAAGTAATCGTAAAAGGATCTCAATTCGGGAGCCAACTTTTTTGTTACACTATATATTTTTCAATAGATTAATAGTAAATATATATTTTTATCAAATGCTTAACCATAACGAATTTTGAACATATTGTATTTTAGTTTATTAAATTTATAATTGAAGGAGTTGATTGCACCGTTTAAATTAAGCTAAGACCGAGTACGAATCACTATTAATGCTCTATCAACGATAATTATTCAAATGTTTTTTCTTTGACAAAACATTAGATTTCGATAAGTGAAAATAATCTTTAAAAATTAGCCAAATTTCCATTAGTCCATTCAAATCCGGAGAGAGAGAAGATAACAGCACTAACACATGGTCTATAAGTGAGCCTAAATATAAATATTCTTTAAAATTCAATTGTAAATTATGGCAATGTCGAATCCATTAATAAATAAACAAAATTTGCGAAAATTCGCTATTGTATTGTGTTTAATTCACACACACACACACACACACACACACACACATATATATATATTTATCGCACTATCCTCAGATAACATTAATACTAATTTTGGAGGGCACATATTTTATCCAATGCAATTAATACTGCTTCTAGTCAAATGAGTATTGATGTTGAATCCATAATCGCTCAGATTTATCTATACTTTCACAGATACACAGCGAGAGTCACCAATCTTAACGATTTTTGCGAGGAAACAGAAATAGAATACAAAAAATTGTTGGGATATTCCACAACGAGATGGCTTTCGTTAACACCTGCTGTGGAACGCGTAATCAAAATGTTTGAGCCTTTGCGCTCGTACTTCTTAAGTTTAGACCCGCGTCCCAAAATATTAAAAGAATTTTTCAAAAAAGAGTTATCTGAAGTTACATTGCATTTCATTCATAGTCAAGCTGTTGTATTTCATATCACCATTAAAGAAATTGAAAGCTCTAAAGTGTCAGCTTCCTAGGTGAAAACTGTCTTAAATAATTTGTTGGAGCAAATAGACACTAGATACAATAGTGGATTTGTTCCATTAAAGTTAACGCAGAAACTCGATACAATCGAAGAGTCAAACCCTGGAAGCAAGGCGAAATTTATTAAAGAAATTAAATGTTTTTATATAAAAATTCCTTTGAATATGTAAAAAAAATGGACTGATTGTTTCGAAGAGCTACACATTTTTGGATGGATATTATTAAAATATAATATAAATTGGGAGGAGATTTTGAAGACGGTTCATTACGTGAAAGAAAACCACAAAATTGTTATCGACGATAATGAACTCTTCGGTGAAGTTAGGCGAGTAAACATGTATTGTTCCACGGAAAAAATAAATGAATGGAAGAAAAATAAAATAGAAGTTAGTTTACTTTGGATAGAAATATACAAATATTTTAAAGATGAGCATATTCCTACAGAAAACTTGAAATTACTTGTTGAATTTGCAATGTGTTTGCCGGGTACTAATGCGACAGTTGACCGAGTATTTTCAATCATTAATGATTTCTGGAGCAGTGACAAATCAAGATTAAACATAGAAACCTTATCAGCAGTGACTTCAGTGAAAGTGAATCTCCAGTATACATGTGAAGAATTTTGTAATGTTTTAAAAGAAAATGATACATTATTAAAAAATATTCATTCAAATGAAAAATATAATTATAAAAAATAAAAATGACTCAAAACATTTTCTTTCTCAATTTTTTTTTTGTAAAGGACACGCATAACCATTACCCCTCTATCCGTCTCGTCCAATGTACTACTTTCGCGTTTAAAAAATCTGGTCATTTTACAAATCTATAATGATAATGGAAAAAGCCGTCTTTGTGCTCACGAGATGAAAGAGTTAACTAAGTTTCCATCCAAACAAAATATTTCTAATATTTATTGAAAAAACTCAAAATTAAAAAAAAAGCAATGCATAAACTCCTCAAAAGTGAAATCGCAACACAACAAAGAAATGTGCTTAGCAGGACTCGTAGGGGTGACAGAGATATGCAAATAATTAAAAGAACAAAGCTATGCAACAGACATCGCTTATTCAATAACAAATATGGCCACCACAGTCAGCTATGTGGCCAAGTATACTATTAACGAGGCAATTAATGGTTGCCTGTGATATCCCTTGCCAAGCTGAGTTCACTGCCAACGTATATCATCTACGATGTGTGGCAATGGTCCCCATTACACCTCGTGTTGGATGAGGTCCCACGGGTGTTCGATGGAAGAGAATTCCAGTTGGGCTTCCAGTTGGGGAAGAATGCAAATTCCATTCGGGCCAATGAGAGTTCGCCTTGAAACGTGCAGTTGGACATTGTCTTGCTGAAACGGACATTGTTGGGTACGGCTTGCCAGTGGCCGCTGAACCACATGCCCCACAATTCGTGTGACGTACTGGCATGGGCGTAGCCAGGAAGGGGCATGGGTGGGCACGGCTCCCCAGTTAACCTGGTGCCCCTCCCCAGAAAATTAGAGCCTCTACTAGGCTCCCCATAACAAGTGTTATTATTAGTAGTAATTGAACATTCTGTAATTTGCCTAAGTATATAGCCTAAAAACATTACCGTTTGCATTAATTATAAATTCATTACTTAAATGACATATGCAACCATGTCTGGATATTATTTTGGAAAGGATACTTAGAAATTACAAGATCTATGACAGTTATAATATATAGAACTATTAGGCTTAATGTTCCTTTCTGAACCACTCATTATAATGTACTTAAGGGTATTTTCCATTTCATATTTCTGTTTCCATTCCTTAAAATCACTAAATGAATTGTATGTCTGATTATTATTAGATATAAAAATATCATGTACTGTACCTTGCCAAAATGTGACAATATTTTTTTTTCTGATATTCACTTAAACACAAACTACATTTAAATATTTTTAAACTTCTATCCTTGCTATGATTCTTTTCATGCTTCTCTCTCATGTGTTTGCTTAAACTTTGTTTATATTTTTATTTTAATTGGCATATAGTGCATTCCAATATTACCAAGACTGAACAAAGACAAGACCCACGTGTAACCACCACCCAAAACTGACCTGCGACTGGTGCTGTTTGCCGTAGCGATATAATTTAGAACTAAGATTTACCAAGGATCTAAACGTTTGTGACTTGCTCCATGTGTCACTTGTAGGGTAGATGGGTGAGTGTAGTCTCCCACATTCATTCCTCCAAAAATAGGCCATTTGCTGTTTTTGTTTAAAGGACAGAGGACGGAGGACTGGAAGTCAAATTGTAGGACATTTGGTAACCCTATTCAGCATCACACACATTTCTGTTATTTATAAATGTATCACTGTATCAGGAGAAAACAATTCTCCCGCTGTTTTAAAACCAAAATGGATTTAAGCCAGGAACACAAATGCATAATGTATGCCATATATCAAAAAATATATGAATATTTTATGAAGTTTCTGCCATAATCAAGTAGAGTACATTTCTTTCTGCTTTTTTCCTACATAATAAAAACGTTTCTATTAATTTTAACTAGTAGGAGAAATCTCTCACAATGACATTCATTATACTCAGAAGCAGTGCTAGATGAATGGATACTTGTGCCTTAATGTGACTGACTTTTGCCACCCCCTTTCCAGAAGTCACCAACAGAAAGCACTCTAGTACTGATGAAGGATCAATAAACAACTTCAAACTATATTTAAGGAATAGTTGTTATTGCCTTGTTGTCCTTATTTCAATTAATATTATATTTGTCAACGTGGACTTAAATTATTAGTAGGAATTTTAATATATTTAAAATGTATATTGAAAAAATTCAAAAAAACTACAAACTTTCAAGACCAAGTACTAGAAATTGAACAGATAAACAAAACGTTTCTACTTAATAATTACCCTAAGAAAATATTAGATAATTGGATGAACTAAATTAATAACCAAATGGATAATAAAAAGTTTAATAAAAATATAAAATGTGTTAAGCTTGCTTATAGTCCAAAAATATTTGAACGAGTCAAAAACACACTTAAAGATATAGTAAATGTGGTACCAGAGAGAAATAACTCGCTTAAAAGAAATCTATATTATAAATCAGCCAAAAAAATTGATTTACTAAAGGAAAAAAACGTAGTTTATTCTTTTGATTGCAGTTGTAACCCTAGTAAAACATATATCGGAGAAACCAAACGCAAATTGGGGACACGAATAAAAGAGCATATACGAGCAATAAGAAATTACACAAATTCTGCAGTAGCTGAACATGCTAATAAAAATGGTTGCGAAATAAAGTTAAATACTATTAAAATAAAGAAAAAAGAACAAAATTATTATAAGAGACAATTGTACGAACATATAAACATTGTAAAGGAGAAAAATAAAAAAACAACTTAGGCAGAATGATTGACTAATCATGGACAGCCATTCTTGACAACGCCTAAGTAAACCGATAGTGCACTCAACACGTGAACATATTGTAGAACCATGCCGAACATTGAAAAAGGATAATGTGTAAGTTTAAAAAAAAATTACCAAAAGACCCATCATTGTCAAGAGTTGGATTCTTGCATATTGTAAGCCTTTTATGTTGTATTAATTGATTTTTTGTATTTATGTTTTTTAAAAATTCACTGTTAGTTTATTCTTTCATTATTTGTAGTTATATGTAACAGCCATTGTCACCCTGCTGATGAGGGGCGTAATAGCCCAAAACACACAGTTGTAAACCAAAGTATGTGTACAGGAGGCTAAATAAAGAACTAGTACCCAACTTCCTGCGTTATTACTTACATCAGTTTAACTGTCCTACTAATAATTTAAGTCCACGTTGACAAATATAATATTACATTTAAAGAACTTCACTTTTTTGACTTATTATTTTCTCTTCTTTGAACATCTTTGACTGCCCCCACTCATTTTGCCACTTGAAGCAGTCACCTCATAACCTCATCCATTGTACAGGCCCTGATCAATAGGCTCTATCTTATTAAAAATGACTCTCTACACCAGCATATATAGAAAGCAGATGTTTAATGATGATTGGATAATTAATAAAAGTGAACAACTTTTCATTCATGTCTCACAGGTTTTGCTTAGGATATTTTGTAAATTTGATGGTAATGCTGAAATAACTACAATTTTCCAGATTTGCAAGTTTCTGTCTTAGAGAGATTGCAAGTTTTACTGTACTATACCACTGTCTTACTGAAAATAGAAAGCAGTACTGTAATTCTATGCAGAAAAACTTAAATCAGAAATGGCAGTATTGGGATGATGTATCAAAAGAAACTGTAGAAATAAGTTACTGCAATGGCACAGTTGGTAGACAACATTATCAGACAAACTTTGTTATAAAATTCCATAAACTTTATGGACACATTTTTTTGTTAAATTTTTACAAATCTTTAATAAACTTCATACTATTATGTTTAAAACTGATTTATTTATTGAAAAATTATATTCACAGTGCATTTATAATAATACAATAAATCTTAGCATTTGGTGTTCATAAATTTTCTGAAAATACTCCATTCCATTAACTTTTTAAATAAAATCTGAATTCTGTTTTAATGGAGTGAGCACAAGTAAAAATTGTTTGCCACTTTTCTAATACTTTTGAGCAACCAAGATCACCACCAGGAGAACATGTGCGATAAACTTCTTACCAAAATCACTGATTGTTGTTCACATAAATCATTACGTTGAATGATTCAACTAAAACAAAAATATTTACCTGATGGCAAAAGTCAGAAACTACAAACAATTTAGATAGGAATTCTATTGTTGATGTCCTGAAGATGAACGCCAATTGCCCAAAAGTGATGCGGTCATCGATTTAAATGTGTATACTCAATAAAGTGGAATTTGATTATTACGTTTTATGGATGTTATCATCGTGAAGTATCATATGCTGTTTTAAATTATATTTTCTCGAAAATCCTTTTTTGCAGACTTCACAAACAAAAGGTTTTTCATTATTGTACGTTTTCAGATGAGAATATAAATTGTAAGGCTGAGTGAATCGACGTTTGCATATATGACACGAAAAAGGTTTCTCTCCCGTATGTAACAAAATATGCTTTTTTAATCCTTCTTTTCGTGAAAAATTTTCTTTACATATTTCACACTGAAAAGGTTTCTCACCAGTATGAGTTCTAGTATGTTTTCTTAAAGTCTCCATACGATTGAAAGTTTGTTTGCATGTATCGCAAGTGAAAGGTTTATCTCCAGAATGAATAAGTAAATGTTGCTTTAAATTACTCTTCTGGGCAAATCTTTGATCACAAACATCACATTTGAAAGGTTTTTCTCCGGTGTGCGTCATCATATGCGTTTTTAAATAAGATCTTTGGTTAAAACCTTGTTTACAAATTTCACAAGTATGTAATTTTTCTCCAGAATGAATTCGTTCATGTCTTCTTAGAGTGGAACTGTTTTTAAATTGCTTTTCACATTTACAACACTTGTAAATTTTCTTATTCTTTCCATCCTCTTCTTCTGTAACAAAGAGAAGGAGAAAAAAATATTTTAATATATATAAAAAATTAATGCTTTGTTAAAAAATTTAATTATTAATTTAAAAGATACTACTCTGTATTTACTTTCATTATAAATTAATATATGCCATAATAAGATATTTGAAAAAGTCTTACGAAATTTTCAACAATTATTCTTTGATCAAATTTAAGCAAATAAATCTGGAAACAAGTTTTTGATTTGAATAATAATTATTTAAAAACACAGGCAGCCAATAAATTCCTGTAATTGTGGTAGAGTGCTGTAATGATAGGACTTACCTAATCACCTTCAAAATAGGACCTTTCAGCACACACTCCCCACCAATCCTGCCATTATTAAAAGCACTGTTAGAAGACTTCTTTTGAAATATTCAGGAGTTTAGCTGTCACATTAAATTTGATGTCCTCCATGGTCGCAAAATGAGTTCCCTTGTAACCCGTTTTTAGCAAAAGGAACAACCAAAAGTCACTCGGGGTGAGATCTCACGAGAATGGTGGTGGGTGATGACACAAGTCTTTTGTCAGAAAGGAATTATTGCAAAAAAGATTGATTGACTATATATGTGTATGTGTACAACAAACAATGAAATGATATTATGCAGAAACCATCTGTGGAGAGTGGTTGCTGAATCATGATAACATGCCATAACATGCCCCACCACTTGTTGTCGTCCCCAAACCACATTTCAAAACCTACTCAAAACTTGCATGTAGAAATGACCAATGGGCACAATAGCCAAACTTTTAAATATTCCAAGCCTTCCAATGGTGTTTCAAACAATGATAGAATCAATGAGGCAAGTGTGTGTATGTACAAGGTGCATCCAAGTTATAACACCTCAGATTTTTTTCTCGGGACTGGAAACAGATAGAAACATGCAGTTTGTTTTAAAACACACATGCACTCATTGTGAATGAATGACAGAGATGGCAGAACTGTACGGCACACAGAACTCTAGCAGTAGCGGCGAGAGTGCAGACTGTTTTTGATACTTAAAATAGCGACATTTTCATTACAAGAACAGCATGTAATCATTCGTTTTCTCCATTTGAGTGGTGTGACACTGATTGAAATTCATCGCCAGTTGAGTGGGACACGCGGTGATGGTGTCATGGACGTGTCTAATGTGCATTTGTGGGTTGAAGGGTTCTAGTTTGAAGGTGATTGGATAAAAGTTTATAATGCTATACCCAAATTCCAAGAACTCTTTGACTGTCCATATATTATATTAATTTCTTGCTTATTATAATCCTTTTTGTTGATGAAAAAGTTCAATTATGTAATTTTTATAAGTTTGCATGGTTGTTTATTTGCTTTCTTAATGCTTCAGCAATAAAGTCATGTAAATTGTAAAAATATTTAATAATTACAAAAATAATTATTCTAAAATCTAGCAAAATAAAATAAAAAATATTATTATTTTAAAGCAGTAAAATTCAAAATTATTATATTATTCAATTTTAAAATCCTTGTTGATAGTTACATCTGCTGAATATTTGTCAAAAGTAAAAAAAAAAATAAAAAAAATACTTCAGGACACTTTGAACTACTTTTACAGCAAAATAGTTATTCAGTAGGCAAAGCAGGTTCCAGTTCATAGCACCAAGCTTCAGGAAGCATCAATGGTTTCCCAGAAATGAAGTATATTTCCTTCCATATTTATGTTATTTTTCAATCCAGTTTTATCTTATAACTTTTTCTTAATTTTAATACAACCTTTACAAATAATTTGCTTTTATAGTTTAAAACAAGGTCAAACTAAAATTTTTAACATGAACATGATTCAAGAAATTTTCAGCAGTTTGATTTATGCCACGATTCAACATATTTTTATTTAGAATTGGCTGCAATAGTGATGGGCAATAGTTGTAATGTAATCAATCGATAACAACATTGAATAGAACAAGAAGCATTCAATATTCTATCAAATATTTTTAAAATAGAAAATAAGTAAACAAAACATATTTTATTGCACTTTTAATAGACTATATACGAAATTCAACTAATTGTAAGGTCACTATATAGTGGCTTTAATTCATAGTAATGCATTTTAATAAGTTTTTCTATTTTTTTTTAGTTGCAAGCAATTTTGTTTTTTAAATTTTATTTGAAGCTTTGGAAAAAACTCTCTCACTAGTTACTGGCATGCATAATTATTTCCAATTATTTATATAGCTCCAGACTCAAAAATTCATATTTATTTCAAAAATTTAATGAATTTTCTTTTCTTTCTACTATTGGTACATGCAAATAATGTCAAAGAGGAGTTAATTCTTCCTTCATTACTGGAATTGCCCATCAGACAATACACAATGCTAGTAGACAGTCAATGCAAATAACCACCATATTATCATTCTATTAAATTATTTGATACTTTACAGTAAACTACACTAAAGCTATTCGATTGTTTTCATATTATACCATCATCAACAATCGTCTAGTTGCAAGTAAACATGTATAAAAAATGGCAAAACTAATTGAAAGCAATGTTTGTTGTAATTTTGCTAATTTCTAAAAGGAAGTATTATTGGAATTAGTAGGGATTATTGGAATTATTATGAGAGATTACCAAAAAATAAAAAGACAAATGCTACTTCTTCGAAGCAGAAGAGAGATATACCTGCCTGGGAAGTATTATGTAAAGTATACAATGATGCTAAAGGTGGCATGCCAAGGAATAGTAAACAAATTGTGGGATTATTATAAAAAATTAAAGAAAAAACCTTGAAAAAAAAGGTACAGAGGCATTTATTACTACTTTTATCAATTCTATCATTTAAAAAATAATATTATTATTATTATTTTCTTTTATATTTTCTGATTTATTAAATAGTTTGTTTGTGTTTTCATAATTATTACCATTAATCGAAAATACAAATTGAATATTCTTAAAAAAAAAATATATATATATATATATTCTTGAGTTGACTCTGAATATAATGTTTTTTTGTGAACATACATTAGATGATGTTCATAAATATATATTTATACATGTATGTTTAACTAATGGCTAGAAATTAAATATATATTACTTTACCTTGAGAATCATCCAAATCGTCATCATCATCTTCAGAATTATTTTGGTCTTTATCCGATTGCAAGTTACTCGAGATTGATAGAGATTCTGAACTGCCAGCATTTATTTCTTCTTTTGATACAGAAACTATGTATTTTAAATTAATTATTTTACTTAATATTTACATTACAAAATATATTAATTTTTTTAATTACCATAATTTCATGAGAATAACCTGTAACAGTGTATAACCCACACATGCTTTCAAATAAACCTTAAACATATATAACATACGAGTTATCCAGATGAAATTACAGTATTAATTTATGTAATGATTACATTAGCAATATCAGAAACAAATAATAATTATTTTGCCATTAAAATAAATTAGTGTTTCTTGAAAAAATCTATAAAGCATGCCTTAAAAATCTTGGATAATAAAATTTTCCTTACCCTCTTCTTGTATTTCATGTATATCTAATTCAGATGTTTCTTCCAATTGGGAATTATCTTTACAGTTATCATTATGACATACATTGTTCAATTCCATCGATTCATCAAATTCTTTATTTCTCGTTAATGACGAACTGTCTAAATATTTTAATGTTTTATTAATTTTAATATCAATATAAAATTATGTATTAAACTTCTACTGTCAATGTTAAAATTTTCCACTGCATTGTATTGATTATCAGAATAATTCATTAAATTATACTGGATCAATACTGATCTTGTTTATTAAATGACAAATTTTACATTAATTAATGACCATTCTGTTATTTAAACTCAACTATAAATTTACTCTTTGTTTATAAACAAACATGGTAGTTATATTCTGCAATGAATAAAATAAATCATTTGAATTAATTTTTATTTTTCTGATAATTACCTGACATTTAGCACCAATCAAGCAGCTGATTAAAGAAAAATATCTATTTTCAATGTAAAAAATATTATATAATCTTTTCCATTTCAATATAAGTTAGTGTTGATGCATTTACTTTTATACAATACTTCAATAAAGAGTTTAAAAGTATTTATATAATGAAAGCTGAAAACCTAAGATATTCTTCTATGAGCAGTACCATCAGTCTTGGTAGTTCTTTTTCAAAAGTTGTTTTATCACTTCAGTTTTTTGTAAGACAGTAAAACAAAAAAGAATGAATGTTCCTCTTAAAAATTCTGTCTTAATAAGATACACGAGTGATTCTCAAACTGTAGTCCACGAGGCCATTCGCAGAGGCACGAAGAAAAATTATTGTTATTATGACTACAGTGTATTCATTTTATCACGCAAATTTTGTTTCATTTAGCAATGAGTATCTCTGTATACTATTTTAGTTTTGTTTTTCGTTTAAAATATAATTATATACTATCAAAAAATTGTAAGATGATCTTAAGATGTATTTTATTCTAATACAGCTAACTTGTAAAATAAAGGTCAATACGTTTTAGAAAAAAAAGTAAGAGGTGCAAGAATTTTTTTAATGAAACAATAAGGTATCTTTGAACAGTGCGAGAACCACTGCATAACAACATTAATACTGTGGAACCTCTCTTTTCATGCATAACATCTCAAATTTGGTTACCAGAAAGGCAAAATAATTTGGCATACAATCCATTATTATCTGAAGTGATACTTATAGGATAAAGAAACATTTCCAAAATAAATGGCCACTGCTGGAAGTTTGACTATATTTATTTTTTAAATATTGTATTAAAACTTAAATGAATTCATAAAACAAACTATTTATGAGAGTTCATTTTGTTTATCATCAAAATAAGTAATGAAACTTTTATTATGAATAATACTATATATAATTACAAATCTATAAAATTAAAAACATGTACTATGGTAATCACATTCAAATACTAACCCGAAGAAACCTGTTGCATATTGTTTTCGGATTCTCTAAACGTATCGGTTAAATCTTTATCATTTTCCGAAGATTCGATTTCTCTAATTTTTGTCGGAGAATCACTATTACCAGAACAGACCGAAGACCTCTTCCTTTTAATCTTTTTCTTTTCATCAGTCGAAGGCGATGTCGACGTATTCTCGTTAACGGGAAACAGAATTTCTCCCTCGTTGGTCCTTCTCGCAATATCAACCAAACCTTTAATATTTAGTATTTCTGCAGTCTTAAGGAGTTCCGTTAATTGTTGTTGCGTAACATTAATTTCGCCTTTATAAATGAAATCTATCATGGCTTTCAAATCTGTGTATTTGACATCCTTCATGATGACAATGGGATGTTTACAAGGATTTTCAATAAATAAAGCTTGAAAGAAAGGGCTGCAAGCTGATAAAACTATTTTATGAGCCTTGAGGCTTAAACCTTCGCAGGCTAATGTCACATCTACTAATACTTCATTGGATAACAGCTCATCGAAACCTGTCAATAAATTTATTTTGTGATTGTCCCATCTCAAACAAAACTGCTCAGTACCCATTTGAAGATATGTTGACCAATTTATAATTTAATTTATTCTCAAAAAAGCCTGTAATAACAGCAAAAACTGCCATAAGTTTTTATTTTTAAAGTAAATTGGTAATGATATAAATTAAACTTAAATATATCTTTAATGTATTGAAATTCAAATTTTATAATTAAGCATTTTAATTAATTACACATATCTATTTTTATTTATTAATTACAATATAAAATTTTATAATTTTTAAATTTAATTTAATTTAAAAAACACGTTTCAAAAGTGAAACAGTTTTCAACTTCCGGTTACGCATGCGCATTACATTCATAATTTAAATGTTACGATCAACTTTAATATAAATCTTTACGTTTTACTACATAAAGTAATGCATATAATTCGCACAAAGCCATTTAAAAAAATTCTATTTACATTCATTTTTATTTAGTACTTACCCAAATAATTATTAACAACAAATTTGTTTAATAGTACTTTTAAATATGGCTGCTACTAAAGCTCGTTGCGCCACATGCTTTCGAAGTCGATTGCGCCACCTGCCAGTTACTCTTTCCTTTTCTTCTTCTTTTTTTAATTCGGCAAATTATAAAAATTTGTTTAATTGGAAGCTATTCTTTTCTGATTTTAATGTAATTAAAATATAATAATTTGTAAGAAATTTAAGAGTATAAAAAACAAAAACTTGATGTTTTAATATTGGACGTTTTTATTCTATCTTCATTGCTTTCATGGAGCTATAAATAAACTGGGAAGGCAGTGGTGGAAACATTTCCATTGTCAGCTTGAAGCCAATCAAGGTCACGCTTCAGAGTATTCCGCATATTGCGCGGGACAAATTTGTTAGCAACTAAAGGGTAAAAATAAGAAAGGCCGGATAGTCTTGAATTTGGCAAGCTGTGGCACGTCGCGCGATTACGTTATTTTGGTTTCTGTGACGCGTCATCACCGACAACAGTTCCAATATGACCACAGCAGTGGCGTAGCGTAGTGGGGGCGGCAGGGGCGGCCCGTCCCGGACGGCACTTTTAGAGGGCGGCAAAATTTTACAATAAATAATAATATCTTGTAAAAATACCTAAATAAGGGAGCGGCTGACACCCACGCTACGCCACTGGACCACAGGCATATGATGTCTTAAAAATAGTTTCATTCTTTACCTTCCATTGTTTGTTTTCTACTTTAAGTATATATTTAACATGTGTGTAGAAAATCGGGAAATCCAGAAATATGGACCTCTCGGTTTCACATCTGGTTCGATACTTGAAAACGAAGCGAGTAAGCGAATTTACTAGCCCAATATGATTGGTACTGGCTGTATTTGAGTAAATTCGTTCATTGTTTCCCGTTAGTAAACACGCCCAATGTAATTGAGCCATTACATTTACTGTCAGGCAGGGGCGGATCTAGGTTTCCGAAGCCTAGGGATTATTGAAGTCCAACGGGCCCCCATTTTTTGTTAATACAAATAATACAATAAATTATCATTATTATTATATTATTAATATTAATTGCGGGGATACTACAGATCACTATCTATGGAATTTCGGGACTTTGAGTATATATCTGGACTGAGGGGAGTGAGACGAGTTCAACGATACCCTACTTTTGGACCGGAGACGAAAAATAAAAAAGTTATCATACTTTCTTCCGGCGATCGCGCGATGATAGGGAGTCGCGTCGCTCTCTCCGCTAAGTCGGCCTCGCTATCGCAATCGGGAGTCGCGTCGCTTGCCGTTAAAATTGTCTTTAGTAGACGTTTCCCCCCCTTTTTTTTTACTTTGTTCAATAACTAGTGACTAACTAGTGACGTTTAGCACATGGCGGGAGGTCAGTCGAGAGCACGAACAGTCGTTCCGACTGTTCGTGCTCGGCCGCCACGTTTGCTGCCATAAGTAACATTAACCGAAATGGCGATCGCGCGATGATCGGAAGTCGCGTCGCTCTCTCCGCTCTCGTATCGCGTGTTTAACCCTACTGGAGATGACCGTAGTCCGACGTCATGGTTTGCAGACTTTACCGCAAGATGGCAGTACTAGCAACTATGGTGCCGTCTTCGTGAGAGCATTAAAAAAGTATGGTAAGTGAAAAAGTATGATAACTTTTTTATTTTTCGTCTCCGGTCCAAAAATAGGATACCGTTGAACTCGTCTCGGTCTCCTGAGTTCCAATATATAATCAAAGTCCTGAAATTCCATTGGGGGTAATCTATAGTACACCGTTAATGGCTTTTACTATACGATAAATGCTCATTGTCAATGAAAAAGTATTAAAAATTTATGATAAATTTTTATGAGCCCTTGGGGAGCCAGGGCTTAAGTCCTCTTAGTCCCTATGTAGATCCGCCCCTGCAGGCAGGATTCTCTTCCCTTTTTTATTTCGCAGGCCACGAAAATTACGTCATTTATCAGAAAATGGTAGAAATTTTACAGTCTAATTTGTCCTTTTTTATTTACGTTAATATTACATTAATAAACCGAAAACGTATTAATATTCCGTATGATTATTAAGTTAGTCCAAATTAAAAAAAATAAGAGAAATACAGATTTTTAAGTGTTGCCACCCGGCCGCCGATTTAATCCTCCTTCAAGATGTCGACAGTGAATTCTAGCTCTTCTGTTTATGAAAATTTAATGCTGTAAGTGAGGCGTTTGATTCAATTATATATTTATATTTTCTTAATATAAAGTTTAAACGAATGTCGAAGGTTTGGTGAACCGAAATCAAACAACCTGTCTTCTGTTTGTTTGAAATATTTTAATTTGTTTAATCCCGATTCATTTCGCCGTGAAAATTTAATGTGTATATTTCGAGGTGGATGTTTATTTAATTGTTGAGTATTGTGAAATGTCGTAAATATTAAATTCTACGCTATTTTTACATTAAGTAGTGAAGATTATGGTTATATATTTATGTCTGGTCGTAAAAATTATATATTTAAGGGATTGATGTATTAAATTGCCATTAAACAGGTTGGAGATACTTTCGGGTAATTCATACGTACGTGTATATATACATAATTTATATACGTATATACAAATTATAGCTTCAGATGATTTTGAAATAAACATTGGTTATGATAAATAATTTCAATGAGTTAAATATGATGGAGTAAACTTTCAATATTCTGAGTTAAAATTTTATATTACACACATTTGCAGATTAGACTTAGAAGTATTAACGACAATGGTACGCCGCCTTGCCGTCTGATGCTTGCCGACAAGTTTTCATTCGACTAAAATGCTAAATTTTCTTATTTCGTGGGCCGTCTTTGGGTGTGGAATCCAGAATGTAAATCGTTACGAAACGGAATGTTTCGATTTTATCTTCCACGTTCAGTGTCCGAAGATGGTCTCCGACGTGGGTCGAAAATGTTAGCGTTTTTTCCTTTGATGTCGGGATCGCCGGCTATGCTCCGATTAGATGATTTTTGAAAATTCTGTAATTCTGCATCTGTGGGTGTATGGAAATGTTACCTGTAATTTGACGATCCAAGTATTATAGTTTAATTATATTTCTTTGGCCGATTACTTATGTTAATAGCTGTGTTTCTGGCCTAATTAGGTTTTACGGCACTGATACATTAAGTGATCGCGTAATATGTTCTGTGCAATATATTCCGTGTTATGTTTGTCTACTTTTGTATTTAAGGAGACGGTTGATTTTGTACAAATTACTGACGAGGAGCCGTAAAATATCGGTCGACTCAAAATGCGTCTATTTATGTACGTAATAGTAGATATGTAGTGTAGATAGATGGTGTGTATGTAGTATACATAGATAGTAGTATGTAATAGTATGCCAAGTAGAAATAATTAAACTGTAAGTTTTGGATCGTTGAATTGCCGATAATGTTCTTATACACATGCAGATGCAGGATTATGGAATTTTCAAGAATAATCTAATTAATGTTCTTGCTGAATAAACATTTCTCGGCAAGCATTAAGTAGTGTAGTACTGTTGTTTCTCTCTGTTGAGTGAGACTTTACTATTGCATAGCCATTTTGTCAGAAACATTGTACAAATTATTGGAAGCTTCTTATAAGTAACTATTTATATTATGACAAAATAAAAGTGTCAAATAAAACATTAAAATATTTTATAGAATTTTTTTATATGAATCATATATAGTCAAAATATGATTTGAAATTCATATTATATTTTGATTATATACATTACAATAAATATAAGTAATATTAACCTGTATGTTTTGCACTAGTAATGTATTTAAATCTAGGATAATCAATTTTTAAAGTTGGTAAGTGAAATATTTTGTTTCTCACGTTTGCAGAAATGTGTGTAAAAATAATTTGTGGCATGTTTTTGCATATGGAAATAATAATAACAACTGTGGTTATTCAAGGTGGAATAGCTACTCTAATTATACATTTTTTTTCAGATCTTCATAACAGGATCCAATTAAAATCTGTCAAATTCAGGACTTTTTTCTAAACACATGACAATGAATACACTTTATGGGACTGTCCTGAATAAATTCTATTAGAATCTACCACTATCTAAACAAAATAAAATTAGATGTAATATGCCGTAAGATCAAAATTTTATTAACAGTTCATTTATATTTGTTCTTTCTAAATAATAATAAATATTTTATTCCATATCATTGTAATTAAATTATAAATATTTAAAGTAAAATACTTTTTAAACTGCTAAAAAACATTTTAATAAAGGGAAACTCAAAGATGTGTGAAATTTGACTTACATGTTAGATAAATCTCAACAAATTAATAATTGATATTATATAACAAGAAATATTATTTAAAGAAAATTTTAAGAAACATTCAAATATTTTTTTTTAAACTTTGATTTATCAAATAAAAGTTTAAAAAAAAGTTTAAAAAAGGTTTAATGACTGTGAATTGCCTTTGGAATTTCTATATACTTCTCACTTTCTTACTACTATCCTAATTAATAAAGCAAATTAGATTCATCTCCAAAAATGAGAAAGATCATAGATAAAGCATAAAATCTTGCAAAATTACATATAATTTGTGCGATATATGTATGCCATTAATTTATTTTAATGCTAGATTTTAATAAGAGTTACAATGGATATATGATATTAATTTTATATATCAGATTTCCTAAGAATTAGGGCAAAGTACTATTTCTGAAAGTTTTTATTTTATATAATTGTATAAAAATTATTTTTTTCTTATTATTTATGCATTGTTATATTTCTTTAGATTAATTTGTCTTTCAAATAGTCAAACTTTTACCGTCAAGCACTTTTAAAAATATTAATTTGTACAATAAATCTCTTCTGTTGTGTTGAAAGTTTTGACTGTACTAAACAAATT
The DNA here is from genome assembly GCF_030686945.1 of Centruroides vittatus. NCBI lineage: Eukaryota > Metazoa > Arthropoda > Arachnida > Scorpiones > Buthidae > Centruroides > Centruroides vittatus. The sequence continues at coordinate 1,080,139 of NW_027122175.1, read as the reverse complement.
TATAATTTATTTTTCTATTATCTGTTACATCATAGAGATTTGTAATTAACTTTCTTCCATAGAAATTCATTATTGAAATAAATCTTAACTGACCTGAAATGTTTAATTTACAAAATTTTTATGAATGAATTATATATTTATTTATTAATATTAAAAATTTTTAAATTTATATATAGCTGATACTTTAAGAGCAAAGTGACTGATTATTGAAGCTTTGATAACTGTTTTAGAAATAGCTTGCTTATTTAAACTACAAATTTTTATAAGGTTATTATACTGTTTACTGAATAGGATGTAGTAAATATAAAAATTAATTAATTAAATAAAATAAAAACATAGTAAAACCTGCCTAAAATAGAATATGAAGTTATGGCTAGAATTTTCCATTTTATACAAGATAACATTTTTTAGTATGTATTTTGCATTTCTCAATGTTTCAAGGTTCCCTGAGACCAAAAGATTTTTAAATTGAAGAGGTGGGGTAATGTTTTTAAAATAGTTAAATGACCTCCATATTTTTACAAGTAATCACTGTATTTAGTAATTTTATATACATCTGAACAGTTAAAGGTATGGTAGTACTAATTAGGGATGAAAACACAGAATATGAGGAAAATCTGGAAACAATGCAAAGCAATTATTTATTAGCTTCACCACAAGGAATATAGATTGAATCCATGACAACTGGCTAATTATTTTTTCACAAGGTTCTCAATATTTTATAAGTTATGCAAGATTTTCTTTTATACAAAATAAATAATTGTAAATAAATACGAGATTAATATTTTAGAATTAAAGAAAATATAGTAAAAATATTTGAATGGAGTTGAAGCACATTTGTACTCTTATTTAGTTGTATATTTTCAAATAGATTGTTTAAAAACTCCAGCAATAAGTTGCTTAACTTTTCCAGTAACATTTAAAAGTGCGTGTGTTGTGCCATCTGTTCTGATATTTTATTATGGCTGTTGTATAGATTACTCCCTATGGAATTTTGGGACTTTGAGTATATATCTGAACTCGTGGGACCAAGACGAGTTCAACGATGCCCTACTTTTGGACCAGAAACGAAAAATGAGAAAGTTATCATATAATACAATATGATTTCTTGTCTTTCGCAATGCATTCTACACCATTTTAGAGTTTTCCACTAGGTGACATTTGACTGTTAGTGTTCCTGACAAACTCCTCCCGGAGGGGAGCCGCCAGCAGGCTGCCGAGTGTTTAATGTCACTAGTTATTGATTCACGGTAGTTCTTTAACAAAAGAAAAAAAAAATGAAACGTATACTGAACTACAAGCAGCGTGACCTAGTGGAAAACTCTAAAATGGTGTAGAATGTATTGTGAAAGGCAAGAAATCGTAAATATGATAAGTTTCTCATTTTTCATTTCCAGTCTAAAATTAGGGCATCATTGAATTCCTCTTGGTCTCCTGAGTTCAGATATATACTCAAAATCCTGAAATTCCATAGGGAATAATCTATACAACTTCCTTTATTATTAAAAACTTTTTATATCTTTAATTATTATAAAATGGCAAAAAGCATAATTTTGAGAGTAGGGACAGGTTTTATAAAGATGGGATGCTACATTGTCTGATTATGTGTACTAATTGTCTGTCTAATGTGACTACAATAATTTTTTTACAGTAAATGTAGAATTTTACACATCTTTTTATCAATGATAAAAACATGTATAATCAGTAATTTAATAAATAATCATTTGATATCAATTTTTTGATTTTTTATGATTAATTTCTGATAATTTTTCTGAGATTAAAAAAAAATAATTAAATACGGTGTACATGTAAAAACAAAATCAGTGTGTATTATTATTCTTTTAAAAATAATGAATGACGGCTTGAGTAGAAGTAAGTCTGATAATTTACAGTGTGTCTAGAAGTTTTTGAATAATGAATGAAATTGTGTTGTTTGCATTTTTAAAAGAAATTCATTTCCTGTTGATAAGATATATATTTTTGTAAAAAATAATAAATCATTAATACATTAATATTACTGTGTTAATTAAAGTTATTTTACTAGAGAATGAAATAAATAAAAAGATACTCGTGCTCTGTAAATTTTTTTATGTTTTAGTACGACGACATTTGAAAGACCAAGTGCCAATGGTGGTTCTAACCCCTCCAATTTCGAAATTGAGTTAACGGTACCTTGCTTTAAAGTATTAAATATACTGTCTCTAAAGGGCAAAAGATTATTATGGTTCTGATTAAGTATTGATGTATTGATGAACACAAAATAAATAGACCTATGGGAACTAGCATTACACTTTACATTAGAAAACTAGCTAAACCTTTATATTACAATATTAGACTCGGCTTTTAGAAAATTGGGTTTACATCACTCAGTCTTTCATTTCTACTAATTATAACTTTTTTAATAATGGAAATTATTCTGTTAAATAATTAATAGGTCTTTTCAATAAGAATTATAAAATTTAATTCTTAATTAAAACAATTGATTTAAATGGAAAAAAATCAAGTAATAATAATAATAATAATAATATTAATAATCTTTATTTGGCATAAAAGGCTTTCGCCTGTTACAAGGGCGTTTTATTTAAACGCATATTTACATCTCATATAATAACATCTTAACAACAAATGTTATTTTCTATTTACTGATCTATAGAATTTTATTAATATTTTGTCACAATTATCATTTAATAAATTGTTTAACATAGTTATATAACATAAATCGAGTTAGTATTACTCTATCAAATACCAGGTGTATAAGCTTAAATCCGCTGTTTGCTAATAGATGGCGTTAGTAAGCGTATTAAGCTACCGTGGAGACGCCATATTTTTTTTTCGATGACTTTGACATTTGTCAACATTAATTTGTGCACATCATCAGCGATTTCATACGACATCATACATTTTTCCTTTGTTAATCATGCCTAGTTTTGTGCCAGAAAAACAGCATATGCGGGAAGCTCTGCTTTTCTGCTTCAATTTGAAGAAATCGGCTGCCGAAGCTCATCGAATGCTTGTGGAGGCCTATGGCGACAGTGCTTTATCGGAAACCACGTGCAGAGATTGGTTTCGTCAGTTCAAAGACGGCAATTTTGACCTGAGCGACAAGAAGCGTGAAAATCGGCCCAGGAAGGTTGAAGACCATCAATTGCAGGCTCTTTTGGACGAGGACGATACCCAATCACAAAAAATGCTTGCCGAGCAACTGGGTGTTACTCAACCAGCTATTTCCATGCGTCTACGTGCCATGGGAAAGATTCAAAAGATCGGAAAATGGGTGCCGCACGAATTGAACGATAGGCAGATGGAGCGACGCCAAAACACATGCGAAATCTTACTCGCCAGACAAAAAAGAAAGTCGTTTCTTCATCGGATTCTAACTGGCGACGAAAAATGGATATATTTTGAGAATCCTAAACGCAAGAAATCGTGGGTTGATCCAGGAAAACCATCAACATCTTCCCCAAGACCAAATCGCTTTGGACGGAAGACGATGCTGTGCGTTTGGTGGGATCAGCAGGGTATCGTCTACTATGAGCTGTTGAAACCTGGTGAAACTGTCAATGCCCACCGCTACTACCAACAACTGATCAAATTGCATCATGCTCTGCGTGAAAAAAGGCCAGATTATCAGCAAAGACACAACAAGCTGATTTTCCTCCACGACAATGCACCATCGCACTCGTCAACATTGGTCCAAAACTACTTGAAGACACTCGACTGGGAGGTGCTACCCCATCCCGCTTATTCACCAGACCTGGCCCCTTCTGACTATCACTTATTTTCGTCGATGGGCCACGCGCTCGCTGAGCGCCACTTCGATTCTTACGAAAATGTCCAGAAATGGCTTGATGAGTGGTTTGCCTCGAAAGAAAAAGAATTTTTTTGGCATGGTATCCACACATTGCCCGAGAGATGGAAAAAATGTGTCGCTAGTCAGGGAAAGTACTTTGAATAAATTTGTTTTTGCTTGCTATGAAAAAAACGTGTTTTTTTCTGACTAAAAAACAGCGGATTTAAGCTTATACACCTGGTACATTTCCTTCTCACTAGTACAGTTAGCCAGTGGCCCAATTTGGAGCCTTTGTAGTTTATCTTTTTCGTTACAGCATTCACATATAATATGAAGTTTAGATAAATTTTTGGTACAATTTGGACATTTAGATTGGGTGTAGTCTATATATTTATCATTTATAATTATTCCATTTTTATTTAGCCTAATCTGTATAAAAAGTAATAAAACATCTGATTTTTTTTTTACATCCAACGTATTTATTATTTGTTTTGTTATTTTTAAGTCATTGTTAATTTATCTGGATAAACATGTAAATTGTTATTAATTTAAATGTGTAGATATTCAAAATAATGTGTAATTAAGAATTTATAATGAGTTAAAGTAAATTTTTAATGAAGTAAGAATTTATATTCTTTATAATTTTGTAAATAAGTAATTTATTTAGAAAATCTTTACTTTTATAAATTAATGCAGTCTAAATATATAAATATACTATATATATTTAAATAGTCAAACTCCATTAATTATTTTTACTTCTGTTTTTACTTTTTACATTTCTGTGTATATATTGTCTACTTGGACTTTGTTTATTAATATGACTTATTCTACTGAGGAAGTTTCTGGTTAGCAAAGAAGGGAGATCTTAGTCAAAAGTCAAAACAAAATATCTTTATTTTTACCTGTCTCTTTGCTTCACCAGTATAATAATCAGAAACTTCACCAGTATAATAAGTCCTATTAGTAAATAAAGTCTGAGTAGACAATATATACATAGAAATCCATTAATTTATATATATGTTGCAGCCAGATTATTAAATTAGCCACTTTACAAAGCGTATAGACATTTGATTAAATGGCACCAATTTGTAATAAAGCTCTATTCAGCCACTTTACAAAGAGGCTAAACCAAATTCTGCCAGATTGAATGACATTTCATGTTTTACAATATGACTGTCCAAACGATTAGCCGCTTTCGAATGCAGCATTAGATAAGCTGCCAGATTGTCATATTTACTTCCAATTTTTATCATTTAAGCACTAAGCAACGTTGCCAGATTTGACTGCCAAAATGGGCTACTCTTGTTTTAGTTTGGTATGAAAACAAATCATTTGGCACATTGCCTACTTTTTGGGCTACAAAAATTTGACTTGGCTACATAAATTATTTCATTGTTTGTTATGGTATACTTATCTCTATCTGTGTCACCTTTTAGATGTAATTTTGTACTAAAATGGGAAAATGGGCTGATTTAAAGAAATCATCTTAGTCAATTTTAAAATTAAATAATTGTGGTTTTATTAAATCACAAACAACTTATTAGTTGTTTTAGTACCCGTTAAGATTATTACACAAGAAAATTAATTTTTATAGTCCATGTTGGCAAGATCATTTGTTGCATAATTCATTTCATTCTTTGCCAACAGTGATCAAAAAGTTGTAAAAAATGTAGGAAACATTCAATATGATATTTCACAACAGACATATGAAATTTGATTAGTGAAAATACTTTTACAATACACAATAACCACAGAAAGTAATGAAAATTTATCACCTGATCTACTCTGTCCAGTGGAGCTCATTAATTAATGTAATTCCTGCTTTAAACCTGTTCATGCTATTTGCGGATTGTCTGAAAGTGGTAGAGATTACGAGCAGGGCTATGGAGTCAGACTCATGGAGTTTTGGTGTTTTAGTCAGAGTCATCAAAAATCTGCCAATTCCAACTCTGGATGTATCTACATGTGAGGGCATAATTTAGTTCAACCACTTTAAAGCTTAATAACTCCTGTGTTAAACCATCTGACTGCAATTCAAAAACTACAGAAGTTATTAAGCTTTAAACAGGGTGAATAAAATCATGCCCCAAACATACACATTCTAACATCCATACATACAGAAAAACACCCCAAATCTTTTGCATATCTTAACATTTTAAGGTGTGTCGAATCCAAAAATATAAAAATTTGGAGGGTCATTTTTGACCGATCACTACACTTTCCCTTTGTTTTATATAACAGCTAGGAAGGTAAAAATTATCAAATACATATTTATATATTGACTATGTCAGTACTTAGAGGAATCTTTTAGCTTTAGAATAAACAAGTTTCCATGTTCTATCCTTATTAGAACTCTGTTTATTGAAGCTTTTATTTTGAAGTCACATGATGTTATCAAAATTCCTGGGCCTATTTTGGTAACAAGTCTGATCTTAGTCAGAGTTGGATGGTAAGAGTCAGTAGATTTTTAAATGACTCCACAGCCCTGGTTATGGGTCAAAGATGATGTTTTATATGCAAAAGTAAGCATAATAGACAGTATGAATTGAAAGATAAAAAGCATGTAAAGGAGTTAAGTGGGCTGCAGAGAGATGGTTGATGAAATTGCTAAGAAATTCCCCTATTAGATATGGGAAAAATTATTGATTTTAGAAACTGAGTTTACAAGGTAGGGACTAAATCTGTAATAATTAAAAATTGGTTCTGTCACTACAAATTACAAAAGTTGTCGAATGATTATAACGATGAAATACCAGAAAGATCAGTATTACTGCGAGAAGCTGTGACTAACCAATTATTATTTGATGATCAAGAATTTCAAAAATGTTCATGCAAACCTGCAAAAGATTAGTATCACACTAATAGATGCACTTGTTTCAACAAGAAAGTTCTTTGTGGATCTAAAAGTCAGTCCAGTTTATCTTGCATTAATAACTAATACATCTATTTCATACATTTAATATTATTTTGTAACTATTGAAGAAATTTAAAAAGTGTTTTCTCATTTTTATAATTTAATTTTGCACTGTTTGGTAAGTCAAAGTACCTCTATTTATGTTGTGATTTTACAAAAGTTATTCTTAACTATAATAAAGTACCTAAAAATTAAGAAAAAACATATATTACTGTTAAGTAAAGATTTTAAATGGCCAATGAACAGTTAAGTTGATTAGTTATGTAAATTATTATATTATTTCCTAAAAGCAGGAAGTAATTTAAATACTATACTCTTTTCAAGTTTATAAATAAATAATTTCCATTATGCAATACCATATTTTACGGACTATAAGACACTATGGACTATAAGATGCACCTTAATTTTTAAGCAATTTTTAAAAAAAATACCTATAAGACGCACCTGAATTTTGGAGGCAATTTTTCAAAGAAAAAAGTGTTTCTTTAGTCTGTAAAATACGGTATGTTTTTTTTTACTTCTAATGTTTTTGTCCCTAACCTTAGTGAATAATTCACATTTTAGTAGAGACTGAGATTTCCATTGCTTTACAATGCGGCTAAATGTAGCCAGCCACATTGTAAAATGCGATGTAATGACAATTTGGCTGAATGTTAGTTAGGCTAGCTTTATTATAAAGCAAAGTGGCACTATTTAATCAAACAGCTAGACATTTTGGCTAAATTAACAATCCAGCTGTGACTTATATATATACACATACACTGTATTTGCTCAGTTAAATCAGTTTCAAATAAACCCCAGGTTTGAAAGGCATGAGAAACACATTGAAGTAGTGTATTTTATAGGTTAATGTAGCTTAGAGTGACAGACAAAGAATTTAACTAAAATCTCTCTTTAAATTGTCTAGAGTCAGATAGCACTTCCTATTCCAAGGTACATGGAAACATCTCTTGAAATAAAATTATAAATATTGTTGATTATTAAGCTTAGGAAGATTAGGAAGCTTAGGAACTGTAAAGAGAGGACAAGTTTAAATCAGAAGATGGTAGTCAAGAATCTAATTTTGACAATGACATTGAAACAAACACAAATGACAATATAACAATCAAATTGAAAAAGGCTGAATATGGTTAATTATGAAATTAGTAATTATTTTAAATGTTGTAGTTGTAACTCATAAATATACTCAATAAATGATTATGTCTACAATACAGTGATCAATAGCCTTTAATCCAGCAAATCAATAAATTGAATAAAGTTTTTGGCAGCGTTTTATCGACCGTCTTCAGATTAAAAAATAATAATGGTTACGCAACAGAATATGAAGTAATCAAATCAGCTGGAATATTTACAGTAAATAACTAATTGATCTTTAATTTTGCAGTATTTTTTCTGTTTTAAATAATCTTAAAAATAAAAATAATTTTCAATTTTTTTAAAGGATCATTTTCAGATTCAGTGAACATTATAACAGAATATTATACATTTCAACTTATTTTGCTGGATTAAAGTTATTGATCACTGTAAAAGGCTTGTAACATTAATTTGAATGGTATTTAAGTAAGATTTGTATACCTTGTCATTTAGTTGTAATAAAGCATTAAACTTGATATAAGTTTTGGGCCACTCTTTAAATAAGGTAGTAATTTACAGATATTTGTGAAAAATATAAAATTGTAAATGTTTTTAATATGATAATTGAATGTTATCTTTTACTTAATATAATCATTATATGTTAAAATGTTTGATATAATTTTTGCAATTAATACTTATAAATCTATTATAGCAGCCTTAACAAATAGTTGTAATGAGGCACTAGTCAGATAATACTGATATAAATGATGTAGATACTGATTACATTATCAAAAATTTATATAGAAACCAAGCCAAATTATACTATAATCAAATGAGAGAGTCTTCTAGCCACTAGTTAATCTGGCTGTATTATTTGATTATTAGATTATATTAACATTTACTAAACATTCTATGATTTGTATAATGGTATTTTGTGTCAAATATCAAACAGCTGGATTTCTTTATTGGGCTAGAAGATATGGTTGATATTTTCTCTCAAAATATTATAAATTATTTCTAATATGTTTAACAAGAGATGGCAGCATATCTCTTGTTAACTCTAGTTAACAATTTACTTAATAATTAATTAGCTTTAAATAGCCCGTTAAAGGAATCCAGTTGTTCATTTGTATTTGAAGTAACTACAGTAATACCCGAGATACTTAAGTAATGCAGACCATAGACTTTATGTAAGTCGAATTTGTAAATTGCTTTGATGTAACTATATAATTAATAACTCAATACTGTATTTATTATTACAGTAGAGTCCTGTACAATGCGGGGATTCGTTACGCATTATACGGAACGGGAAATCGCGTTATTAAAACCTGCATTATCACACGATTTATGAAAGTTTAAACCTTGGCCTATAAATTGAAAAAAAAAAAAAGTATACCTCTGATTGACAAAATTCGAGGATTGTTGCTTGCTTTATTTGCACGTTGTATGGGACTCTACTGTATATGTGTACTGTACATATATTGTTTGCTATTTTTTTTTTGTAACATTGCCGCACCTTTTGTGCTTTCAACAAATCAAAGTTTTGCTTTCACTATTGTATTCACTATCAAACTAGATTGATTTTACTTCTCCAGCTATTGTTGTTATCATCTTCCCATCTTCATACATACAAATTATTTTTAATTTTTCTTCTAAAGTAATTGCAGTCCTTTGGATTTTTGGTTTATTACCAATGAATTTGGTTTGTCATTTCGATTGCATTTTAACGGTACAGTACTGTAAACAAACAGCGAGCACTATGTAAATGTAGTGGTGGTAAACAGGTTATATTTAAACAAATCACTTGAGGCAAACTACACTAATGATGTGAAACAATACATATAGAAAAACAAGCAATGAAGATGTGCTTGGTTTTGCTGCTCGACCTTTACTGAGTATTATAGAAGAATCTTGTGAAGTTCCACACCAGGGCAATCTTTCAGGATCTTTTAAATTAAATTATTTGTAATTATTAATTTATTGTGAATAGTCATACTGGAGACTTATATTTGCAAAATTACTTAAAACTGCTCTAGAATCATTTATTTAAGATTTATAGATGTAAGAACATCCTAGAATTAAAATTATATTGTTTGTCATTGCATTCTGATTTTCTTTATATGATATATTACTCTAATAAATGATGACTCATTATAATTTGCATAAATGCAATGATTTTATAATTTTAATAATTAACTTATATAAAAAACTAATTGTAACAAAACATGATATACTTAATGAATTTCTAATTTGTTAGCCTAATTCTAAAAATTATAAACAATACTATGAGTAATTTTAGTATTACTCATCATGTTCAGTTTTTATCTCAAAACAGAATGAATATTGATTATTCTCATTATTTATAGCTGTAGTATGTAAGTTGTCAGTAACTGAATGCTTTTTGCGAATATGTGAATGAAATTTCACGAGTTGATTGTGCCTAACATTGCAATAAATAAGAATAAAGGTTATATGCAATTTCTAAATTGGAACAAAGTTATAGTTTGGAACAAATCTAATTTTGCACGATTCAGATTAACTAATTGACTAATGTAGTTGCTTGTATGCAAAATTTTTGCATTTAATCTTACCCAAGCTGTTTTTTTTAATTAGGTATTTTAAATTAATTAATTGAAATAATAAAATAACTTAGGAAGAAATTAAATTAATTTATATTTTTAGAAGGAAACATTTATTTCTAGTGTAAATGATTTTTATTCATTTAAAAATCGTCCTGAAATTTGTACGTATTTTGTATTGTTTGTTTAAAAAATTTTTAAATTTTATTCTAATTTGACGATCGGATCCGAAGTTTGAATAGAATAACACCGCAAACATTTAATTCAATAATAAATTTGTTTGACATCTAACAAACAAATATAAGTAAATTTTGTTTTTTTTTTTTTAAATTTATTTCTAAATTAATGTATTAATCTAATTTGTGATGTAGTTAAATATTTCTTAAGAAATGTAATAAACATATTTAATTATCAGTAGTTGTTAATAGATATCATTAAACTACAATGATAAATTATCGTAATCAGTAAGAGAATTATTATCCAATTCTAAAATTGAATTATGCCTATATATCAATACAGTCAAACCTGTTTTTATGCGCTCCTTTTATGTGCGATTTTTTTAATGCGAATTTTTAATTTGTGCGGTATAGTTGGCGACTAGTCTCGTGCGATTCGTCATGTCTTACGTTGACTTATTATAACTAAATAAACTTATTATAGCATAAATGCACTTATTATAGTAATATTATTGCATGAATATGCGAAAAATGAAATAATTTACTTTTTAAGTCAACAAAACACCACCTGGACAAAAATATGTAAAACAGACGATAGACCAGACGATGCAGTCAAGTGCTGACATCTGTTGTCAATAAATTCTATTTCGTACGGTTTTGAGTTATTTTCTATGTGAGACTTTTTTTATGCGGTCCCTGTTGACCGCATAAAAAAATTATTTTTTTAATTGTGTCGCGAAAACTATTATTTACAGCCATTCGTGAAGTTTCGTGAGATTTTTTTTAATGCGTTTTTTTTAATGCGGTCCCTATCCCCCGCATAAAAACAGGTTTGACTGTATATGGTAATTCAATAATTTTGATGTTATTCCTTTATTTCATTTATATATATTTAAATTATTTTTTAATATAAATTATGATTTATTTGCATTTTTAATATTTAATTTTTGAATAGAACATTTATACGTATTTCTGTTTTATAGATATATAACTCCAGATAAATTCTATTTAGAACCATTAGAATCACCAGATGAATTAATTATTATTGACAGATTAACAAAAGATATCAGTTTACAAAGTGAGTATTAATTAATATAATTAAAGCTATTATATACTTAATCTTTTTCTAAAAATTTAGCACATTTAGTATTGGGTCCTTCAACAAAACTTAGTTAAATAAATAGCCATTGTATATTGTCAGGATATCTTACACTAGGTCAGTGGTTTCTCTGGAGAACTAACAAACTGAAGACAGGTATGAGGGAGTTTCTTAATAACCCTTTTACTATGAGCAAATGTATGACTGCTAGAGGAAAGTGGAGTGGGAGATTAGCCTCTATATTTCTGTTCTGAGAGAAGATTTTAATTACATTAGAGATTTATGTACAGTAGTAATGTAAGAAAACATTTTCAGTATATATTTTCTTACATTGCATTTCTGTCTAGCACATAACATATTCAAATGTATTGACCACATGTTTTTTCATAGAGATAGAGAATGTGAGAATTCTTAAGATAGATGGATGATTGTTAAATACCTGAATTCATTGATAGACTAGCTGAATCTGGGATTGACAGTGCTTGGATCAGAGGATGACACAGGTGATGGATACAAAAAGGACAGTCATCCTAAAAAAAAAAAAAACAGAGAGAGAGAGATAGAAGAAAAGGCACAAGCATTCAAATTAATTTTAAGAAGATTTAATCTGTATAAATATTTTAATATGACCTAACTTTAAATTAGATTATAAAAATAATTAAAAATCTAAGGAAATGTTAAATGACACAATGGGCTAGGGATAAAGTAAACAAGGTATTAATATTTAAAAATTCTGTGGTTAATGTAATCAAAAATATAAACAGCAAAAAAATTATACATGTATATATATAGATACATACAAACAATTCTGTAGTCAGACATCAGTTATTGTTCACCTAGTAATGCTAGCAAAACTTTTCATCTATCTATTTCTAGTGATGTTAAAACTGCTGCCTACCTCATTTACATATCCTAACTCTAGTTTGATAATTCTGTAATAATTATTTCATCAGTAAATAAAGCAGATTTATGATACTTTTTTGACTCATCTCGGAAGTTATTTTGTGTTTCTATCTGGAAATTGGTGTCACGTGACTTACAGCGTCCAGAGAGACAGATGGCAAGTGATAAGCTCGGTTTGAATCAACAAAAACAAAAAAAGACTGAAATGTAACCAAACAAAAATAAATAAGAATAATATGAAGTCTGGTTTTATCTCACACAATGATTAAAGTCTAATTAAAGCTGAAATAAATTGTTTTTTGACATTATTGTTACTTGTATTAGAACGTAATTAACTAGTTTAAATACTACTAAAGAAAAAAGACTAATCTTATAGAAATATAGTAGTAGAACTGCAAGATTTTTATAAATGGAAGAAATATTTATGAAAAGGTAAAGATTATATAACATTTTTGCTTGTTAATTAATATATGTTATTACATTTTATGAATGAATATGTTCTTAGATGACATTAGAAACATTAGAAGAAGAGTTTTTTGAATTAATGAAATTATGCAATTAATTAAGAATATAACAGTGACTTTTGTTTATGAGTATGAATTAAATGTTTAATTTCAGTTAATCAGGGTCAGATTCCAGCAAGTGCAACAAGTAAACCAATATGTGGTATTATGGGTATTATTCATCTTATAGCAGGTATACTTTTATGATCCTTTAGAAGTTTGTTTCTTTATTTTTAAAAAAAATTAATTCTTAATAGAATTTTGATATTTTCCAGGTCCACATCTTGTATTAATTACAAAAAAATCAAAAGTAGGTGAGATTAATGGACAATCGATATGGAGAGTAGAAGATACTGAAATACATGCATATGCACGAGCTTCATTGCATCTCACTGAAGATCAGGTCTGTAAAATAAAAAATAATTTTATTTAAATTAAAAAATTACACTTTGTAATATAAAAATACAGTAGAGCATCGATTATCCGACCTTCGATTAACCGACCGCGTTTTAGTCGGCAAATTCAAATGTCCGCTAGTGATGTGGCGCTACAATATTTGGTTATGTCTTGGCTACTTTAATATTATTTTTGTTAAATTTTGCATGTTTTAGCTGGCAGCACTGGCTCGACCATGAAAGGGAGGCTAGTATTTTAAACCAGGCCTAATACACTATACTAATAATGTATTTTTTCATACTTTTCGGTTATCTGACTTTTCAGTTATCTGACCAACCCCAGTCCCCAATTGAGTAGGATAATCGATGCTCTACTGTATTCACAAATTAGAAGAAACAATGTCTTCATATTTTGTTCTTTTCAACACAAGTCTTTATGATGGTCTAAAAGGTTGACTCCATTGTAATTTTTATTAATTATTTTCAGAATCAATATGACAAACAGTATCTATCCATGATACAATCTTTTCTTCGGACTCCATACTTTTATTTTTCCACATCTTACGATCTGAGTCACACGGTTCAACGATTATACAACACTAGTCCGGATTTTCTTCAAATGCCGTTGTTTGAAAGAGTAATTATTTTAGCTTTATTCCTTACAATTAAATTTGATATAAAAGACAAAATCTCAGAGTAAAAATCTATTAATGATTTTTTTAGGGGGATCAAAGATTTATTTGGAATCATCATCTAATGAGGGACCTTTTAGCACAACAAGAGGTAAGTATTCCAATTCATGTGGTTGATTTTTAAAACTATTTTTTAATCTCAGAATTTTTTGACAGTTACATCGATACTGGCTGCCGGTAATTCATGGCTGTATCCTTATTTAAAAATTTCGAAATTTATATTATAGATTTTTAAATAAAGTTTTTAGCAAGTTATTCTAAATCCATTAGAAGTGTTTGAGACCCAATTGATATACTGTATTTTTCCATCTAACATGCATTCCTTTTGTCAGACTTGCTTCTCAAGTTACAATGCACTAGATTTAGATGGAAACCCAAAAATTCATTTTACTACTTTATTCCATAGAGTTTTCTCCTCCTGACATATGTGTGTTGTTTGGCTCTTTCTAGCTTCGATCTCATCAGTTGTGGTTCTATATTTTATTTTAGCTTTGGCATATTGTTTTTCACAAGATTGCACAAGCAACTTTTGTGTGTTCAGTGCAGCAGTACATTAAAATTGTCAGAAAACAGATTTTTTGTTTTCGAGGTTTTAGAAATCTGAGTGCACGTTAGATTCAAGTAAATATGGTATAATATAATATGTAATTAATAGTTTCAATTTCATTACAGCCTTATTTCATTTCCAATTGTAAGCATATAAAATTCTTACAAGAAATTTAGAGCTTACAGTTAGAGACATGTACTTTTAAAATCACAAAGCAATAATTTTATTATTTTGTTTATTACAGGATAATATTGGTATTTACATATTAACAAGACATTTATCTGTATAAACATTTGAAATTTCTTTTTTGTTTTGTGTTTATTATATTTATTAAATTTCTACATACTCATTGTATATTCATCTACATGTTCAAATATCTTCTTCTCTGCTTTGATTTGGTTTTTTGAGGAGCAAGAAATAGTTTTTAGGTGATAAATTGACAGCATATAATGGATAAATGAAGATATGAAGGAATGAAGGTGTTATGTTATGAAATCTAGACTTTGTGTGAATTATTGTTCAAGTTTTTTTGAAATTATTTCTGTGTAAATATATATTCGGGGCTATTTTTCAGCTGGAATGTGCCAGTACATCATATGGGCAGGTATCATAAAAAGTATCAATAGCTGGTACTATGTACTTCACTGGCATTGCTCAATAAAACAACTCTAGATCTTCAGTCACATACATTTATACTGGCAATAATTTTATTTAGAAAAAGAGCACTGAATATATTCACAAAATAATATATCACAAAGAGTATTTCAGTATCATTTAATTTCTGAGATCCGTTTCTGGTAGGTTAGAAATGAATACATTACACCTTCATCCATGTGGGATAATAGGGCTTTGTAATATAACACCTTTATCTGCTCCTGTCTTATTTCTGCAATATATATGTTACGAAAACATGTTTTAACTAGTTTTTACTGGGTGTCATTGTTAAAACTAGAATTTACTGCTAGTCAAAAATGAATTTGAGTTAAAACTAGTTTTTACTAGACAAAACTGGTTTTAACAAAATGGCTTAGTAAAAACTGTTTCGACCAAGGTCATTCAGCTAACACGTTCCTATAGTGTATGATGAATTTCGTATCGCTTTAACCCTTTTCCCTGACATCTTGTTTACGTTTATTTTGAGATCCCTCCTAAGGCAATATAGGTCAGTCGGGCAATATTATTTTAAAAGTTCACCAAAAATCAAATTATTATTATATCTATATGAAAAAAATCACTTACATTTATTAATATCTTTAGTTTTAAATACGATATTTTTTAATGCATTTTATTAGAAAAATTTATAAGAAAAAAAATATATATATCAGAACTGACACATGAACTTGATAGTGGTGCCTCATATAACGTACATAATCCGTTCCAGGTGCACGTCCATTAAGTGAAACGTCCGTTATACGAAACGCATTTTCCCATAGAAATACATGTTAAAACATCTAATTCGTTCCTCAGCATAAAATAACCGTACTGTATCATTAAAAAAATGAAAATAGGGTGCATTCTTTTATTCCTCCGCGTAACTCTGCGCAAGCGACATCCGTTTAAAAATTCCTGTGGAACGCGTTCTTAAATTCCGGTGGGAGTGCGCGCCGTCGAACGGCAAAAACAGCCTCTTGTAGCAGTAGTTTATTGTGGAAAGCAACATGGCGTCCTCCATAGCTCAGATAGTTTCGTTTCCGGGTCCATTATGTGGTTTTATGAATGAAAATTTAGAAATTGTGAAAGCGCAAGTTAGTGCACGCGGTGATGTGTCTTTACGAATTTTTTTCGAATGGTAGCCCGCATTCTAATTTTTTTCGTAGCTATTTTGAATGCGCTTTCAACAAATAATCCATTTTATGGTTAAATTTTACAATTGGGGCCCTTCTTTTGCCTTTAAAAGCTCATATTTTAGAATTATAGATTCCTCCATCACGATACCATCGATAGTGCGAGCGCCGCCATCTTTCTTTCTTTCACCGTCGTTCCTAAATGCCTACAAACAGCAGCGCACTCCCGTAGTAGCGGAGATGCAGAGCGACCGCTATTAAAGAACGCACCCATAGAGCAGTCATCAATTATGCCAGAAAGTCCGTTGTTCGCAGCCAGTCCGTTGCTCGAGTCACGTAACGGCCAAACAGAAAGTCCGCTGTTCGCAGCGTTCGTTATTCGAGGCGTACGTTATACGAGGCACCACTGTAATTTGTAACATTTTGTGAAAATTAACATTGTCTAGTTACATAGTTGTTTGCTGGCACTGAGCCAGAAAGACGTAGAATATTGTTTTGTACAATTTGATATAGCACTTATCGCACATTATATCAAACGTTTGTTTGAAATCAAAATTTTATACTGCTATCAACTAATATAATGAATTATTATACTTTATTCACTTCATATCGAACGAGATTATATCTGTTGTTAATAAATTTTACAAAAATCAATATTTACCAAAGTAACGATGAATCGGTACCCTCGAAGTTTTGCTTAAAAAGCCAGGGTACCGATCGATCGGTGCCTTCAGGTACAAAGGGTTAATTAATGTTAATAACACAGATGTGTGACCAATATTTTTAATAACTATCATATTAAATAATACAAATGTTTTAATCCCAATCATCACTTTATTTATTTCCCCCAAACATATTTATGTAGCTAAAATTAGTTTTAACTAATGTTAAAAGTTAAAAAGTTAATGTTTGATTTTAGATAAAACTAAAATGTACAGCAGTAAATTCTAGTTTTAACTAGACAAAACGGGTTATAACAATGACATCCAGTAAAAACTAGTTTCAACTAGTTAAAATGCGTTTTCACTAAAAACGGGTTTTTACTGTAACATATACTTCATCAAATATTATCTGCTGTGTGTAGATAATAAACACTAAATATTCCTAATTCATTACAAAATGAATATTGATTTAAAGTGTTTCTACAAAATCGTAAGTACCTTTCATCTTCAAAAATAATGATTTTTTTAAGATATAATTTTAAAGACTTTTAAGGTTCTTAGAACAGTAATTGTAGAAAGATTTGTTTAATGCAAAACTTTACATAATTTTCTTTATGATCAAATTTTGTTTTTTTTTGAAGAAGAGAATTTTTCTTAACTGTATTATAGTTATATGTATAAAGCCATGTATTATTAACCAACATTCTTTTTCGTGGATATTGATATCAAGGAGAAGTTGCTATCGTGCGGGAACACGTTTATTTATGCGAGGCGTTGATACGGAAGGACACGTGGCTAATTACATTGAAACAGAACAGATTGTAGAATATGACGGTTGCAAAAGTTCATTTGTACAGGTAATTATTTTTGTACTAAATACAGTTTTACATAAATGCTAACTAATATAACTAATGGCTATTATAAAATAAAATATTTCCAATATTTATTGCCTAATTCATTGAGTTATATATTAAATTTAAATGTAATTTTAATATTCAAATAATGAATATGAATCTGAAGTAAAAATGTTGCTTATTTATAAATTAGTAATGAAGCATTGATACTTTAGATAACTATACTAGTACAGACCAGTCTATAATCTAGATTGGATTTCCAGAAATTTTCATTAGGGGTTTGATTTAGTTATGTTAGGCCAACCCCTTCCTCCAAGATGGATTGTAGGCTTAGCCATGGAATTTTTTATGAATTGAATAAATTTATATAAAATATGAAACATGCATTAATAATGAATATATAGTGTATATGCTTAAAAGAAGATTATGTTTATATTTTTTTTATTATTAATTTTTTTAGACAAGAGGTTCTATTCCATTGTTTTGGAGTCAACTTCCAGATCTTAGGTACAAGCCAAAACCAACATTAAGTACTACTAACAATCAGGTAAGTTTCTTTTTTCTATAAAACATTTTTTTTATATTGAAAATATCAATATACAAACTCTATAAACACAGAGTATGTAAAGTTTTATATTAAAATAATTGGTTTTTATAACTATTCAAATTATAATGTCAAAATTAGATGATAGATAATATATTAAAAAAATAAAATGTAAGTTTTATATTTAAGATATTCAATAAAATAAATAAATTAAGAAAGTAAACTGAGTATATTGTCTTTGAATATGAAATTTCTCATGAAAATATAACTAAGTCTGTGTATTTGGTCCATGTAAAAAATTCTGGCATGATAAATGATTGAAGTCAGAAAGGGATTCTAAATATAGGAAAAATGAATTAATTTTATTCATTGCTAACAATAAAATTACAGTAAAATGTCATCAGTCAATTGTTTAACTAAAGATTGAACATAATACCTTGAGTTTTATGAACTTGAAAGTATTAATTTATTTTCATATTGTTTTAAAATTAATTTTTACTTCTCTCTTTATTTAAAAAACATTTTAAATTTATAGTGAAGTTTAAATTTTACTTATTCTGTATTGGCCTGAATATAAGTTGACCTCCCAATTCCGGAAGCTTTAATTTTTGAAAAAGATTAGGACTCTAACATAAGTTGACCTTTTATTATTAATTTTAGTTGCATACAAAAGATTAGCAATTTGCATTAAAAAATCATCAAAATAATACTTTATCACTTTTATCTTTATCAGAACTTTCATTGTCATTGTGGCCTTCAGCCTGCTTGAAGGGTATGTTGTTCTGTGTTCCATCCAAATTGTTGGTAACACAACATTAAAACCTTTTATAATTGTGTTGTCACCAACAATCTTTCGTTATTCTACTGTTCTAACTTTTACAAGAAAAATTTAAATAAGGACCAAGTTAAAAGTACTTACGTACTTTCCGTACTTATGTAATCATTTTTATTATACACTCCATTTTTTATTTTTATTAAATGTTTTTACTTTGATTTCTGAGCATTTGTGCCCATTATCATTAGTATGATAAGCCTTTACTATTATCTGCTTCATGTTTGTAGATATTTTAATTAATTTAATTATACCAAAGGCTAAAAGCAACTTTTGTAATATTAGAACAATTCTTAATAAGTAATTAATTATATGATTAATTTTTAAAATATTAAACTGATTCATAAAAAGGCAATTATTTTTCTATTTCAGGTTGATGGTTATCACAGACATTTCGATAGTCAATTGTTAACTTATAATAAACAAATAATTATTAACTTGGTAAGTAATTTTTTTTTATTTTGTTCGTTTATGATTTATATACAGACATATAATTAGATATGTCACCCTAAATTAGTGGTTCTAATTGATAGACTGCAAACTCTTGAGGGATTTCCAGATTTTAGTGGGTCACTTATCAATGGAGTATTATTTTTTAAAAAACTATTAAAATACAAGTTTTATTTAAAGAGGAAAACAAAAATGTATTTTTAAAAATTTTTATACTACATTTAGTATATATGATTTTCAGAAATATATCAGGTTTTTAAAATAAATATATGACTTCTTTTTGTTTTTGGCTGGAACATTTAAATTAGGAAACAAATTGGAACAGATTAGGTAAAGTTAGATTAGCAGAGGTTTGGATTGGCAAGAGCATACAATACTTATAAATGTTTCATAAAATAAATCATGTCAACAGAAACGACGTGGAGAATATAATTCTGAAACAATAATGCAGCAACAACAACTTTTCAAATAATAAATGAAGCAAATATTTATTGGTTGTGTGTTTACAATTAATAATCTGTCATTGAATTCATATAATTAATTATTTAAGTTTCTAACTTTTGACTTTAATCAGTCAAGCTTAAAAGTTAATGGGACTCTTGCTGACTGTGTTTCTGCACAATCCATTTAAGTTCTTACATTTTAACAAAAATGGTGGCTAATTTACACCTTGTATAACTGCAGAACATATTAATATAATTTAAAACAAATTAAGAAAGAATTTTAGAATATTTGATAAAATATTGCATCATTGTAAAACCACACCAAAACCAAATACCAAAATTACAATTGGTAAATTGATTTTTAGCAACAAAATACCTTATGATAATTGACAAGTAAATGTTATTTATACGGATCTTAATTACAGTAGAATTCCAATTATCCAAATGCCAATTAACCGAATGTCTAATTATCTGAACTATCACATGTCCTCTCTCTCTCCCACTAAAATCACTACTGCAATTCTCCTATATTGTGACTGCATGATCAGTGACATCAATATGTGAGTAGCATAACACTGATCATTTGGATCAGTGTTAGGCTACTCACATATTGATGAGTAAATAAATACAGTACATGTACAGTACTATGCTACAAATCTGTAATTTCATTCTTTACATGTACCCGAATTGTTGATTATCCAAATCACCGGCAGAACATATCAATTCGAATAATTGGGGTTCTGCTGTATATTCTAACATTTGATATTAATAGTTGAATAGTTCTGTAAATGAAAAGATATAAAATAAATTACTTATTTTTGTTGTAAGTTATCAAGTTAAGATATAAAATTTTGATTTTAAATATTTGCAGATTGATCATAAAGGAATTGAAGAAATTTTAGAAACAAATTTTGCAAATGCCGTGAGAGAATACAATAATCCTCAAGTCAGGTATTTTAAAATAAATTTTATTTACTTTTATTTCCTACATTATTGATTCTCAATTATCGAGTCATGGTACACACAATTTTTGATGGTGAACCAGTATTGAAAGATGTTTTTATGAATATAAATGAAGGATTCCCACTGGGATCACTATAGATCCTCTGTGGGGTCAATAGATTTTTTAAAGAAGTTGATGCAACTCAAGGGGTCAATGGAAAAATCAAATATTTATACTTTTTTGAGAATTTCAGATAAATTTCAAGTAAGAATAATAACAATTATGTGGGAAATTTATTAACTGATTTAATACTTTACTTGATATATTATGCAAAATGTTGGAAATAACAAAAATATTGTAAGGAGGTCGAGTGAAAAGAATATTTTCTATGTGGGGATTAATGCAAGAAAAATATTGGAAACCCCTGAGATAAAGAAAATGTGACATTGAAGATGTGCAGTATTTTATATATAAAATAAAGAAATAATAATTAAAAAAATTAGCATTTTTGAAATGATTGTTTTAAATTTAATGGTGTACCCTAAACTTCTTATGAACTCTTATAAGAAGTCCAGGTTACACCAGTTGTAAACCACTGTTCTATATTGTTACCATTCATCAGGATTTTATAAAGATATAACAGTAGCCCTGTATTTATCTGAAATTAGATTATAAATTAGAATATGATTATAGTCTCTTAAAACTGATAAATTTTTTTTTTTCAGAAGTGAAACCCTTCTCTTCAACACTAATTTATAGTTTCAACCAAGTTGGAATATTTGTAAAATTTTAATGGCTGAGAATATTTAAAAATTTTTACAATTGCAGGTATGTGTCTTTTGACTTTCATAAAGAATGTGGTCACATGAGGTGGGAAAGGCTTTCATTGTTAATGGAAAGAATTAACCAAGATCAGAATGAAATGGGGTATGTTCTTCTGTTATAATTCTAACCAAATTCTAAAAAAATTTTCCAATATAAAGAAATATATTTTAATTTAATTTATGTACATAAATATATCTTAACATAAGTTTTCTTTTTAGATATATTCTTATATTTAGAGATGGTACTCTATTACAACAACAGGAAGGTGTTTTTCGTACAAATTGTATTGACTGTCTCGATCGCACAAATGTGGTACAGAGTATGTTAGCCAAAAGAAGTTTACAGAGTCAGTTAAAGGCAAGAAGTTTATTAGATCTTAATTAGAAAATTTAATAAAATTATTTCTGTAAGAAGCAGTATTGGTCCATATTAATGCCTGCCTTGTCAAACATCTCTATTTTAAGAGACAAGCATTGATACTGACTAATATTATTTCTTACAGAATATGGGGACAGACTACTCAAAATTTAATACAATTATATACAGGACTAAATTATTATATTTTATATCAATATAATTTTATAATTTGGCTGATATAGTTGAAATAATAACTTGATTCCATACAAACATAATAGAAATAAGATTCTCGGCCAGTATTAAATAAATATATTTTTGCTTCATATCAAAGCAATTTGTGTATGTGTTTATATGTGTTTTGAAAATGGTGTGCAGTATTAGCATCAAAATAATATACAGTAAAACTCTGGTTATCTAAATTGATTCATTCTGCAAGTGATTCGGATAATCGAAAATTTAGATAAGTAGATTAACATGTAAAGAATGAAATTTAGAGGGTAGCAGCACAATATTGTACTGTACTGTATTTATTTATTCATCAGTGTGTGAGTAGCATACTACTGATCATTTGGATCTGACACAGCAAATAGATGTCACCGATCATGCAATCACATGACAGGAGAATTGTATTGTGATGTCAGTGGAAGAGAGAAAGGAGAGCAAGTGGTGGTTTGGATAATTAGACATTTGATTAATCAGAGTTCTACTGTATTGTTATATAGTAAGATGATTTTAACTTTAAGTTGTTGGAGAGAGGAAAAGGTGAAATGTTAAATTCATTGACTATTTATATATTTATTTTCAATTCATAAATAAAAAAAAGAACATTTATTTTACGTTATGAAATTTCCTTATCCATTCATTGCAATTAGATGTATTAATATGGAAATATACATAGCTTAGTGATTGAATGAAAATTAAAAGCAAAAAAAGTGAAATGTATGTTTTTTTTCTATCTTTTCAGTGATACAAAATAAATTGTGTATATTTCCATTCTAGTTTATATTCTGGTGATAAAATTAGATGCTGTTTTTAAAGGTAAAATAAAAAGAATAATAAACAGTTGAAACATTAACTAATCCCTTTTTTCCTCTTAAATATAAAAACAGAGGTTAGGAATTCTAACAGATGGTCAAAGAATTGAAAGTCAGAGTCATTTTGAAACAATGTATAAAAATGGTAATTACAACTCCTGTATTTTTGAAATTATGTTGTAATTAGTTTAATGAGTTTTATATAAATTTACAATTTGAGATATTTTGAATAATGAAGATAATTTTATAATAATCTGTTATCATCCTCGGCATACTTATAAATTTTTTTTGTTTGCAGTTTGGGCAGATAATGCCGACATCTGTAGTGTACAGTATGCAGGAACGGGCGCTTTGAAAACAGATTACACCAGGTTAAGAAATCGTCTTTGAGTATTATTTCTATGTTTACATTTCTTACACAAAAAAATATTCAATAAGAAAATATTGAAATATAGATTACTTTATTTGTGCTCTTAATTCCAAAGAACGGGGAAAAGAACAGTTTTTGGAGCCATGAAGGACGGACTGAATTCAATGATTCGTTACTACAAAAACAATTTTGCGGACGGATTTCGGCAGGTACGTGCATCTTGGCAACTTATTCTATTTTTAGACGTTAACAAATGACATTAATAATTTTATAAGTTAAATCCTTCAAATCTTAATTTTTCTTCCAGAAGTATGTGTCTGACAGATATCTAATTTAATTTTGAGTTGTTTTTTTTTTTTTTTTGTCTTATTCATGTGTACCAGATATACAGTTACAGATATAAGTAAGATATTAATTTATACTAAAATACAAATTTGCAAAAAATGTATATCATTATTATGCAATAAATTCTCCAGAGAATTGTAGAAGCACTAACAGAACATTCTCTTTATAACATCCAATTTGTTGTATTTAAAAATTAACCTTAACACTTAATTAATATACAAATTCCAAAGTAAGGAAGGTTTTGAAAAACAAAAATTTGAATAATCAGACGTGAATTAAATTCATAAAATGTTAACTATCATTAGTTGAATTAATTATCATCAATAAGATAGGTGATTTTTAGTCTAACTTCCTCTAAAATTTTAAATAAGCAAATTCTAGAGACTCTTATGAAATGTATTTAAAAATTATTCCTTGTGCTTATTATGGCATTATGCTCATTTAAAATAATGTGTTGCCATATTTTAAATGAGCATAATGCCATAATAAGCAAGCATAAGGAAACTTTTTTTGAGACAGTATGATACATTTTTAAAATATGGAATAATTCTATATTTTGTGATGGAATGTCTAAAATTCCTAATAAACAATGTTTCTTTTGTGATTATCATCATATATTATAATTAAAATTTTAATACTCTTATCTTATCTCAATATATATTAAGAATTGCCTACTTTGTACAGTGATATGACACCTTTTTCTTCTTATTTCTATTTCTTTTTTTTTTTGTTTGATACATTGTGATTCATGAAAGACTAAAATAAAAGTATTTAATAAAATATTTAGCCCATTTGTAATTTCAAATGATATAATTTATTAATTTTTGAAGACATATAAATTAGGACACAAAAATGGGATTATTTATATGACAAGAGCATTATAATGGCTCACTTTGCATTTTTATGAGCATAATGTCATAAGACATTGTATTTTTCCAGGAATAAAATATCACTGAAACTATACAGTGTTTTTTCATAAGTCATGCACCATAGGAGATTGTGCAGAGAAGCATTGGGGGCAAGTGTAGAGTGTATTGGTTAAATGATGCATAATTTTGGATCTGCAATACTGGCAAATGGAAATTAAGTGCACAAAAATCATGTGCACGCTCAAATCACTTTCAACTAATATAAGCTCACCTGCATGTAGTTGTGAGGAATTGAACTTGTATTGTGTTGTTGCTATCATCTGCATATCAAGTATTAAAAAAAACATCAGTTTTTTAATTTTTTTAATAATATAATTTTATTTGAATAAAATTAGAAATAACATTAAGGAACCGGTAATGTTTCGTGTATTAAATAGAATCGGTTCAATCCTCACAGCTTACCTAGTTGCGAGTTACAGAACTATGCAATTGGGCCTACATTAGTTGAAAGTGATCTGATCATGCATGTGAATTTTGTACACTTAATTTCCGTTTGGCAATATTGCAAACCCAAAATTATGCATCCATTTAATCAATACACCATACACTTGCCTCCAATGCTTTTCTGCACAATCTCCAGTGCATGACTTATGAAAAACTCTGTATAACAGTACACAGAAACAACCAACAACAAAGAACTGTATGGCATTTAGATATCTTGTACAGGCATAAAAGAAATTTTGTCATAACAGTTATGAATGTGGGATTATAAGGTAGGTCTACTGTAAAAAATTTCTTTAAATTGTGATGTTGCAGTTAAAATTTGACTACAGACATCACAATTTACTCGAGGAAAATACACTGAAAGATGTATTTATGGAAATTAATTACATCAGATTATTTATTTGGTTAGATAAAATAATCATAAAACAAATTTTATAATAAAACTATTTTATTATTATTTTTCTGTTATAGGATTCAGTTGATTTATTCTTGGGGAATTATCAAGTGGATGAAAATGAAGGAGTCAGTAAAATATGCCCTTTGATGGAGAAGAAAGAACTTAAGAATATAATTGTAAGAAATGTTAGTATTTGTCTACCTTTAAAATTACTAATGGACAAAATATATTGGACCTGACTAAACTTTTGATTTGGCTTTTTTATTTGACCGTACTAACAACCAATAATTTTAACACTTGTTCTGTGAAATGACACGATCACGGTCGAGTTTCTTGTTAAACTCAATAAGAATTTGACAATCGAGATTCAAAGTAATCTAGATCTTGATTGACACACGATTCTAGGTACGGTACCTAAGCTAAATTTTACAGCATGTTTTCGATGCATGCAAATTAAAATTTTCAACTAAAGTAGCTTCAATATATTTGCATAATCAATTTAATTAATGATGATGTATTATTATAATTGCTAAATTGTTGTTTATTTTATTTTTTAGTATCCAGTCATTATACTATTTGCATTAGCCATGTTTGTTCTTTCGTTTTTTATACCTGCAGGTAATAATTTATTTATTTTAAATTAACATATTTGTACAAATAGATGTAATTAAATAATATATAAATATACAAATTACTTTTCGATTTTACAAAGTCAATACAGTTTGATCACATTTTGGTCAACAAATAAGTTAGCTAACATCATAAACTTACATTGGCCTTACTGGCATGAAATCTTTGAGTATAAGCAGACTGTTGTCAGGAAAATTAAATGGTACAATCTAAAGTGACCCCCTCCCCTTTTTTTAGTTCCTAAGTTTACTCCAGGCTCAGAGAAAAATCCTTAGCTGCCCCTTCCCTCTCCAAGGCCCTCCTGTCGTCAGAATTTTGTTTTTTGTCATACCCCAACAAAAATATACTTTTATTTGAATGCAAATTAATTTCAAAAATACGTGATCTAATTTTTAATAATAAGATTACATACTCAAATATAATCATTTCTATGTTTACCATAAAGTATGAGAAAATTGACTAGTGGCAACTGTTTGTTTCAGGTCATCCGATCGCAACACTGGTGTGTATGGTATTCTGGGCAGCTATGGTCGTGGTGGTTCTGACGTTTGTATTGGTGTCCCGCACGGAGTTCGTAGACTATCCCAAACTGCGCGATCTGAGACCCAAGATAAAACACGAGTGAACGTCTCATCCGGGGTAAATCGCGACATTCCCAATCCCCCATAATTTATTACGTTTGATAAATTTTGATTCAAAGAATAAAACCAAACCTTCTCCCTTATAATAAATAAATAAAACAGAGAGTAGCATTACATTACTTGTAGCCTTTACGAGTAGCTTCTTGACTAGCCTTGTTCCTCCGCCGAGTCGGACTCATTGCAGAAAGGAAAGTTCAGTTTAGACAATATAAAATGACAGACAGACGAAACTTTCCACATGGGTGAAGATACGTTATTTAATTTCCAACGCTTTATAATAGCACGTTAAGCGGAGAAGCATTGCAACTTAACAAAGGACCAATATTTGTTGTTTTGTCCTTCCATTAAATTTTCTTTTCTCCTACCTTAAAATTTCATTTTTATTGTTTTGATAATTCCGAAATCAAATTGCTGGAAATTTTATATTTGTATAAAGATCTTGAGGTGAGAATGTTAAGAGGAAACGGAGTCATACTTTCATCATGTTACCCTTTGATCATATATCTATAGAATTGTTATACTTTAATAATCCTAGCACCTTGTACTATTAAATAAATAAAATTGTTTATCAATAAATGAACTCCATAGTCTTTAAATAAAATGCATTTGGTTCGGTTCGTAAAATTACCTTTTACCGTACCATTATTTGATATCGTTGATAAGTTTCACTTATTACAATTACTAGAAATCTACAGATTATTATTATTATTCCTTTGTTTTTTTTAATTGACACCAGCAACCGATCCTGATGTAACATATCGGCACTCTTCAGATTTACACGAATTGGATGCATATCAGTGTATCATTTATTTGGCCCACTTGAGTACAAGCTCAAGCTAAAACAGATCGAACTTAAGCTCTGTGGCTTGAACTGGCAAAGAAATATTCGAGAACAGTATACAGCATATTCATACTAAACTCATGGTGAATGGTTGCATTAAATAACATATATACAAGTCGTACGTTTATGCTTAATTTTCATTGTGAATGGACCTTTATTCCCGTACTGTTAATCTTAAAGCATTACTTATATAATTGTTTTAATTGTTGACGGAACCAAAAGAAAATTGGAGATGGGCATGAACGTTAGAAATTTAAATATTCAATTTTAAATTAATTTTTATACACGTACATAATTATATATTTATTTATATACTAGATAAGGATTTCTTTAAATTCTATTTTATGGCTGTGCTAAAATATAATTTTGAACTAAGGCACCTTTTCCAGGGCATCTTGATTTGAATAAAATGAAAATAAATATAACTTGTATCAAATATTTCAATAGATTTTTTTACTTCTGTCAACTATATGAAGATATCCTGAAACACCTGTAGGCTAACGTGGGTTGGGTTATGAATTTACTCGCGATCAGCATTGATGGGGTGGCCGTATATCTAGCACTCAGGTGGCTCAGTCCAAAACCCGCCCTGGTCCCGTGCCTTGTGTCTGTACACCTGTTGACTAATTACGGCAACAGAGCGAATTGGAAACAGAATTAAGTACTGTACATCTTTTACAATCTGTTGATTAGGAAAAACGCCATTCAAACCTGCAGCAACAGTAGTGCTCTGTTTTTGGAATGAGAAAAAACTTATTAAATTTTGCTTATGATTACTGAAACCATGTGTGTTCCTTAAATGCACAATACTTTGGGGCTGTCCATAAATAATCTGCATTTTTCTTGAAATCTTTACTTCCCTTCCCCATTGTCCAAGTTTCTGTATGCCCCTGTCCTTTTCGAACGTCTAACAAAACTCACTCTTTTCAAAATCTTTACCACTTTATGAATAATAAAATGTATAAACTGCATAAAATTTAATGAAATAAACAGACATCCATTGAAGTTCAACCCCCCTTTCCCTTGTCCCACTTGCCGTAATCCCCTCCTCTTCAAGTGTGGAAGACATTTATGGAAACCCCTTTTCGTAATCCGTCAGTTCTTTCTCGGATATCGTGTATATTTCACACCAATTCTCTTACTAGAGTTGTGACAAGTGCTGCGTTTGGGTAATTTGCATAAGATTTATTTTTGATAAGCGGTACTCAGTTGTTAAAACTTTGGAAAACACTGGTTTAGACAAAGAAAGGGTTCCCACTTTCTTTGTCTACACCAATGTTTTCCAGTCTACACATTATAGCACAAAGCTATAGTTACTTTCAATTGAACATTTTGTAGATAAATATTGAATTTAAGATTAGGGCGTACGACCGTAGATATACTAGACGACACGCGTAAAAATTAAAAATTATGTTGCAAGAGATACTGTACTGTACACGGTGCCAATAATCGCCATTAAAAAAAACAACACTGAGGTAGATCAAACTTAAAATTGTGTGATGCCATCTGTTATGAGAATTCTTTTAAAAAATAACTTTGTCTTTTTATTATAATTAATAATATAAAAGGGCTTTTAATTTCGAGGGTAGAGATGTGTTTTTAAAAAATATTGTAAACTAGCAGGTAGGCCCGGCGTTGCTCCGGCAAAAGTAAAGATAGTGAAGATTAAGATTATAACGTTATGGTCAACCTTACCCGTTTTCACAGAATGCAAGAATTGGGTCTCCCTGTTTCCAGACTAATTAGAGAATTTTTAGATGGGTGTAAAAATATGTTTGATTTCCCGCAAAAACGAAAAAAATCTGCATCTGCGTCTTGCACGTCGCTTTCTCTTAACAATTCCATTATTACGTGACACTTCCATTGCTGACACTTCCATTGTTGTTGGAAGTGTTAAGCTTTAATACTGTCCCTCTCCCCCGTGGGGAGGAATTTCGAAAAATCCCTTCTTAGTGTGCGTTCTCTTGACGTACCCGAATTGTGTACCAAATTTCAACTCCTAACCGTTTGGGCTCTGCGCTGATTATTATCGTCAACTCGTCTCGATTATATATACAGGGTGGGCCAGCGAAAACGAAACGGCATGGTGTTCGTGTTCGTCCAAGCAAAGCGCTTGGACAGGTCGATTTTACTCTCGAGGGGACATCTTTTGCAATAAAGTTTTTGCGATTCTGAATACAACAGACAACAAAAAATTTTAAAAACTCATTTATTTTGTATTAACTAAACAAGCATTTATTTCGAAAAAAATGTTTGTTTAGTTAATATTCAGAATCGCAAAAACTTTACTGCAAAAGATGTCCCCTCGAGAGTAAAATCGATCTGTCCGAGCGCTTTGCTTGGACGAACACGAACACTCTGCCGTTTCGTTTTCGCTGGCCCACCCTGTATAGATGCCAACAACGAGTAAGAGTTTCATTCAGTCCGATTCAACTCGAAATGTTGCATTTATATTAATATTATAGTTAAAAATATAAACGTTATTTTTAAAACAAAATTCTCGTAACAGATAGCGCCACGTACAATTTTAACATTTGCTAGTTTGTTTCCTAAACATGAATATCCAGCACAAAGTTTTGAAAATTTTCAAAACTTTGTGCTGGATATTTTTTCGTTGTAAGCGTTTTTTCACTTTTTGGGTTCAGGAAGTCTCAAAACGTCGAGATTTTCAAAAACCCGGAGGATCAAATTTGACACGATTATAATAATTTCCCGTATTATAACAGCCGGAAAAGTAAAATTATCTTTGAAATTGCTGGAATAAATGAATTATTCAGTAATTTGCTTATAATTGTACTGCAGTGTTCTAAGGTAACCTTGTTGAGCATCATCATGGATTTTGATCCATGGCAGACGGCTGACGCACCGTATCTGGATGATAATAGTTGAGGACTAAAGCCGGATGCACACATGCGGCGCGGCAAGGAAAAGCGGCAGAATGACGTCACTTTTTCTCGCCGCAGAGGTCTATTTCGTGCCGCTTTTCTCATGCCGCGAAAGTTGGTCGAATTCTATCTTTCGCGGCGGCCGCCGCCAAGACGCATTTCTATCAGCCAATAACATTTCGTCTGGCAGTCACGCGAGAAAATACAATCACGTGGTGTTTTAATGGCGGAAAGTTCGACGTGGTTAACCGAGATAACTAACATCAGAATAATGAGGAAAGAATAATAAATTTAACACAAATTCTACACAGATACAGTAATCATATATCATTTAATTTAAAGAACAAAACAACCGAATCTTACTCGAAATAGTATTCTTTATCGAGAGATCTTAATCGAAGAATAAGCCTATTTTGTACATCAGTTCTTTACCGATCCAACAAAATATCTCGGCAAGATTCTTGCCAATACGATATCTCTAATCCAAAACATTCATTCGAATCTTCGACGAAATCTTCCAGCTAAATAAAACGAGCCGTACAAAACAAAATTTGTAAACACGTGGATAGCGGTGCGTCGATATCGTTCGCCATCTTGAATACTGAACGCATACGCCGAAATGTAAACGGATTGCCGCTTGTGTGGTCGTGATGCCGCACGGCGAAGACGCGTTTGCGTCACCGC
Source organism: Centruroides vittatus (assembly GCF_030686945.1). Classification (NCBI taxonomy): domain Eukaryota; kingdom Metazoa; phylum Arthropoda; class Arachnida; order Scorpiones; family Buthidae; genus Centruroides; species Centruroides vittatus. The sequence goes on along the minus strand of NW_027122175.1, from coordinate 1,048,573 downwards.
TTTTCCTTGCCGCGCCGCATGTGTGCATCCTCCTTAAGTTTTAAACGCGAAAACGTGTACGTCGGACGTTCAACGCCGCTTTCCTGTAAGCCTAGAAGTTTGACAATGGCGTTTGGAAATGTCAGGGCATGATTCCACTGACTTTCCAAACACCATTGTCAAACTTCTAGGCTTACAGGAAAGCGGCGCCGAACGTCCGACGTACACGTTTTCGCGTTTAAAACTTAGTCCTCAACCTCGATAATAAGTTTTACTCTGGTTGGGAATACTAGATCATAGAGCGGCTGACAATTTCTGAAGATTTGGCTTCGGTTTGTTTAGGCAACGCGATGCCTGCAAGGAGGATTTTCTATGGGAAACTGGCCCCAATTTAAGTGTTACAAAAGTGAAGAAAATCGGGAAAAACTCCTCCCAGTCCGTTGGTAAGGCACGAACCCACGACCAACTACCAGTGTTCGTGGTTCTATCAACTCGGCCATCGGTGGGCCACTATTTTGTTTATGGTATCGTTGTATTTGTATGAGACATTTGTATATACGCTTGTTTGGATTCGCGGTGTCGATGAATTTAACCGTCTTTTCTCTTAATTTTATTCGGGAAATTTTTATTTCCTTTTACTTATACACGGTTCTAAGAATACATCTTTAAAAATTGGCTGACCAATTTATACATTAATAAAAAATACGTAGAAAGACTAAAATGTCTTCACTTTCTCCATGTCCAATCACCAGGAACAGCAGCTTTCCACTGCAGAGATGACCTTTCTTTAGAAGCTACGTCTCTCTGAAAAACATGCAATACAATCTAAAAGTTCTCCGCTGACAAGCCATGGCATGGCGAAAGTGAAGACATTTTAATCTTTCTACGTAATTTTTTCTCTAAGATTACGTTTCATCGTATTTTATACAATCCAAAAAGTATTCTTCGCAAAAGTCCACTGATTATTTTCATAATCATCGAATCAATCGAATCATTGAAATTTATCAATGGAAGTTTATTTTAAGCAAATGAATCTGTCACTTTACTGTCTATGGACCAATCCACCACGGAAAACGCAATTCATTTAACTTCGCGTTCGATTACTTCTATTTTGGAATTAGTAAATTAGCAAAACACTTAAGAACACGTGATCGAAATAACGTGGCCCAATTGGCTAAGCGGTGTCATTACCAATTATCTGGTGTTCTTTCGTCCGAATAAGAGACTGTCCATAAATTACATCTACATTTTTCTTGGAATTTTTACTCTCCCTTCTTCCAGTCTGTCCAAGTTTTCATAACTCCCTCTTCAGACATCCATTAAAACTCAATCCCCTTAAAGACCCAGCAGTGGCCAAGCGGTTTCGTTCCCTGAACACTGGGAGTTCTGTCGTGGGTTCATGCCTCGCGCGGGTTTTCTCTACGTCTGTAACGCCTAGATAGGGGTCAGTTACGCTTAAAAAGACCTCCCGGAAGGCATTCTATCCTAGGCAGAACGCCCAAGTGTTACGTTGCCGTAACAGCTAAGCAAACAAACAAAGAATTCCCTCAAAACCTTTAACACTTTATGAAATACAGATGCCATAAATAGAAACGATGGAATTACGTCCAAATTGCTATTATAAGGGTGAACAAAATCGTGCCCCACACACAAAAACAGAAATTACCTCCAAATTTTTATTTATTTATTTTTAAAACATCGAAAAATGCAAAGAAATAAAGTGTCTTAAGTCCAAAAATGTAAAAATGTGGGGCGGTCATTTTTGTCGGATCGCCATACTTTCCATCTGTTATAACAGCTGGGAAAGTAAAAATTGTAGACCTATATGTGTCCACTGTCGTTCGTCAATCCGCTGTCTGCATTCCGTAATCCCGAGAACGGTGTTAGAAAATTAAATGCAAGATCAGATATGGAAAACTTAGGAGCAGGAGGTCCCGATTAACTATATAAGATCGTCCGATGTAAACCGGAAATCACGTTATTCAATTCAAAAATTTTCTTCTGAATAATGTTAGATGACCGGAATGACTCCATTGCTAACGGAAAAGTATGATGTACGAGGGCAAGACGCTACAGTATTAATTTGAGGTAGAGAGCATATATTTTAAATTAAATAAACGAAAAATGTGATTTAAAATTGCAGCCCGGCATTGTGACGATGTCACAATAAATAATGGCTCGTGTATTTTATTTGCATTTAAGATACTAACCCGAAATAAGGAAGTGATCGAAAACCTGCAAACTTAATACCATCCAGGAATTAAATATCCCCAAATATTACGTGTTTTTGCGTTTCAATAGTATATTGTAAACAGATAATAAAAATATCTTCTTTACTCGCCATGTCCAATCACCAGGAACAAACTATTCTCCATAGCAGAGACGACCTTTCTTTAGAGGCTACGCCTCTGCCAAATTATGTAAAACATTCTAAAATGTCCACCGGTGACAATCCCTTCACAATTTAAAATTATAAGATTTCTTTGTAAATCTTATAATTTTATTATTAAGATTTCTTTATTATCTGTTTACGCGTTTTTACGTTTTAATACTGTATTTCCGCCAGCCCTATTTTACAAAGAAATATTACAATATATTGTTAATTTGCTAATGTTCTAATGTTTAAAAATGAAAACACCTTCCGGTGCTGACGTCATTTATGGACAGCCACTAATGGTAATTTATTTTATCGTTTCTTGCACTTTGTTTTGTTTCAGATGACTCTACTTTTACTGTTTTTCGTCATGCGAGAGGAATTTTCTAACCTTTGCTAATACTTCTCTAAAGACGGCCGGATGGCCGAGCGATCGAGATGGCAGCCTACCGCTCTGGGGGACCCGGGATCGAATCCGAACGGGTCGAAAATCCCCAGGAATTTTTCGGGGGGTGGTCCGTTCGGATATGTCGGGCCCCGTCCCTCACCACCCGGTCGCCCCATTGTGGGCCTGGCCGAACCCATAATGGGCCTTTTAAAAGAGGCCCTCTTAGTGCCCACAGGGCGGAAAGAGTTAAAAAAAAAATACTTCTCTAAAATACTGACGTAGATACATAAATACATGGTTAATACATGTTATATATTCGAAATTTTCTAAAATTAAAGTCTAAAAATAATTTAGTTTTTATCTCGCGTGATTTTTATTATTATTTTTTAAGGTGTGCAAATACCATTTTTATACACTAATCTAAATTGGTAGTTCTCATAAACTTCGTAAAAATATGGTATATATATATATATATATATATATATATATTAGTGATGTAATGAATAGTATATTCGGCCTCAGGCCGAATACCGAATATTCGGCCAGGAGCGTGGCCGAATGGCCGAATATTCGGCCAAACTATTCGGCTTGATTAACGCACGTACGAAAATTGGCGCGCAAACCGCATTATGGCAAGGATCGCGCACCCTACTCTCTATTGGCCCGCTGTCACTACGATTTTTTCTTCCAGTAGGTCTAAATTATTTAAATTAATTAATTAAATTATAATTATTAAAGTTAATATGAGATGGAGCCTAACGTCTACCTCTAGTGCCAAATTGCTTTATAATTTATGTAATAGCTGTAAATAGCCCGATATGATTCGGCAGTTGTTGGTATTTGGATGTAAGTTATAACTTACATCCAAATACCAAGTTATTTTATTCGCAATCGATCTTTTTAACTCTTTAATTAAGCACTAAAATTTTGTTTTTATCACGTATTTGTAGACTGAATAGTACCCCGAGGATATACTTTAGTGGGGACGTATGGTCTAGTTTCTCCCCAGTTGTCGAACAGTTCAAATATATTATTCGGGTGTTTCTATTTGTGAAGTTTTGTGATATTTTGTTGCTATTGTTTTTGTCAATGTTTTTAAAATTAACATGATTTCAAATGTTATCTTTTGTATATAATGAGAAACGCTCATTCTTTGCTTTATATATAAAATAAATTATATATTAGTTACTCATCTTCTGGAAATAGATAAATAATTCTTTCATTAAATACGATAAGTTTCAATAAAACGTTTCGTAAATCATTTTAAAATATCGTAAAAATATTAAAATATACGCGAATACGAATATAACATAATTAACTAAACAATAACATTAATGCCCCATACTTTCTAACCTACACGCCATCAATGCCATAAGATATCGGGCTACATAAAGGCTATAATATTATTTAATTACGAAATAATTTAATACTAGAGTTAGATGCTATTTCTTATTAACTTTAATAATTATAGTTTATTATTCAGCATTATTATGAGTTACAAAAATGATTAATTTACTGTGTTTTTGTCATTTCTTACTCCTGTTTTTAGGTATTCGGTATTCGGCCGAATAGTGAAACCGAATAGGCCGAATACCGGGTAGTAACCGAATATTCGTTACATCACTAATATATATATATATATATATATATATATTTTAAGTGAAATATTTATTAATTGGCTTATAACCTATTGTATAAGCCAGCCAGAAAAACAAATTCGTATTAATTTTTTTCTGCATCGTAAATTACATGTAAATAGAGAAATTATTTTTTATTTTTGTATCCTTATTACTGTTATAACAATAATAAGAATATACAAGTGTTACGAATTTACATTTTTAGTCCTAAGTAAGGATGCGCTGGAGATTACGGCTTCGAGTTCGTGTCTACTCCGAAATTTTCATGGAAATTTTGGTCATCACACTTCAACAGTCGATCGTCGCGGTTGTAAGCCTGGCCGAGCCCACTATAGACACGAATAAAGGCCCGTAAAGCAGAAAGAGGGTCTTCTTTTTTATGCACATCAAACTGCGGAGAGTTAAAATCCTTAGGATGTATATTCTCAATTTTCAAAATTTGTGCGTTAGCAATTGGTCTCGTGGCCAAAAACACCGACCCATCGCAAAATTAACGTTGATTTGACGCTACTAAAAATATTAAGAACGGGGAGTCGTTTAGGGATGTTTGAGAAAAAGGGCGTGGTTTTTTTGGGAATGTTATTTACGAAACAAATTAAGGGAAAAACAGAGGAAAGGGATAACGTACTAAACAAACTAGAGTTTGGCTCATCCGTAATTCGTTACAGGATCCGCGTTTTGCCAACTACAGATAACTGGTTAAAATTGCGCATTCGCTCTGTAATTCCGACTTGGATAGATTATGAATTAAAGTAACAGCGATAACAGACCAAGCCAAACCAAACCAAAAACCCTGTAGCGCGTTATAGCCTCTTGGGGTCCAGGCAAATTTGAATTAGATGGTCCCAAGTACAGTGTTGAATTCAGACTTTTTCTTGGGGGAAAATTTTTGGGGAAATATTTTCTTATAGAAAATTGGTTTGCGCTCCATGTTGGTGAGGGCACCAGGACCCTCTCTGCTCATAGGAGGACGCGTCACTGCAAAATCTTCCTATTTTTGCGACATTCCAATTAAGGAAAAACAAATAAAATATATTGTATACGATAAGCTTATTATCCGTACTTCTCTACTCGTTCTTTATATAACTAAACATGGATATTAAATTGGACTTGACTGCGTCCGGGCGTGCAGTTTTTATTTCTTTTCGGGAAGACATCTTTAGCCGAAACCGGATAACATAAGATACTTAAATTTGCCATCCCCGCTTCTACGAATTAATTTCGACACGTCTACCATAATATATTACAAAAAAATGATTAAAAAACATCAATAAATGAAATACAAACAACACACCGAACACGTAAACGACACTTCAACGGTCCACATATATCGTAAAAGGCTACCGTATACCTTTTTTGTGAGTATTTATTTAAACTTTCATCGAATAACATAAAATTTTTAATGGATGAGGCATATTGTTTTTCTCTCACCTCGTCATTGTATAATATTTCACTTTTAGGCTCGTTCGACCTAAGTTTTAAGTTTCAGCCTTACATGTCAGCCTTACGTGTCTAACACCTAATTATAAGCTAGTTTTCTCATAGAAAGTCCCCGGAAGGCACATCCCCTTGGCATGTTATCACACGATAATTATTTTATTGTTATGTTATCGGTTCCTTTTCCTATATTGATGGTCACAAAGTTCTTATTTACGAGTTGTACCCCGTATCTTCTAGTTATAAAATATTTTGATAAAGTCGATGGAGAACGAATTGAACGGGAACTGGTGTGGTCTCTTCCAAGTCCAGTATTAACATGTGGCAACATGGTGGAAGAAAATCTTCAAAACTCCGCCTTACTACAGTCAAAGACCTAAGAACAATTATTGTTCATAGCAGTCTCATAATTGATTATTGATTATTAAAGCAGTCTCTCGATACTTATTATCGGGAGACTGCTTTAATAATCAATCGTCAACAGAGAGGATGTGGAAAATTTGTGAAAATGGAATAATTTCTAACTAGCATGCCTAGGGATTTTGTATTCATTCTAAATGATATAGCTTATTCTACTCGAAAAAAGAGAAAATTCATTTTTTCGGCTTGTATTTTAATAAAAATACAAACTAATAATGCATAATTTATTCAACATAACGGGCAGCTGTCGGTGCAAAGACTATTTCGGGTTCCTCCTTTCGAAGACCCCGCTTATACAAATAAGAAATAACATAATGATATTGAAGTAGAAAAATAATCTAGTATAAATGTTAGTTAGCCCATGACTAAAATTATTTAATTACTTGGAAAAAATCAGAAAACGGATAATTATTTAACTTTTTCCCCACTGATGGGTCACTTTTAAGTTCGTGGGCCCGATTTCACTCCCTCTCGTAGGGCTTGACCGTTACTATTAGTTTCAAACAGAATAAATAAATAAAAAAACCCCACATTTTTGACCTCTTCGCATCATCGAAGCGTTGACTTTATATTCTACCTTTTAATTGATTAAAATGTAATGTTTTAAGTGATGTTAGAATAATGTAAGGAAAACAAATAAAATTTCACCACTTTAATTACAGAACGTTTGACAAAAGGATGTTATTCATCCATTCAACTTGGACTTACATCCTTGTTCGAAAGATTACTTTTCCTTATCACTAACAGCGGATTGAGGTTTGTTACGTCCTTGGGGACGATCGAAATCATTTCTTTGGAAAGAAAAATTACAAAGAAACTCGTCACCTCTTTACTTATTATAATTATATCTAGTAAAGTAATAAATAAGCTATATTGTAAGAAAGATAACAAAATTTCCTGTGTAAATTTACTTTCTGTCACTTGTGTTTCCGAAAGTGATTATAATTTCCTGTTGTTGTACATCCTAAATGGTGAATCGAAAAAAAGTTTACGTTCGATAATAATTAAAAGGTGATAGATAATTAGAAGCTGTCAACTTTGTTGTTACAGGGGGTGAAGAAGATGGTGTAAGTATCGACAGATGGCGCGATAAATTTCCTAACATTTCGTGTCGGTTGTAAGTTCTGTAAATTGACTTACCTCTGAAAATTAATACGCGATATTGAATTTGTAAAGCTCCTTTTTTGTTGTGTTAATTTTTAATTTTTTTCTTCTTGCATGTAATTTTCGCTCTCCTAACGAGAATAAACGTACGTATCTCTCGCACTTTTAACCAAAATAATTGTTGTTCATTATAGAAAAAAAGTATAATAATAAGAGAATAACAGAATTTACTATTAAACTACAAGATAATAATATTTATGTATTTTTACGATACTATTGATAGTAATAAAATAAAGTTAAATGCCCAGCTAGAGGAAACAAATAAGAGCATTTAGCCTAGCGAGAACACTTAAAAATTTAGTTTTCAGTTTTTATATAAGAATACAGGGCACGGAAGTGATACAAATTAAAGTTTATTTTGATAAGTAGTGAAAAATTTGGGTTTTATTTACTTTATTCAGTCCGACCACCAATAATGGCCACCTCCCAACAACGACTATATTTTATGTTTCCGTCAGTGGTTGTTGTTCAGAGGTTTGATTGTATATAGGCTATATTTTATGGCTTCCAGGTGAGATCCCGCATATGTGTGACTGGGTGTTATCTCATCTTACTTCTCTCAACTCCTGTTATATTGTGTGGAAGTCACACAAAAATCGTTAAAATGTTGTGTTGTGTAGTAGAAATATGTGGTGATAAAATGTGTATCTAAATTTAATACAAAAATCACGTATTTTAATACATAATTTTAAGGAATTTATAATTTTTAAGTTTCTAGATTTCTATAATTATATTACTACTCACTGAATATCAAAAGGGGGCAACAAAAGAGAGATAAAGTCAATTTCAACTACGGAGTCTAGAAAATCAATTTATGCAATGAAATGCATAAAGGTTGGTAAATTGACAGAGTTACATTAGAAGAAGATATAGAAGGGTCCGAAAATCCTTAGCTCCAGGATGCGTCATCCCTCCCTACGGCCCTAACTATTGTTTTTACTACAAATTTTATTGACACGGGTCTGAGAAAGATAAGATAGGATCGAATCCATTCGCAAATATGGAGCCAATCCTCCTCCAAAAAACCATAAAAATATATGAATAAACAAACAAAAATCAGATTTTTTCACACTTATCAGAAACTTTATCACTTTCACATACCGTTTCTTACATAAAAGACTAAATATTGGAACATCTGTGTATTTTGAACCACAAATTTAGTCTTTTATCAAAATCCGGATATAAAAGTGAGCCAACATTTGACTTCGTCGTACTCTTCTATCTACTTTATTCAAATTTCATTCTAAATAATTCAAATTCTCCATGTGAAAACTTTCAGGTTATAGAACTTTTATGTACTTGCTATTTTCTCGTATCAAGATTAAATGCCAATTGATCAAAATAAGAAAAAAAAGTTGTTAAAGAAACGCTATCGAATCAATGTAGTTGCAGATAAATAAATATGTCCTCGGGGATATAACAAGATTCGGTAGTTTTATAAAAAGAAAAATCAGTTTCAATCCCCGAGAGGATACAACATAGCTGCATCTTCTATTTTCTTTTTCTATATTTAACATTGAGTTAATAAATATATTTAACATCGTTAATAATTTGTAAAGTTTCTTTATATGATCGATAAATTTAACTTTAAAACAAGATTTCCTTAATGAGATTAATTTAAGGAAAAGAGAAAAATAATATCAAATATCCCTAAATAATTTTTTTCTTCTTTTCTACTTAAGAAAATTACAGTGGGGGGAAAGTAATCCCCATTTAACGTTGATATAAGACGATAATTCTATCCTAAACTGTGCTTTTCCCTAAAGATTCGTAAACGACAGAGCTCGCTGCTGTTTAATTGCACAATTAAAATAATTTGAAGTACAACTTGCGTAATTTGATACTAACTGACTTACCACAAATTTATTTAATATGATATTTTTTTGTAAAGAAAACAACGTCTTATTAATTTACAATGTTTTAGAGAGGGGAGAGAGAGATCGTAAATTCATTAAATGACTCGATCATTTCTTGATCAATTAAATAAATTTATTCAATTTCACTAAACATCCCGATAATTGTCATCTTATCCAATTAATTCCTATTCTTTTCTCTATTCGTAAATATAGCAAGCGTAAGGATTCGATTAAGGATAATCCGATTAAATTTTGTTACCAAGAATATTCTTATTAAGTTTAGAAGTTTTATCCTCGTTAAATATATTCAAAAGTTAATTTAAATAATAATAATAATACAAATATGCGAATTTAAACGTTAAAAAAAAAGATTTAAAAGTTTGTTTTTACTAGTTTAGAAGGGTTCATAAGTTTTATTATGAACCCGTCTGGCAGCAAATTGGTATGTCTATATTCAGAAGAGAACCACGTCTAGAATTCTTGTAAGTATATTTATGCCAAGTTATACAAGGACAAAAAGTTTTAGGAATGAAGAGAAAAAACAAAAGGTTATGAGAAAAACACACTTCGAATGGTATGTAGGACAAATGTCTACTTTATACAAATTCAAGTACTAATTGTATTATTTTCTTCGAAGTATCCTGTCAAAAATATAAATTTCGTCAAATTATTTTGGCTTTTCGACGTATTATTTAAATCAAGAACGAATTATTATCTTTAAATTTTATTTTAACTGTTTAAAACTAAGTATTTCGTCAGAAACTTTACTGTTTATTACCATGGTGGCCAAACTGTGGTTCCTCTAGATCCTTATTGAGCCTCTTCTTTAACAGACCACTACTCCTTATTACTTAGGGGTGGGCGGATCAGACTTTGGTGCTATTACCCTATATACACGTACACAGTATATATATGTTCAAACATAGGATACGACTCTCACATATTTCCGATACGCGGTATGGTTCTTATCGTGATAAGATTTGGCCACCCCTGACAATACTAAAAGGCCTTTTCACGCCAAACACATTTTCCAGATCTACAATAGAACGAGGCACGATATGTACGAGTTAAATCAATCCATAAAGATTTCGAATTATCCGGTCGGAATTTGATCCCGGATCCTCCGCATCTCGGATTCAGATTGTGAGAGGCAAACTAACATTGTAACGAATGAAAAGATATTGTAGAAATAAAACAAACAAATACAGAAAATATTAAAAAATCTTTTTATCTATAACAATTCTAATATCCTTGAAACACGATGTATATTGATCATTCTGGGAATACCATATAAACTTACTGTTGTAAAACAAACCACATTATCCAACATCCGAACATGACATATCATTCACTTTAATAAGGCAGATTTCATTTTGAAGACATCTTAGGGACGTTAACTGGGACTCAAAAATTAAACGAGGAAAAAATAATATATGTATATGTATATATACAACAAACAATACATCTTTTTTTTCCTATTCTTTTTTCCGTATATCACACAAAAAACAATACTGGACATTCCAAAAAATTAATTCCTAAAATGTATAACGGGAGTCCTTCAATATAATAAGTAGAAAATGACAATTTTTTTTTTTTAAATTCTTCTTCGCTGAAGTTTTATCTATTAAACATGTGCGTACTAAATTTTCTATGATGATCCAGAGACAAAAAAAGGTGGACGATGTGTATGGTTCATCAAGACTTCGAGTCACAGCGTTTATCTCCAAAAAAAAAAAAAAAAAAAAAAAAAAAAAATTACTCACATCTAAAATGTATATTTTGAGCAATATCAGGCTGATCAATCAGGAAATTAAAGAACACAAGCAAGAATGAACATGGACTTTTTATGTTTTTTCCTCCAAAAAAACATGTGTTGATCGAGCTTCAAAAAATAGCTCCGTGTATGTGTGTGTGTGTGTATGTGTGTGTTAAACAGATATCGACTAGTGGCCACGTTGGATCATTGTTACCTCAACGTTTGACTATGACGTCGGGTGCCGATGATGTAGATTCGAAACTTCTTGCCCTTGATCCGTCGTTTGTTGCTTCGATAACTGCCTGAGCTCGAATTTGATGAGGAGATCGAACGTCGTCGTCGTCGTCGTCCTCTTCTTGCGCGACGGATGCCCTGTGCATGGGTGTGGGTGGTGGCCTGTTTTGCGCGGGAGTTACCCTACTAAAAGGGGGACGTTCGGGTGCCGTTCTGTGACCCGGAGGTTGCTCGTAACGTTCCTGAGCTGATCTATGTACCGAAGGTTCTGGTACCGTCCTATTTAAGGGTCCTTGAACGGGAGGTTCGGGGAGAGGCTTGGATGAGCGTGAATATAACGAGTCCCTACCTCGATGAGGGGGTAGAGGAGGAGGAGAGGAGCGAGGCAATTCGCCGACTTCAGAATACGAGGGAGGCATGAAAGGTCTCTTTGGTTCTGTGATGGGTACCGGATAAGTACCGGAGTCAAAAGATGTCTCTTCGGTGTGGGGAATGGTGTCACCACCGTTCGGCTGTTTGCGGAAAACACTTAAATCCACTTCTGGCACATAACAACCGTTTTCTTCGTCTACGTCTTGTAACCATTTGGCGGCTTTCCTGCGTGAACCGATTTCGGTATTTTGCACGTGATCGACACCTCTCTCGTTACCTGATTCGAGATTACATTCCACCGATGCCTCTTTAGAACGTCTTTCTCTGTATTCGCGTTCTTTTTCTTGTCTCTGTTTCACTTTTGTATAACAAGATATGGATAAGGATATGCACATTCCTAATATCATAATGCTGAACACAATTAAAATACTGATCATTTGTTGTGAAGATAGGACACTTGCAAGCGACAAACCTAAAGGAATGAGAAAGGCACAAAGTTTTTACCAGTGTCATAAATAAGATCTCATGCAAGCTTCTTATTTTCGTGCAAAAAAAAAAATATCCGATTTATAAATGAAAGAAAATAAAATGTTCTGCTAACAGATAACATTTATTTTCAAAAAACCCCGAAATAATGGTTAAACTGTTTACAACATTACGGGTTAATTATATAATTGTCATGTACTGTTGTTACTGTTGTTTACGGTTTAAAATACACAATTTCTGTTACAGATTAAATTGTATAAATTTTTAAATGTCAGTAATATAATAACATTAACTAGGTTGAATACGACAACGAGCAGTTTTGTACTTAATTAGAATCTACGAATTTAACGAGAGATGTTCCGTAGATGACGCTGATTAAATCAGAATGATAAGGAGACATGAAATCTTACATTTCTACAGTTGGAAACAAACTAAATTGTATAAGTTTTAAATGAGATTTTAAGTTCATTTAGTTTCTATAAAAATATACTGTCGAAATTTGTGCTATTTAAATATATTTCCTCCCCTGAATTAAGTGGCTTCCCGTTATAGAATGGGCTTCGGTATCTAAAATTTGTGCTATTATTACAATAATTATCAAATAAAATTTTTAAGAATTAAAACCGATGTTGACTGTTTCATAATTTTGGCAATTTATAAGAAATATATCATTGTTTATTCATTTAAATTAGCTTGTCTGATAAATTTTATATGTAGAAAGCATATTTGTATATAATATATTGTATAATTTCTCAACAGATTACAAATTTCCAACCGAATAAATATTGTATATTAGTTACAAAACTTATTAAAAATTAATTTAAGTTTTAAATTAAAACCGCACTTCTTGATGTTATCAATTGTCGAATGGTAATATTGAAGAAGCGATTGTTTGTGATTGTTTACAATCGAAAATAACAAAATTTAAGTTTAATAACATTAAAATAAACCACTTACCTACTTCGCAATTCTCTTCGTCGTATTTATATTTACAATTCGTTATTCCGTTACAAACCAAAGAGCTATCTATACAAAAACCGTCTCCGCAATCGAATTCAAGGCTAGGATCACAAGTTCTAGGATCTGAAAAAATTCCCAATTATTATAATTAAATCGCATAATAATGGAAATTGGTCAGAAATACGCGTTAAATTATATGCTAATTTAAAAAAAAGTAAATTGAGTTTGGTTTTCGTACTTCTTTGTTAATTACGAGACTTGTAGACACTACTAATTAAATTAGGTATATACGGCAATTCCTTAAATATATGTATATGTTACAGTAAAAACCCGTTTTCAGTGAAAACGCGTTTTAACTAGTTGAAACTAGTTTTTACTGGATGTCATTGTTAAAACTAGTGTTTACTAGACAAAAACGGGCTTTAACAAAATGGCTTAGTAAAAACTGTTTCGACCAAGGTCATTCAGCTAACACGTTCCTATAGTGTATGATGAATTTCGTATCGCTTTAACACTTTTCCCCCGACATCTTGTTTACGTTTATTTTGCGATTCCTCCTAAGTCAATATAGGTCAGTCAGGCGATATTATTTTAAAAGTTCACCAAAAATCAAATTATCATTATATCTATATGAAAAAAATCACTTACATTTATTAATATCTTTAGTTTTAAATACGATATTTTTCAATGCATTTTATTAGAAAAATTTATAAGAAAAAAAATATATATATATATCAGAACTGACACATAAACTTGATAATTTGTAACATTTTGTGAAAATTAACATTGTCTAGTTACATAGTTGTTTGCTAGCACTGAGCCAGAAAGACGTAGAATATTGTTTTGTACAATTCGATATAACACTTATGCATGTATGTTTATTCCTTGTGAAATTATCGCACATTATATCAAACATTTGTTTGAAATCAAAATTTTATACTGCTATCAACTAATATAATGAATTATTATACTTTATTCACTTCATATCGAACGAGATTATATCTGTTGTTAATAAATTTTACAAAAATCGATATTTACCAAAGTAACGATGAATCGGTACCCTCGAAGTTTTGCTTAAAAAGCCAGGGTACCGATCGATCGGTGCCTTCAGGGACAAAGGGTTAATTAATGTTAATAACACAGATGTGTGACCAATATTTTCAATAAATATCGTATTAAATAATACAAATGTTTTAATCCCAATCATCACTTTATTTATTTCCCCCAAACATATTTATGTAGCTAAAATTAGTTTTAACTAATGTTAAAAGTTAAAAAGTTAATGTTTGATTTTAGTACTAAAATCAAAACATGTACAGCAGTAAATTCTAGTTTTAACTAGACAAAACGGGTTATAACAATGACATCCAGTAAAAACTAGTTTCAACTAGTTAAAACGCGTTTTCACTAAAAACGGGTTTTTACTGTAACATATACATGTGTACGAAAGATAATGAGATGAACAAGAACCAAAACTCGAGGAATATATTGTTCATTCAAGTAGAATTTACTATGGTTTATCTTCCACTGATGTAAGGATACTTGCGTACGAATATGGTGTTGCATGTGAAGTCAGCTATCCGAAAAATTGGGACGAAACAAAGCGAGCTACAGAAGACTGGCTTTCAGGATTCTTAAAAAGGCATCCCAAATTATCCCTTCGAACTCCTGAGGCCACGAGTTTATCTAGGGCAACAAGCTTTAATGCTCACAATGTTGGACAGTTTTATGACAATTTGCAAGATGTTCTTCAACGTCACCGATTTGAAGGGCACCAGGTTTGGAATGTGGATGAAACGGGTGCAACTACAGTTCAAAAACCAAATAAAATCATAGCTGAGAAGGGCAAAAAACAAGTAGGAAGAACAACGTCCGCAGAAAAGGGAACTACTTTGACGATTGAAGTAGCAGTAAATGCTATAGGCAATTCTGTACCTCCCCTCTTCATATTTCCACGTGTTCACTTTAAGCAGCATTTCATCGCCCAAGGTCTAACAGGTTGCTTTGGTGCTGCTCATCTCAGTGGATAGTTGACTGGACCAATTTTTTTGCAGTTTATCAAACATTTCCACAAGCTTGTATCATCATCAGTCAATTCACCAGTTTTGGTCATTCTTGATAACCATATTTCTCATTTGTCATTACCAGTTCTTGAGTTTTGCAAAGCAAACGGAATCTACTTGATGTCATTTCCACCTCACACTTCACATCGTCTGCAACTTCTAGATGTGAGTGTATACGGACCACTCAACAAATTTTACTGCTCAGCATGCACTGACTTCATGAACTCCCACCCTGGTATTCCAATATCTATCTATGACATTCCGGAAATTGTCAAAGAAGCTTTAACTAATGCCTTAACACCAAAAAATATAACATCTGTGTTTCGCAAAACCGGAATATGGCCATTCAACCGCAATATTTTCTCGGATGAAGATTTCCTAACCTCAGCTGTTATTGACAGATCTGTTCCACCAGATAATCTACATCAGGGACCGCGAAATATTGCCATTGAGGACTATACCAAAGATACCAGTAGTGCCGATGGGCAAACTAATGTCCATGAAGCACAAGGTCCTTCTACCAGTAGAGCCTCTAAAGAATGCCCCATATCTCCCGAAGATATAAGACCGTACCCAAAGGCAGGAGCTAGAAAAACTGTGGGCTGCAGGAATAGAGGGAAATCCTCAATATTAACTGATACTCCGGTGAAAGAACAGCTTCAAAAAGAATATGAAAAAAGAATGAAGAAGAATGCGAAGGACATAAAAAGGAGACCTCATTCAACAAAGACAGAAGACCCATGAAGAAGAACGTAAAAAAGAAACTTCAAGTCAGTAGTAGTACAGAAAACGATGAGGAAGATTGCCTTTGTTTGATTTGTTTCAGACCATTCTCTCTTAGTAGTTTTGGGAAAAGTGGATCCAATGCACTGAGTGTAAAAATTGGGCACACGAGCGCTGCAGAGGAACTGATTCTTACTATGTTTGTATTCACTGTGTTCCTGATATATCAAAGGACTCTGATCAATAAAATCATTATGCTTTGTAAGAGCACATTTTATTTTAAGAAATATGTTCTGAATTGGTGCAATGGCTTTTTCTATTATTATTATTATTATATATATATATATACAGTTACACAGTTATACATATATATATATATATATATATATATATGTATAACTGTGTTTCATTGTGAAAATTTTTTAAAATAAATTTTCCTTAAACTTTACATCATGTTTACTTTCACATTTTCAATTAATCTGTTTTGTTGATCTGAAAAAAGTAAATGTGACAACTTGCCCTGGCTCTATAACAACTTACCCCACTAAGGGGTACAGTACATTGTTACAAAGTCGCACTCTTCAGAAAACTGAATATTTCAGAATATTAATAAATTCATAGAAAAATACAAAATTGTGGAATATATAGCTAAGAGAATGCTTAACCTGTCAGCAGACTTACAGATTTCTATGTTAAGTCAAACCTTCATAAAAAAATTTTAAGTAAAAACTCTCACAACTAACCCCGGTTTCCCCTATCTTATTTCATATTTTTTTTCATTTATTTTCTATTTTTAAAATCTTACAGAATAACAAGTAACCTTATAGTGTCCATCTTATAATGAATACTGAGATAATATTTTACTACTTTACGAAAGTTTATTGATTTTTCTTTACTTGTTTTGAGAAATTTTGAAAACTAATTTGAAGAGTTTAATCATGTTATAGCAATTAATATTTTTTAAAATTTTAAATAATGAATAGGTAAACAAAACGCCATTCGTTTAAGATAATAAAATTTAAAATATGGCAAATTAATATTAATTTTCCATATTGAAGGTACTGTACATTTTTGTCTATTTAATATATACAATATTTTTTTAAATTTCACCTAACATTTCGGGTTCGACCACTAAAACGACGAAAATTTTTCTATTATAAATAATAAATACAATTAAAAACTCAATTAAACGCCAAGTTAATGCAGAGTTGTTTAGTATATTTAATTTTACACAATTACAAATTGTATTTTAATTTTATACAATTACAAATTATATTTTAATTTCGACACATATTTTACGATTATTCTAAAAAGTTTCAGATTTTTTTTTAAACAAAGTTTTAGATATTTCAGTAATTTATCGACTTTATACGTTTGTATAATCATCATAATGTGTATGCAGGGGGAAACATATACTTGTTGTTGCCCATAAGATATAACATACATTAGACTCTTCATTTCCACTAAATAACGATGCGTATAAAATTGTGAGACCCGACATCTATGGTGCGAATAACAATTCTTAGCAATCCACTATACAGTAGAGTATGATGAAATTTTCAGCAATATTTATACTATTAAATTAATTTAACGATAGTATTTAATAAATTTGATATATTTTTATTATAATTTTAGATGTATGTATTTTATTAAGCTAATTTAACATTATAGCGGATGAGTAACGCAGATGTATAATATATCTATACTTATATATATAATACATAAAATAATAATCTCTATAACAGTGTGTTACGGAATAAAGAATTGATATTTCATTGTATTTTATTCGAAAAAATAAATTATTCAATAGCATTTTTAAAATATTTTAATAAATTACATATAAAATTAATTTTATATAAATAAGTTTTTTTTAATGGATAGATTTTATTAGAGTATTTTGTCGTGTATAATGCGCAACCCCTTCGTTGGCTCAAACCTTAAGGAGAAAAAATCTTTTGTTTTTAGTAAAAAACTTTTAGTAAAAGGTACTTACCATTTGAGTGCACGGGTCTTTGAGCAGTATAAACTAAACTAAAAAACTCGACCCCCTTTTTCTTCGACTGTTTTAAATATTTCCAAGGTAAACCAAAAAACCGGACATAGGCCACATTACGATCGATAGTTTTCGAATCTGCTTTTGTGCCACAGAATTTTCCTTGCATTCCACTACTACTCAGAGATTCGTTATAAATTTCGAACATGTTAATGTCACAATGATTTGGTTCGGGAAGTGAGAAGTGATGGAACTTGATCGCTATCTAACTTAACAGATGTTAACCATAAATAAATGCAATATTAAAGTGGAAAGAGATAACGAAGAAATATATCTTACGTGATATCCTGGAGTTACGCGTATTTCCCATACGCAGTCTAACGGTTGTTTATGTTCATTCGAATATTTAATTAAATTTCCATCTATGGAAGAATAATTAATAGTACCTTGTATACCTCCGAAAAGACTATAGCAGTTTTCTGGTGAAAATTATCGGATAATTAATAAACAATATAGGGAAAAAATAATATAATAATAATAAAATTTTCTGTAAAGATTTACTTACGTTTATCTGGTCCGTCGCCTGCCAAATAAAGTAAAATTTATATTATATTAATAAGGAGTAATTATAATCATATTAATTAAATTTAAACGTGTATAAGAAATTTATCATTTTTATATTACTATTAATATTATATAATTAAAGTGATAACCATTTATAATTGATTAAATAGAATCAAGTTCTTCTTCTCCAAAAAGAACAAAAAGAAAAAGCATAAAATTTGCTGTTAAAAATATCCAGCAATATATCCAACTAGTTGGCTGCTGGATTTTTTTAAAATTTTGGGCACCATTGTGAAAAAATTTTGTAAGACAAAATCTTCATCGATTCAAGAGCTTAAAACTTATACGAGTAAAATTTTCATTGTCTTATCCCAGCCGGGATATGACCTACGACCTCTCTCTGTCTCTCCACTTTTCGAGTTATGTACTCCAAAATTTAATATCATAAATGCCCCTTATACACAAGTTACCATGCCAAATTTCGTTTTTAAATCTCGACCCCATCCTGAAATATTAAACGAAATAGATGCCAATACATGCACATCCCCGAAATTTTTACCCGTTGTTTTTGGCGTTTTTTGTGTTCTGTTGGTCTCAAAACGTCGAAATTCCAAACGCTCGGATAGTCGAATTTGACACGAATACGTTACTTTCCCATATTTGTTTACCACAGTTGGGAAGTAAAACAATATGTACTCAACAGAAAATGTATTGTCACGAATGACAATGCTTTCTCTATGGGAAATCAACAGAAATATACAACTCTAGACTTTAGATTAACAGATAAATAAATTAAAACTATTTTACTGGAGCAAAGTAACCAAATCAAACAAGTATACCAGCAAGTCCTTTCAATGATGGCGATGAACTATAATCTTGGGATTTGTTTGATTTAGTTATTTTGCATCAGTAAAGCAGTTTTAATTTATTTATTACAACATTAATTTCTCAGTTGAAGAATATATATTTCTGGATCAAGAATATTGAAAGTTTTCAATAGAAAAAATACAGTATGATACAGGGACCAACAGAATTGTTCGATACAGCAAACAGTTTTATTGGCTTCTGCTATTCTTTATATATTCAATTCAATATTTCAATATTGTATACAGCAAACTCTTAAATTTGCTAATTAAAAAAGAATTTAAAACTGATAAGTTATATTATATCTGTATACTAGAAGTTCTGGATTTGCAGTAGTTTCATGTATATAAACTTTGTACAATTTAAGATTAATTCTCGGGAACAAATGTAAACAAATTAAGTAAAATTACAAACAGAATCATAAATTTTAGGAATAATCGAAACTTCGATTATTGTCATTAAGTTAAACATTTCTATGGAATTAATATCTATTAACTAAGTTAGCAAAGTAATCTCAAAGGAGGAGAATTAATAATAATCTTACAGAATTGAAAGAGTTGTTACAAAATGGCTCTTTGTTATAAGATTTTGTTACAATAAATATTATTCTGTAGATTAATACTTCTCAATTGGTCAATTCCCGAATTTATTATTACAACCTTTACTAATATATAACATATTATAATATTTTAATGGTTAAACTTATTTGAAATATACAAAAATATAATATAATAAAGTAATTTTTCTTGCTCCTTTTATTTAAGGATGATGAATCACCAGTGACAAACTGTGCAAATTATAAAAATATGGTCGTTTGAACAGGGAAAATTATACTTTCCGCTGTTCATTCAGTTATAATTATATCTTATAATTATAACTAAATGAGTTCTCGTTATAATAATTTTAAAAAAATAAGGAACAAAAGTAAATACAGAGATAATGGCTATAAAAGAAGCTGAATAGGTCTTTTACAAACATTAACCGTAAGATAACGTCCATTTTCACGTCTGTTCGTTTGAGAGAACTTTAAAATTAATTATCAAATTTTCAGTCGGTAAATATCTATTATAAAACTGTATAAAATAATGGATTCAGGTATTGAAATGTATCATTTCGAGTTAATTTAATCATATTATATTGTTATAAAAATCGAGATTAATTATAACTGAATTATAATGGAATTTTTAAAAAAAGTAACAATAAAAAACAGTAAAATTTCTTTTTATCGATGACTTTTATACCACTAAATTCAAATATTTCAATAATAAATTATAATTTAACATTCTTATAAATTACTTTTTTAATATATTAAAGTCTTAAAATACAAGAGAATTAGAGCAAAAACTATAAATTTTCAACTGTCTGTATAATAAAAATATAAAGTTAATTTCTTCGTATGTTTATTTATCATTATGTAAACACGCAATCAGTGAATAAACTTATAAATTTTGTGTTAACGTAAACGTGTGGTATTTTATCCCGAATTCGGTAATGAAGTGTCTGCTATATATTTATTACGAATCTCATTATATTAACGTCAAGTCTTGTCACAAGAATAATACAAATAATACAGTGGTATAGTCAAAGCTTGATTTAAACGAACCCTTACGAGACCGAATAAATTAGTCCGTAACACCAAAACTGCCAAAAATTAATGTTATAATGGACTGGTCCATTATATCAATGTTACAGACAAAAGTTTTTAGCCTCAATTTAACGGTCACGTGCCCTGTGCATTAGTTTAGTTTTGTCTCCATCTTTTTTGAAAATATATACCCTATATATAAAATAAATACGGTAGAAAAGGTGGGTTATTTTTAACTTTAAGTAAAAACGTTACGGAATTAGTCTAAAACACTTTTCAACAGTTACTAATAAAATAGACAATTTTCTTAAATTAAAGAAAACAAAGCCATAAAAAAGAAAGACTTTTACTTGTGCAGACCTAAAGTGGTAAAACAAAGCTAAATTAAATAATAAATTTGGCTATCATTAATTAAATTGTATTTAAGTATTTTGTTAAATATAAACGTTTTGATTTACAGGAGTAAAAATAAAAGGATAGCTTTTAGTTAAAAAAAAAATATCAGCAATCTTTGTTGTTTGTTTTAGTGGAGTTTTTATCCAGAGGAGTAGTCCACTTAAAGTGGGTATTCTGATAATCCGTTCTGTATTTGAAGGCATTTTCGGTTGTTGCTGCTGAGACTGTTTACTTCAGGACTGGCCCGGCAGTGACCTAGAAGATAAAAGCACCGAACACTAGTAATGGTCTTGGATCGACGCTTCTCCAACAGGCTGGCCACGTAGAGTCTTCCGGGTTTTCTTCACATTGGTATCACATAAATAGGGCCAGTAATATCTTATATAAGAATATCTTTCCGGGAGATCTCATTGCCGTATACAAACAACAAACGGTCCAGACCGTGTTTATCTTCTTCTCTGTTGTCATTTTCATCAATAGTTGCATTAATGACCAAGTGCTTACTGTTCATTGTCGTCGTTGTCATTATTTTCTTTTTCGTAAACTTGCCGATTTCGAAGTAAAATCATCTGTTCAGTGCTGGACGGTACTAAGTCAGCATCTATAAATTCTTTTAAAATGTCGCTTTAAGTTGAAATTAATCTCCTAACACTTTGTTTAGTATCGATAACATTTTTCTATAGTACAAAGCTTTACTGATGCCCGAGCTTCGGTGCACATTGTTACAACATCCTTTGGCTTTCGTGTATTTATATGTCTAATCGATAAAGAATTGAAGAACCTATATCCACAACGACTTATCTCCAAAAAATGATATAATGTAAACTAACGGCGCTTCAATATTTTCCTATAATAACAGTATATAGGCTAATATCGTGCTATTTCGTTTACTGAAAGACTTTTTTGCTATTGTTAACGAATAGCAAACCTCCACGTTATTTGCAAAGCGTCTTACTTCCATTCGCGTTTTTTTTTTTTTTAATTCTTTCTGCCCTATGGACACCAAGAAAACCTCTTTTTAGGAAGTCCATTATGGGCTTGGCTGTATTGATGAGGAACAGAGCCCGACA
Organism: Centruroides vittatus; assembly: GCF_030686945.1. Taxonomy (NCBI): domain Eukaryota; kingdom Metazoa; phylum Arthropoda; class Arachnida; order Scorpiones; family Buthidae; genus Centruroides; species Centruroides vittatus. The sequence continues at coordinate 1,026,252 of NW_027122175.1, read as the reverse complement.
TATCTACTCTGACAACTTTCCGAGACTGAGAAAACCTAAGGAATTTTTCGGTCCCGAGTACCCAGAGCAGCAAGGTGCCGCCTTAACCGCTCGGTACATCACCTGCACATCAATAAGGTAACCTTTTTGAGTCATGTGGCAACAAGATTCCTAACGTTTCCTTCGCAGAAAAATAAGGCGGCTACATTTATTTTTAGCAAACTTTCAACTAAAAAAAAAATCTATAAATATTAATTTGTAATGATACAGTAGTGAGGAAAAAGAGAAATAACGATGCATATGAAAGTATTTGAAATCACAGCTTCTGGATTAAAAGGTTCAAGAATGCCTATAACTGCCACAGCTTTCTGAAAAGTGGGGAAAGGACAACGTTGCAACTGTAAAAAGCTAAAGTTGAGCAATGAAGTCAACAAAAAAGTTGACGAGATTATGGGACTGATTGAAAAGATGGGTGTGACCGAACATCACCCAGCATTTAAATTTTGTACAAAAGTTGCAAGATTTTCCGATGAATCGGTTGACGACGATGTGAGTTGTAATAAAGTGATGTGATGCATAAAAGTACAGTACACTAAATTTCGAAGCGTTAGTCATTTATTCTTAGTTACGTTAAGGTACTATTATATAAAAAATTCGGTGACAAGAGACATAATATTAATATTACTATTTTAAAAAATCTTTGCTTTTTCATAACTAGTAGTAGATCTCCCTAAATTAACTTCTGATGCATTTGATTATAACATTTCGTTAAAAGATGTCACTTTCTATTGTTACTGGTGCAAGCAAAACGTCTCGACTCTACCTGTTTGTGCCAAAAGGACTTATCTCCAATTAAACATTTTAAAAATAACAAATTCTATCAGAGCTGGATTTTTTAAAGCCATGGTTTCAAGTATTAGTAGATAACACACATAAAAGCGCAAAAAATAATGACAAATGAGCTAAGACAGCATTTTTTCTTATTTTCTCAAAAGGTTATTTCGTGGAGATAAGTCGTTTTGGAAATAGGCTCTTCAATTTCTTTTAGCATTATTCTTCTATAGAAAATTTTGAAATTGTGGATTATTCCATTGGTTGAATGAATGATGCTACATTAGCTGGCAAGTAACCCAACTCTCATTTCAAGTTTTTGGAGAAAAATGAGAAGAGCAATTGTCCATCACCAGAAGAATTTTCTGTCTCGCTACTTCTTTTTCCTCAGACAAAATCATTCACCAAACAACGTTTGAGTCATTCAAGCATTTTTGCTGTTTTGACTGTGGCAAAGAAGTGTTCAAATATGTTTGAATGCTCGCGGGATTTTACTTCAACCAATGACAGCCAATTTTCTTCTGTCAATTCCTGTCACATTACTGCATAATAAAACAGTAATTCTTTTCTTCAACTGTTTTCCTTCTTTACATCTTCAGCCGAACAATGGCATGGTTTTGTTTATAACCTGTAAAAATGCGTCGTCATGATTAAATATATCGTCAAGACTATATTTTTATATTATAGCGGGCCATCTGTCTCTTATCCGCTGTTCAGCCGAGTTTTTGTTTGTTGAAGCTGGGTTCTTACAGAAATTTGAATCTTTCGCTTAAAATCATCCACTTCGAGTACTTAAATCTTAACAGCTTTTTAACACATGAAGGGACTGTTCAATAGAACGTCTTCATTGTTAGCTTTCTGAATCTACTTTAAAACCTCACGTTTCAGCTCAGTATAAGCACAAAGTTTTAAAATTAATTTCCTTCAAAAATTAACGCACGAATTTCTTAATGTTTCGGTGAATTTTAAAAAAAGACTATAAAGGAATCGTGTATCGATGTATATAGTGCTAATTAAATACAATGATTAATATAAACAGTTACTGTATTTACAGCTATTATGATAAATTTTAAAAATTGATTTATCCAATAATAGGGGTATTTTTTCTGTTATGAAAACAAGTAAGGTTAACTGCAATTTTAAAAGTTACCTTACTACATATTTCCTAATTACAAGAGCGTAAAACTGTGTATCTATAAGACCAAGTGATGAGGCTTTTCTTAATCATGACTGTGGTCATGATTAAGAAAAGCCTCGTCATTTGGTCTTATAGGAGCTTCGTAACGATAACAAAATTGTCATTCCTCGCCTCTTTCATGGGGGACAGAAGGCTAATTTAAAATTTTAAATGGAACCCTAAAAAAAGTATATTTTTAAATTCCTTTAAAGCATTTTTTTATAACGTGTATCTATTAAAAGTTACAGACATCTTTACAGGTAGACTCCTGTAAAGATGATATCAATTAACATTTATAAGTATTGGGAGAAATTGAAGTAATCACATGAAACTTTTTCATAACTTTAGTTACGAATGTATTTATGAATAATTTTCATTAACTTTAAAAAAAAATTTATTTAGAGCCTCTCATAAATTGAAAGTGGCCGAGCCATTTAACTTTTTGAGACCTCTATGTACTAAAAAGGTATCAGTGAGGTTCGTGACTACAGAAAATATTTGTTAATATTCGTTATTTTTACATTCTGATCATAATTATAAAGAAGATATATCATGTATATTAGTGTACATTCAGTTGTTATTTGATTATAAATATCTTAATTTTTTTAATAAATTGATAGTATAAAAATATATAACGTTTAAGCTGATTTCCCTAAATATCTTTTTCAGTTATTGTTGTAATAATTATAATTTTTATTCGAAACGTGCAGAAAGTGCTGAGTTACAAGCATTTTTATAACAACTATTATAATAATATCGTTTGTAATGTCATTCAATTGACTCATAAAATTTATTTTTGTTAACAAATTCGTAATTGTTAAGAAAAACATTTTCAATGTTTCTGTAAAGAATTTACCTACAAGTATTTTTTAAATTTCACTTTTAAAATCATATATTTTCCCAGGAAAATTTGTACCAGTTTATGTAAAAATATAAGTCTATCTCTTGATTTGGATATTCATTTTCAATCATTAAACTTCTGAGAAAATTATCATCATCATCATCATCATCATCATCACCACTATCATCTTTCATACAATTAATTTATTTTTTATTACTTGAATTTTTTTTCAAAACTTTAAACAATATCTCTCATTATGTTTATTGTAAACTATTTTTTACATGTTTTCCGTTAGTTGGAAAAATAAAGTGAAAGATGAGAAAGTATAAAGTTAAAATAATAATAATAATAATTGAAGAGACGGTTGAAGACCCAAAGTGCAAATAGTTATGATAACTACAGATAATGAAAATTAATACTTATTTAATTAGTTTAAGTTTTGCGTTAAAAAATAATCCCTTACTATTTCCTGGATCTCGCTTACATTTCCTAACTGCTATATTAGTTATCGATCAAAAGTTACGCTAATTCTTTCGTAACTGGATGGATTGATAAAACTACAGCTATCAAAATTCAAATGAATACTAACATAATTTAAAAAAAAATTTAAATTTTTCGAGGATATGCAGAAAATTTTTCTTATTTGAATGTGCGTGTTTGATACTCACTTATATCTATCTTTCTATATTCTCACTATTTACAATCGCGCCATTCGAAATTTGTAATATTTCTGACATTAATTTAGTCTTCTCTGTATAAACTTTTCAATTTGGCCATAAATATTATAACTGAATCTCCAAAAGTCAAAATTAACCATTCAAAGAATAAACTAAAATATAACAAAACTATTTTCCTCTGTAAGAATATAGAGAAAATTTCCTCTATAATTCATTTGCGTAAAATTCTAATATATGTAAATCTTTTGAAGAAAATATTTTACTTATATTGGAGTTTCGTGCAAATGAATAACAAAACTTTGAATAATATACAGTATGTTATATCAAGAACCGAGGTAGTTGAATATTACCAATTGTATTAAACAGACCGTTACGATATCCATTTCTATTTGAATACTGAAAAATAATAGGCCTATATATAAATGCATGATTATTATTATAATATATATGTTGACATATACACTTTTATTCATGTATATGTAAACATGTGCTTGCGTGTAGCATTTATAAAAATCCTCTAGAGATCAAGGGATACCTGGTACACTTAATTAATCTATTTAATAAACTAGGGCTTTTTGATGTTCCAGGTATATTAAGAAACCAAAACAGTGTTGGAAGAGTTGAATTATATTTTTTTAAATAATTTATTTACTTGGGTCCCATGTAAATTCCCTCTGGACCGGTGACATCTCTCGACGCCCTTGTACATAATTAACTTATGTAGATAAAATGCTTTCTATTAAAATTCGTAAATGAATAACTACCACTTCATAATTAAAAATTTTTTTTTATACAATAATTCCCGTAATATTAATTCAAATTCTCCTTTTTTATACTTTATTTCTGAATTTTATAATCATTATATATAACAGTAATTTTAATTCTATAAATTGAATTTGGATGAATACGCAATGTAAATAATAAATATTATAGGAGATGAATTTTAAAAGTTTTAAGTTAAATAACCTCTTCGTAAAATAGCGTGACGCGAAGCTATTTTTAAAATAAATATTATCTTGCCTATTAAAACATTTACAGCATAAAATTTGACAATTTTAGACATGTAACACAAAGCTTTAACAAGACTGCTATTTATAAAGTGAATTTTGAACGGCGTTGACAAAATATAAATCGACAAACGACTGAAAAGTTATTCTAGTGTACTTCAATAAAAAATAAATAAAAATGGAATAGGTCTGTCATTTCTAAAGTACAACACTCCCTACACAGTTAAAAAATGTCAATTTTTTTTAGTTTAAACATTAAAAAAAACTGATATTTAAAAAAATTTTTTTTCTTACTTATATAGGGAGTGCTACATTTTTGTATTGTGAGTGTTGTATTTGGAGTATTATATTGTTTAACTTAAAAAATTAAAAACAAAAAAATTCGAAAAATTGTTTCTTTTCAATTTAAACTTGAGTATTACTTAATTACTGGTTTTTTTACAAAAACTATTTGATTATGTAATTGTCATCATATTTATCAGTTTCGACGAATTATCATAATCCAAAAACTGTTTGATAAATCAGAATCATCTAAGGGATTTTAATTGATTTGGAATTATGAACGTATGTTTTACCTTTAGCCTCATAGAATTCATAATAAACTTTAAATCCTTTGTACTCGATGCTATCGTCGGAACGAAACTCTAACCATAGATACTGTCCCTTTGATGTGATCTCTTTAGGGAATGTGTTACCGCAGTATTTGCCTTTTACAGTTGAATACCCGTGTGGTCCTTCGCGAATTTCCAAATAATCATATTCACAATTTTCCGAGTCTTCCAAATGAAAATGGTCTCTAAAATGCAATTTGATTATATATCCGGGCTCGGCTGAAAAATAAAATAAAATATATTTTAAATTAAATTATATCCAGTTAATTACTACTAAACAATTAAAATTCTTTACCTTTTATTTGACGTGTACACCTAATATTACTGGGATAGTTATTTGGATAATGTGGTGAGAAAAATTCGTGTTCCTTTTCATTTCCTTTACTAAAATTATAGCAGTTATCAATTCCATTATGATTATTCTGATATTCAGTTGATAGAGATGATGCAGATTTTCCTATTAAAGAGATTAATACTTTTGATTATCACAGATTTTGGATATAACCCAACAGAAAAATCCATATTTGAAGAGCGGCCAGAATCAAAAATTTTTAATAGGGGCGTTTTTAACGTTGAAGAAAGTAAATAAATAAATAAATAAATATATATATTAAATATACAAAAACTTATTTGAATTTTACATTGGTAGATTCTTGATAGTAATTGGGGTTATGCCAATTTGGTATCGCTTGCAAGCAAGTAATGAAGAAAAGGAGGTTCTCGACCTTGTATCCTGAATGACGCGAGGAGGAGAATTTAGAATTGTTGGCAGTCTCTAAATAAAGACGGGCGTGTTTAAATGTTGTAACATGTAAAAGTTGTAAGAGGAAATGATATAATTTAAATAATCATTTAATGATTTTGACACGGCTATATTTAGATTAAAAGGTGTAAAAAGACAAATCTAAATTTAGACAGAAAAATTCAATTTAAAAAGAAAAAAGAAAAAAGTTTAAGGAGAAGTCGATTAAAATTGAAAATAGATATAATGTTTACATCGTTAAAAATCTAAACTTTAATAATAAAATTAAAGTGGCAATAAATAAGATAAAAATAACAAGAAATAATAATAAAAAAATAAACTTATAAGCCAATAAACTGTTAATATTACTTAGAACGAAAACTAGAATTAAATGATGTTCTCATGTATTGTAATCGTGATTAAAATTTTGCTTAATTGTCCTTAATATTAAAAAAATAAATTACGTAAAATATGTTTAAAAACATAAATTATTGGTTTCTAAAACGAAGAAATGAAAATTTAGAACAGTTACAAATTGAAATGAAAGCTGAGATTTACTGAGATAGAGGTAGCTAACCCCAAATATGTGCCAAATTTTTTTTTTTTTTTTTGGTTTTTACTAACCGAACTTATTGACTTAACGTGTACTGCAAATTCGTTCATAAATATTACTTTATTTCAAAATATCACTTTATAAAACGGTAATGGCAGTTTTTTAACATAAAAAACATGTTATTACTTTAAAAATGGATGACGGGGTCGAGAAAAATCAATTTTTTAAAGCAGTTTAAAATTGCTTACCGGTTCTTGAAATTACGCTAAGAGTTTCGAAGGAGAAAAATTTATTAAAGAAAATGAAGAAATTATGCTTATAAACATTATTAGAAAGGAAATTCGTTATAAAAAGTTATTGAAATTTGTGTTATATTAAAGATTAAAGAAGAGGTGATGAAGTGAGAATCGAATAAAATTAAATATTAATGAAGTAATTAACTAAATGGATAAAGAAGCTTTTTATAAATTATCGAAAATTTCGAGAAAAAATTTATTAAGATACGACAATTTGAATCTTTGTTTTTATGTACAGAAAAATTAACCTTCAGCTTATCTGTTTTCTTTAAAGCAATTAAGATTTAATTAAGTGAAAAGCTTGAATTTTCATTAAAAACTTCACAATTTATTTTTTAATTTGTAAAGTATATTAAATACATCTCCTTAATAAATAGCTAATTAGCCACATTAAAATTGTACCATCGTCTTTTTAAGTATTCGAATTCTCGCCTCGAGTGTTAATTATTATTCTAACGATACAATATTTTTATATAAAATATTCATTAAAATGACAGGTTTTTTTCCTCTCAGGTTTTACACTTCTATAGAAGTGACAAATTATAATTAATATGAAGACACCCAATCTGGTTTTTGCATAATATCCAGCCATAAAATATTAAACAATTAAGAACAGTGAATATTATAGATTTTACGTCTTTTTAAAGTTTGAAAAATAAACTAAAAATCACTCTACTTTCGTGAAAAAAAACCTTTTAATTGAAAATAAAGCAGGTTAAGTCTGCCTAAGTTATTCGTGCATAACAGATGTTAGAGGTTTCTTGGTTTCTTGCCAAATTTATATTGGCAGTTAAAAGCTCTTCTTGTCAAAATGGCAATGTTTATATGACACGAAAACGAATAAATCTGAATTTTTTTCTTAAATTAAAATCTAATTTATTGATACTTTGGTATAATCAGGTTGATTTTCGTTTGTTTCCTTATCTGCTAAAGTAGGTGGGCAAACAAATTTTCAAAATTCTGCAAAAAAATAATCGCTCTTCTGAACATATATACATAAAGTTCTTTCTCTCTATGTATATTATATCTGTATACATGGAAAAATTAGCGGGCAAATATATGAATATGTAAACTTCTACGTATGAAAACTATTAGTGTTGGAGATTTGTATTTATATACACAAAACAAATATACATTAATCAATATGAAACATTGTAACAATCTCAAAATAAATGTTTGAACTATATTAAGATGTGCAAACAGTAACAACAAATAGCTTTCTATTTATTTTAAACAGGTTAAATAAAATTCTTGAAAAAATAAATCTTATAAAATCAATTTAAATAATTCTGAAGTTTATTTATTATTAAATATTAAATAAATATGTATATATACGTACCATGTATATACATAAACTCTGGTATAGCCAAAGTCCCCATAAAGTAAATGATTTAAATAAAAAAAATTTAATTTTTGTTTACAAAAATTCAATTATATTTTTAAAATGTTTTATTCATGTTGAACCATTTTAAAAATATTTTTGTCGTAAAAATGTTTGTGTTTATAAAAAGTAAGGACGTATATGAATACTGTAGTTTGATTTATTTGTTAGCCTTATTAAATTTACTTGTCTACAATGCTGTATACACACTCACATACATGTACTGTATAGACACACTTGTTTACAATTAATTTACTTAATATTAAGCGTACTCAAGTCCAGAGAAGGTATATGCCATGCAGGCAGTTTGGACTGGACCCTAGATACAAAACGGTCTACGACAGTGGCGTGTTATAGCTTCATGGGACTTAGGCAAATTTAAATTAGGGGGCCCCATGTATAGTGCCAACATCAGACGTTTTTCTTCGGGGAAATTTTTTGGGGATATATTTTCTTATAAAAGATTGGTTTGGGCCCCCAGATAATTTCCCTTTTTTCCCACAGGATAACGCGCCAGTGGTCTGTGTAAAAAGCATGGAAGTGTTATAAGTATTTGATAATTGAATGAAAAAAGTCTGTTTTTATTTGTTTTACTAATTTTATTCGTATATTTTTATAGCATTCGGAGAGAGGTGAGGCTTCATATTTGTGAGTTGTCTAGCCCCCTCTCACTGATCAAGCTTATTCTACAAATAATAATATATAAAAATTGCTCACCTTCTAGTTGTATGAATTGAAAAATAAATACCATACCAATTGCTGAAAAGAAAAAAAAATTAATTTAAAGTTTGTTTTAAATATAACTTAAAATAATATACAATAAATTTAAGCTGTCAACAAAGAATAAATTAGTATATTATGCCAAAGTCTTCATACTTTAATGCTTTAACACTTATTAAAAAATTGAAATTTTCAAAAAATAATTGAATGATTTAATATTTTCATGTTTTTCTTTGGATTCATTAAAGGAAAATACATTTAATGTTAATGGGATAACCCATTATTGCGTTTGTTCGACCGAAATAAATAAAGTTCGACAGAATTTAAAAGAAAATGAGCATCATGCATAAAAAAAGATTTATTTATTTATCAAAATATTTAAATGGCGAGGAAATAATCTAGTTAAAAAAGTCGGATAACGAACTTTAAAACTTTCATTTTTGCTGCTTTCTAGTTCAATTTACTGATCTTTTTTTCTTTCAGATATGTTTTTTTATATTCTGCACAGTAATTAAATAACGTTATTTTAATAAAAGAAATAAATGTAATTTTAAGAGGTATAAATTCATTACAAACACGAATACAGTATTTCCTTCTAACATAATTTGTTAGAAGGTATTTAACACTAAAGGCCGAATAATCGAAACGTTGCTGTATTAATTACAATAAAGCTTATCCAGCTTTACTTATTATTCAATCTTGTACTTTTTAAATACCAGATATCACCAAATTCAAGTATTTTTGACTGAAACCTGTTCAAAGGCATTTATAGCCGCGTGTAGCGTCAAGTAGTGTCGTTCTCCTCCTCCAGTTATTTAACTCCTCATAGAGACCTGTGTGCCCTCTGCACTACGCCTATTTCCCTAAAATCACACATATTACAGTAGGGATGAAAATGAATAAATAAAGATTTTTATACGGATTTTACTCCAATACCGAACCTATCCAGCAATCTATTTCCTAAATACAATTCATTATCTTCACCATTTTATCATTTAGTTACCTTTATACCGGATAATCGAGACTTTACTAAATATAATTCCATTTTATAATATAGTAAAATTCAATAAAACCTTTCAAATATTCTAAAGATAAGTTGTTATAATAAATAACTTTACAGAAGACAGATGAATTAAATCATTTTATAAACATATTATAAAGTGAACTTTAATTAAATATATAATAAAAATAATCTAATCAAATATTCTGACGTATAATTTGCTTGTGTAAATTAAATATCTGCTCGTGTTAGGATTTAATGCGATATTTTTCCCCGAAGAATAAACTCATCTATGTGATGGATGCTTTGTCATTTAACTCAGTGTAAAATTTTATACAAAGAAAACTTTAGTAAAAAATAAAATAATAAATAATCTAATTTGTTTCCTTTATAAATACTTTTAAAAATAAAAATAAAATTAATTTATAATACTCGACAGCATCGAAATTTGTCTATAAAAGTAGAAAATAATTAAAAATCAAAATGTTCATTAACACTAAATGAGATTATTAATATCGTTACAATGTTAATGAAGCATTTTATCGCCTAGTTAATAGTAAAATACGTTTAAAAAACTTTTAAAATATTAAAAATAAATATTAAAGTTTTTTTTAAAAAAAATCAATTCTCTTGCATATTTCTAATCAAGAATTATAATAATTTCCGACAAAATTTTTTCTTCCATTTTTTGAACAGTAAATGAAATTAGAATTCAGACAGAAATATTTAAGGAAATTAAATTTAAAAAGTAATATAAATAATAATGTTTGTTTGTATATATTCAGTATGTATGAAAATTATTTATATGGAAATTTATATTAATTTGATTTCTTCTGTATCAAATCTAATCATTGGTAGACGAAGAAGAAAATTAAATTTTGAAATTAGGATAAATTCTATAGCATTCTTTAAATTCACAATCATTGCTTTAATCAATTTTTCAAATATATTTTTTATTTATAATAATTAATCAAATGTAACAATATATTATTGTTCGTGGGCATAAATTAATGGGTATTTTATTACTATATTTCTTATGTATATTACTTTCCTGGGTGTTAGATAAAATAGAGAGAAAGTAGGGCGATCGGTCAAAAGTGACCCCAAGAGTTTTACATTTTGGACTCAAGGGACCTTGAAACGTCGAGAAATGCAAAAAATTAGGGTTTTACTTATATGTGTGGATGTTAATGTGTGGGGGCACGATTTTGTTCACCCAATTTAAAGCTTAATAAGTCCTGTGCTTTTTGTCCAAAATGTCTTAAATTTTGCAGGGAGATATGTGTATTGGGAATATTTATGCTGTTAAATTTTGGTGGTTAAAGGTGGAGGGATTGGGAGATGGGGGGGATAAAATATCATGTCTCGAGAGGGATCGGACTTAATGAAGATTTTACTCGTTATTACCATTTCATTTTTTTTAAGTAAAACTTACCCCTACTCTAAAATTAAGCATTTTTTCCATTTTAGAATAATTAATAATATAAAAAATATTTTAATGAGATATGAAAATAGATGGCGCTACCATAATTTTAACTTTTTTGTCGGAAAAGTTACGCAACTCATTTTCAGATTTATTTTCTTTTGTTATACTTAAAAATAATTGTTTTATTAGAGGAATGTTTTGTGTTTTCAAGCAGACAATTGCTTCCTGGAGGTATCTTCATTATGTAAGAATTTTAAACAATTTATTAAAATATTTGTTGAGTATCTCTTTTTTGCTGTAGTTAAATCTGGTTCTTTTATTAGAAGAATGTGCTCTGTTTTCAAATAAGTGAATGTTTTCTTGAGGGAATATTGACTTTAGGACGTATTCTATAAGAGTTCAGAATAAAAATATTCCCAGAATTCAAAATTAAAAAGTTGTAACATATAAAGTACCTAATAATAATTTTTAAAAAAAATATCTGGCCGTTTTCATTATAATCTATTTAAAATTACCGATGCATTAAAATTCGGAAAATAAAATTCATGACGTGCTACAGTTCGTTAATTAATTTGAATCAAACGAGTAAACAGGACACTTAAAAACATAAAAGACATAATTGTATATTAATTATTTTCGTACAATTTAAGCATAAGTTGATTTAATTTAAAAGAGATTAATAAAAAGAACTTTTTAAAAATATTTTAAAAATTATAATTAATATTTGTAGTGATTTAAGAAGTGTACAGTACATATGTAAGTTAGTAAAGTAGAAATTTTTTAAGCATATCTCCCCGAAATTTTTATATTTTATTCTTGTCTGTTGTAGCAATCGTTTGTAAATTTTATCCATCAAAAACTAGAAAGTATTCGGAAATACACTTCTCTACTACAAATGTAATTCAACTTCTTGGTTTTTTCACGTCTTTCAAACATCTCAAGTAATCCATATTTGAATAGTAACCTTAGTCTAGTTTCATTCTTTCGATTTTACTTTATTTCCATCAATACACAGAACCCCATTTATGTTTGAATGATTGCACCGTTCTTCCTTTCGCAATTAACATTCCATTGGAATTCTGAGTTTCCACTATTTTCACTGTTCTTCGAGTGTAGAATGAAAAAAAGAAGAAAGCGGCACTTTCTTTCAATCTATTACTCTAGGAATCAAGTCAAATTCTTTAGGTAACTGAAGATTAAAGGAAAGCAGAGCAAACGGGAGAAATTCCTTACTTTCAATAACATAGAAGTTCGGGTATGTTATTTTCATTTTAACTTTAATACATAAATTAGCGTGATTACAATTAATTTATACAAATGAGTAAGTTGTAGACACTGAAAACAATCGGAATATCTGTAATTTTCAGTAAGTTTTTCTAAATAAATATAAGAAAATTAACCCGAAAAGTCAGTTTAATATAAATAAATGCATATTTCTTGACATAAATGCTTAATCGAACATAAGACATGCGAGTTTTTAAGAACCGTGAACTAGCCTTGAACTATGATTTAATCCCATTGAACATGGTTCATATCAAATTATGTTTGTTTAGGAACAATTCCAACTGTAACTAGTGAAAATTGTCACAAGAACAAAGAAACAAATATATAAAGTATATGTTTTAATATCCCTACAGCATTATTTACAAAAAATATTTTTATTTTTTAAAAATTTTATGAATTTGTAACGTTAAAAAAATGAATAAAAAATTCTAATGGAAAATTGGACTTGAAAAGTGGAAAATTGAATTACTGTTTACAATAAAAAAATCCCTTCAATCTAGATGACAAATTATTTCCTCCATTAAAATTTTATTTACTTTAATTTTAATTTTAAATTAATTTTGGAGAAAAGAATTATATGCATTCATTATCTTTCTTATTCGTTTATGACGTTATTTATTGGTATATCTTATTAAATTCCAAATTTAATTTTCAGAAAGAAAGAAAACAGTAAATTTATATGACATTCTTAATTTAAATAGAATTATTTTTATCTAGCAATTTATATTTTAATCTAGAGAATTATAGTCCTTATACATTTATTACATACCTTAGTTTCATGCAATTTTATCTGTCACAATAATAACAAAACATACTTATAGACTAAATTCAGTGTCTTTTAGGTTCCTATACTGGTACTTTTAGAAAAATTGATTATTTTAAAGATTGTTATACACATTGGTTTTATTTAAGAATATTTAAAAATTAACAGCGTAAGTATGCCATTAACACAACTAAATTGTTCATAATTTTTATGCAATCATGCGCATTCGCAGAAAATTTTCTAGGAGGGGTAAAACTTGAGACGAATAACTACATCAATAAATTTTTATTTACTTATTTACTAATTTTTGGAGGTTTTTACAAGAAGATTGTAGAATATATTATTGCATCAATACAAAAAGACAGACAAAGCATCCTACGTTCGAGGGTGTAAAGTTACGTAGCTCAATCACTTTTACGATTCTAATTTGTGGAATATTTTACTAGATCCTTGGAATAAGTGCCACGTTTGTCCCCCTCTGCTGACGCCCATGTCTGCAATATATTAAAAATTAGTGTAATATTAGTACAGTTAAATATAATAATATTTACTGATTTTTCCAGATTTTTTTTTTATTTATCAAAGATCTTCATAAATTAATATTTTGATAAAATCGAAACTAACAAAATTTATTTTTAATATTTTCATAAAATTTTGTTTTATTTTCTCTTCATGCGAAATATATGATAAAATACACTCTTGAAACCGCAATGGAAATCCAATAAAGCATAGTTCGAACTGTTCTAAACATAACTAATTATCTTTGAAACAATTTCAAGTTATAATGATGATGATAACGTAGAGTTGCATACGATGAACAATTCTTTTTAATCCGTCTCTATTTAGCGTAGCATCTATCCTGAATCCTATCTAGAGGAATTCAGGATAGATTTGAAGTATTAGTCTAAAAATCCGCTTAGTACATGCATGGATGGCTATGAGAAATTTATCTTTCTAAAAGAGGTTTAACTGGTTACATTTTCAAGTATATAAAGATTATACACTTTTCAGTCTTTATATATATATATATCTAACTTCTTATTCATTATCGGTCTCAATAACTTTCTCACTTCACCCATTTCTTCATTCGCTATCCTGCGTCCTCAATTTACCCTTTTCATTCTTCCATAACACCATATCTCAAATATTAAAGTCGTACTTATTTCCTTTTGATTCACTGTCAAGACTCATTTGGTAGTTCATCACATTCTAGATTAATCAATCAATAATTTCTTGAAAAAACCATTCTTCGGGATTATGTTTTTTATTTAATAAAATGCCGATTTCCCATTTCTAATTTCACGTTAGATGTCGAAATTTAAATTCCATTTTTTTTGTTTTGTTTTTTTTTTGTTTCTCAAACTTTTCAGATATTCAAATATCTCCATCCCCGCTAGACTTTTTCCCATTACATTTGATATTAAGTCTAGGATGATCTTTCTCGACAAACACTCCTTTTTTTCGCATTTATTCTTAAATCAAACATATATTTCTCATTTCTTCAATTTTTTCAGCAAGTGTTGCAAACTTATCTCTCTGTTTCTGCCATTACCATCATATCATATGCACATCTCAGGGTTGAAATCTCTTTCCGTCGTTAATTTTGATTCCCTCATCTACATCCTTTAATGTCTCCCTCGGGATCCATTCCAAATAAATATTGAATAAGATAGGAAACATGCAGCATCCCCTTTTCTTTTCTCTCTCTACAAGAATCTACACCTTATCACTACTGTTCAGGATTCAATACAGACTTTTTAAAATTTCCTTATAATATATATCGAACAATTTCTTGTAAAAAACATTATCTAAATCTTTTTCAAAATCTACAAATCCCAAAAAACAGATTTCCTCGATGATTTAGAACTTTCTTTTCTATCATTTTCAAACATGTAATGACTTCGGTCATACTTCTATTTTTACGAAAGAAAATTGAACATCAGCAAGTTCTTGAGTTTTTCCTCTCATTCTTTATAAAATAATGCCCATTAGGATTTTAGAAACACGAATCACAAGGCCTATCATTTTAAAATTCGTACAGTCCAATGACCTTTTCTGATACAATACTAAATATCTTATTTTCTTTCGGAGCATGTGTAGGTGAGGAAGTAAAGTTGATTAAAATTTCATATTTAATTATTTTCCCAGCTCTGCTATGTATTACTGAGAGAAAGTATGGCGGTCAAAAAAAGCCCCCCAAAATTTTTACATTTTTGGACTCTGGGTCTTTCAAACGTCGAAAAATGCAAAATAAATTTGAGGGTTTTTTCTGTATATACATACAGAATGTTGGTGTGTGTAGGGGGAATAATTTTGTTCACTCTCTTTGAAGCATAATAACTTCTGTGCTTTTTGTCAAAAATTTATGAAATTTTACAGGGAAATTTATATATTAGAGGAATTGATGCTATTAAATTTTGGTGGTTAAAGGTCGACGAGATGGAGAGATAAAGGGTGATCGCGTTCGTATCTCGAGTAGAGTCGGACTTAATGACGATTTTACTCGTTATTAGCATTTAGAATTTTTTTAATTATAAAACATCCCTAGCCTCAAATTAAGCTTTTTCCATTTTATAATAATTAAAAATATAAAAAGTTTTTACAATAAAGCATTGTGACAGATGGCACCACACACGCAGTTTTAAATGCTGCCGGAAAAGGTAAAAAACTCGTTTCTAGATTTTTTTTTCAACAATAAGAATACATTAATCTAGAACAAACTAACTAAAAAATGTAGCACAGAGCTGTTTTACATTGTCCAATAAACTAAAAGAAAGATGTTTTCTTCTATTAAAATATTTATATATATTTTGATCGAATTTAATTTAAATAAAATAGCCAACATGATTTTCAAAATCTTCAAAATTACGAGAAACGATCATAAATGTTAAAAAATATTATAAAATTAAACCTTCTCATAAAAAAGAGCTAAACTTATGACTTTGCTTCTGTAGTTTGCGGTGATATATACACACGGAGACATGTGGCGAATGCTTTTTTCAGGAGAAAAAGTGAAAATAAAATTAGTATAAAGAAAATTAATGTTCTAAGTATACTTGTTTCGGAAGACCATTAGTCTTCCACGGTGATGATGCAGTGAAAGAAGCTATTGCTTTTTTTGTGTAACAAAAGAGATAAATAATATATTAAAAATTATGACTGTACAGTCAATAAAAAACAATGCTTGTCAAGACGTCGTTATGTTTTTATACAGAAAAATGAACTGTTGAAGTACAACAGCGTTGAGTTATTACAGTGTACAGTTCTGAACATTAATACGTTTTAATTTTTTTAAATTTATAACAATGTAATATAATAACTGGAGAGAGAAGAATCTATCGGTTAGATTTATTAAGGTTAATTTTAAGTAATAAAAAACTTATATACTAATATATCTATTTGTTTATTTAATTTTATCACATGCTTAAGTGATTTAAAAATTTTGTATACATACAAATCATTTTTATGCTTATGAAAATTTTTGTCAAACAAAGTACAGGTATCATTGAATAAGAATAAATGTAAATATGTATCACGACAAAAGATTTTATTCTTTAAAGTATTCATCGTTTCACATGTATGTTTAAGCAATTGAATTAAACATATATAAGTTATATCATTTTAACATTTTAACTGTTTATTTATTTATCTTAATTACAGTAAGAAATTATCCGACAATTGATTTCCTCCCCCACATTAACAATAAAACAAGAAAAACCTACAAGTATTAAAATAAAATAAAAATTCTATTACAATTTTAAAAAGTTTACTATTAAATTCAAATATACCATACCACCACGAATTTTAATAAAACAATAAATTATATACTTTAATTGCCCAATTTGACATATAGTTGAGGATTTAGCACTACGAATATACGTTTTAGAGTAATAACTAGAGCCGAAAGCTTTTCGTCAGTTTTTGGGCCTAAAATCGCCAATTTTTTGCCTTAAATTCGCCAAAAAATCGCCAGTTATTTATTTAAAAAACGAGTTAAAACGAATTACACTTAGATATTTCAAATAATCCTCGCTTAAACTATGACGTCGATCGCTCAATATCGATGATGAGAACGAACGTTCAACTGCAACTAAAGGAGCGTATTCGCTATTAACTTTATCACTTAAATTCATATCAAAAGACGTAAATTTGATAAGACCAGGATTGCTTGACAAAACTTTTTCTAATTTTTAAGAAAATATAGGATAACGAGAAACAATTTCTTTTTTATTTTCAATTAGTTCGGCTTGTTTAGTTACACTGAGTCCTTGTTCTTCCAGTGAAATTATATTTGATAGCTTGACGAGATTACGGAAATCAAATAATTCTTTCTTGAGGTTAACTTTCCTCTCTTGCAACAGTTTCACCAAAACATTTCTAGCACTTGAATGAGATTTTTGTTTGTAGTTCAAAATGAAGCGCTCAACAGTATCAAAATTATCGACATAGTATTTTGTAGCGTTTAACCAAGACCCCCAGCGAATGACAATTGGTTCTGGAGGAAGATTACTAACTCCAATTGCATTCTTAAAATCATTTTGTCTTTCTCTTGACTTCACAAAAACTTCTTCATTTCTGATATAAGCGAATTTGTTAATTTGTACTCATTCTGAATCTTAAATGCAACGTTATGTAAGGCATGAGCGAGACATGTGACGTCATGTACATTTGAAAAAATCAATGAATTTTTCTTAATCTCACTTACTGTCTTCATCATGTATTTTGCTCGATCTGCCACTATTAACTTCGGTTTTGAATATTTTAAATCATTTAGTCACAATTTTCTAGACACGTTGAGTATACATTCTTGTATTATAATGTCGTCAACTGTTGAGTGAAATGCCACATCAATTAACATTGATTTTGCTTTCTCGCCATTCAATTTTCCTACAGCACGTTAACCACTTTACGTTGCACTTTGTCACTAGCTTCGTCAACAATGAAATAGACATCATGTCCATTAATTTCGTCCTTAATTTTTTTCTGTTACTGAGTTGAAGATAGTTTTTTGATGTGACCGCAGTGCTAAAAAAATAAATAACGCAATGAGACTTCAAATAAAATCATATTTCAGCTAAATTATGAACACAATCGCGAACAGCAGCATCAATTTCAATAAAATAAACGTTTCATTAAAAAAACAAATTACAATAAAAAATACCTGGAACACTTTTGATCGGCTTCTTCATATATTTCTCGAGAAACAATCTCAGTTTTTCGTTATTTAATTTTTCAAGCGGAATATCTGCACTGGTGAATGCTTCAACCATTTCTTTATCAAAATCGCTTCCATTTTTAAACAACAGCGTTTGTGACTGTAGCGTGTTATGTTTCTTGTGTTTTGCACTGTTGAGATGTTCCGAAAGTCGTTTCTTAATTGTATGACGTTCGTAGTTGACGTGTGTAGAGCACTTAACACAGAGAATTGTTTTTTTGATACGGCGAAATATATTGCCACCTAATTCCTTAATCACGGAATCAATTTTAAACTCAATTGACTGTTTTCTACACATCTTTGCACGAAGCACATGGGAAACTGATCGCCAAATTCGCCAGTTAGGGTGAAAATCGCCGATTTTCGCCAAAAAACTTAGTCATATTGAGACCGGATTTTTAAATTAGTACTAATTGAAAGATGCTCATTCCAGGCGAATATAGCTGAGAAATTCGCTAAAAGCGAAAATTATCGGCTCTAGTAATAACCAACTTATAGCTACTTTAATTTTAAAGTAGCTATAATTTTTTGACCTACCGGGTTTTTGAATTATTGGTTTCGTTCAATATTTCTGGATGGGGTACAGATTAAGGAACAAAATTCGGCGTGGTAATTTGTAAGAGACAATGATGCTTTTAAATTTTGGAGTATGGAACTCGAAAGATTAGAGAGATACAGAAGGTCAAGGATCATATCTCGAGTGGAGTCGGTTTTAATACAAATTTTATTCGTTATTGACATTTACAATTTCTTTAAAAACTCGTCTCTACCCTCAAAATTAAGCTTTTTTGCCTTTTTATAATAATTAATAATATAAAAGTTATTTTTTTATAACGTCTCGTAACAGACGGTGCCACACACAATTTTAACTTTCGAGCTAGTATTACAGTGTTTTTTAAATTGAAATATTTTTTAAATGGTAATTTTTTTATCATATTTCCACAAAATTACTCCTTCTAAATTTTTATTATTTAAATTTAAATCCTAGTATAATTGAAAGTTATCAGACTTCCTAATGGTCCCCTTAACTTCCAGTTCGAGTGCCGAGAAAGTAGAGCAAGAGCCCTTGCCAGATTTTTAAAGCAAATAATATTTTAGAAACCGAAACATTTTTGAAAAGAAGTCTATTACCTATTGCAAACGTTCCTATAATTTGTATCTAATTTAATTGTTATACAGAAAAGAAAATGTTTTTAAAGAGAAAAGTATTTTCCAAAATTAGAAATTATTTTTATTATAAGGAGAAGAAACTCAGTTTTGAACATTTTACAATCAATGAAGTAATTAAGTAATAAGTTAAATGTAAAAATCATGTAAAATACAGATTATAATAAAAAAATTATGATAATTCTACAGACACTTTAATCAGGCTGGCTAAATAATAATTTGATAATTTATTTTTTCATTATCTGATTACAATAACTACATATGCATATATTATTTTGATTTTACTGAACGAAGGGTCTAATGAAGCTTTCTAATAATCGTCTCTTCTTATGTAATGTTACATACCTTATAAAATAAGTATCTATTTAACTAGAGAAAGAAGCAATTGCAAACTATGTGTATACATTTACACATATACAAGCATCCAAATTACAACTGCTTCTTTTCTGCTTCTGGATAGACCTGTACACATATGTACAGTAAATGCCCCAAGAATGTCACCGCTGATTTCCGCTATTGGTTCTGTTTAAGAGAACTACAGCCACATGTCGTGGCACACAGAGGAGAAACTGGATGCAGTCATCAAAAAATCCTCTAACAACAGAACTTTGTCAGAAATAGAAGAGATTTTTTCATCTTTATACATTGAGGATTCAATCCGTTAAATGGATTGAAGAGATTAAAGAATATATAGATGCTTCACCAAAATTTACTTGCACTTACGGAGTCATTTTCTGAAGACAATTTTAGAAAAATTTGATATAAACATAGTCCAATTCTTAATATTTTCAGATAAAAAAAAACTGCCAGGCATCACTGCGAGATTGCCTAATACAATTTTAGATTTTTGTGCTTCGGAATGAATGTCGTTTATATCATAAAAGTGCAAACACAAAAGGAATTAGACGTTATGAGCATCATTATAAACATTAGGAATAACATAAATGCAACGCATTGTCAACATGCTGTCGAAAAATGAAATACTCTGAAATCTAGTCTAACCATTGCACAGCACTTGGAATTTCATCAATAAATAGTAACTTTCAATCACTTAATTTTGCATTTTTCTTGATTTTCTTCATCTTGTGCTAAAGTATTTTGTCCATCTTAGGATTAAAATAGCTGCAGAAATTTACAAATTAAAAATTGGACTCGTGTTCATCTGACATTTTTGTTCAAAATTCTCCATTTGAGAATTAATTATCAATAAGTTAGTACGCTTCAGAGGATTAATTAATAGATATTCAGATAATTAATTTAAAAACATATACAGTAAAACCGTGTACACCGGAATCGCACGGTACCGAATATTTTTTTCGTATGGCAAGTTACCGTTTTGAACAGGTTTCTTTTTTTAACATAAAAGAAATCGTTCCTCCCGAAAAACCTTTTCCGCTTAGGCAGGTTTCGCTTTGAACAGGTTTTACTGCAGCAATGTATTGTAGTTTAATGATTATCATTCTGATATTTCTTCAAATATAATGGATTCAATAGAAATAAAAAAAAATATATTTTTAAGAAAATTACTATTATAACAATTTTTCAAGAAAAAGTTTTATTAAAAACACTTTCCAGAAAAGATTTTTTTAAAAAGAATTTTGTTTTTGTTGTTTTTTTTTTAAATTGTATTCATTCTAAAACCTTTCAAAAATAATTTGATATCTATTTTATTTGGAAAAATTACCCAGAAAGTAGATGTAATCGTTGATATACACCTTTTATGTATTAAAATTTTGTTATTCCATTAAGAAAATATAAACAATCTTAATCAGTTAAAAGTTTTTGACTAGAAATTTCATTCTTTTGTTAAACAGAATGAATAAAAAGTTTCAATTTTTAAAATTGAACAGAATCATCAAGCCACAAAAGAATTTTAAATTAAAACAATTTTTTAAAAATTAATCTAATGAAAATGGCCGCCCAGTTTAAATTAAAATACACATAATTCTAAATAATTTAAGAAAAGTTTAAATAAGCAGAAATAGAAATCAATGTTTTAAATCCAATTAATCTGATTTAAGACCCAAGCTGGTTTTTGCTAAGTTCTAATTATTAAGGAAATTAGTTAATATAAAAATAAATCTCGTAAATCATAAAAATACACGATCATCAATTGAAAAAATAAAATAAAAAAATTTTAAAACAATTTGAAAAACTGAAAATATTCTTCTAGATCAGAATTCTTAATCTGGAGTCTATAAATTCTCAACTGGACCATGGATAGATTTCAGGAAGCCAGTCAACTTAGATGGAGAAAAATTACAATCTTTATTGTTAGTAACCTACAACTGAAATCTAACATTTTCTTCAGTTATAAATCTAGGCGACAACCCACAATAGTGTTAGCTGTATCTTTTATTTTTCATCAATAGAAACCGTAAAAGACATTACACCGTGGGCATCACCAGACTGTCAAAAGGGTTCTTAAACTTTTTTGTTAGGTAGACCCTCTACCTAACAAAGAAGTTTAAGAACCCATACTCAGATGAAGAATATAGTTAATATATTATTAATAATTTTATTATAAGTTTACTTAAAATTTTTCAATCTTGAATGTGTTGAAGAGCGTATGGTACATAGTTGTTGAAAATCACATTAATTTTTATCTTTGTCTAAGCGTTTGATAGAATAAATAATGATAAAATTCGAAATTGTCCGATATGCGTATTGTAAATAAGTAATTTAAAAGTTTTGAATGATTGTAAAGAAAATCAGAAAATTTTGAAATGTTATGATTTCGAGAAATTTATCTTAAGACAGAAACATTTAACATCATTGTTCTCTTTGAACAATGATGTTAAATGAGTTTATTCTATCTTTCAAGAGTAATCTATTTTGTATCTAGTCATACAATCGTTTATATCATTTAAATTATAAACAATACTCTCGTTTATAGTTATTACTGAATCTTGAAAAATCGATTTCCTTATTATTACTTGTTTTAGATTACATGAATCTTATTTTTCATACCGATAAATACAAATATAAAAATTAAGATTATTATGCAGTTAACTAAACACTTCTTTTAAGGACTTCTTAATATACAGGTAAGATGCAAAAGTAGGTATACAATTATTATGAAAAACTTAGAAGAAAAAATACATATTTATTTTTATGCATAAATTAAATCAAAATTAAGGAATACGAAAATTTAAATAATAATAATAATAATGAAGAACACATAATACCCGTATTTCTCAGATTCACAAATGTATACCTACTTTTGCACCCCCGTATTTGTCTTATTGTTAAAGCGTTTATTGATATTCTGGCTTAGTTTATTCGTATCTTTGAAATAAATGTAATAAAATAATCCATAAAAATATATAGCTAATAAAAAAAATTTGTAACGTGTTAGGAATTAGATCTATATATTACAAAGGAAAATATTTATCTAGGATGAGTTTCTATGCAGTTTATAATTTAACTGATTTTGGATTTGAAAGAGTGTCAAGCGTGCTTTAAATAATCAAAATTATAGAATAGTTTCGTTAATAAAATATCTAACTTTTAATTAATTATTATAAAAACATCAAAATATTCGATATTCTAACGTATTATTTTCTTTTACTGATAAAATCTAAAAAAAATTATTCATATTAAGTTACATTGTAACATTAATTAAAACTATTGACACTAGAATGCTCAATAGGAAACACAACTCTGAAATTCTTAACCTAATTTTCATAATGTATACTCGAAAAAAGAGTTAGAAAAATTTTTACTATTCCCAAAATTTTTCTAACTCATTACGTGAAAGCATAACAAATAAAAAGCATCATCTTTAGATTCACTTTAAATAATATTTTTCTGTTAATATTTCTAATCTTTCCCATTTGAATGATCACTTGGATGTAATGGATTTTTTGGCAGCCTTTAAAATAATGTCTCGAGACGTTTCTACTCTTTCTGACTTGTGGATGTGTGTTCTTGGCATTTAGCAAAATATTTTCGTGTTACCAACAGAACATTGGAGAATACTCAAGAATTCATTTAATAAAAATCGTTAACAAAAATAAAACAGAAAATTAAAAACTGCCTTATTTTGCACGCAGATTTATTTGTTATGATTAAGTATGTGAATAATATTAACATTAAATATTTATCTACAATGCGAATTAGGTAAACAAGTGTTGTAAAATGTCGTTGGAAACGGTTAAATATATTTAGTTATAACGCTGTTATATTCAGGCTCAGATAAGGGAAGAGAACAAGACCATTTGGCACGGACCCCGTATACACGCGACCCTCAAAATTTAGTCATTTACTTTAAAAGCTTTAAAGTTTATTATGATAAATGTGAAAAAAGTAAGTTTTTGTTTTATTGTTTTATATTTATGGCTTTCGTAGAAGATGAAAATCTCACATTTGTAACTAGTTCGGGTCTTCCCCAATCTCATTCAGATGTCCTAGTTACAGCCGAATACAATTAATAGCTTTTGAATTATATTAAATTTAAAAATGCTTTTTCTTATAATTGTAAATGAAAATATCATTGCAGAAATGTTTACATATGTTAAATGAACTGGCAAATTATAGATAATGTCAATTCAATATGTTTATGTATATTATCAATTCTAGTAAAAAATACGCACGTATTTTAAAAACTGTTACTTCAACAAAAAATTTAAGGAATAACTTAAGTCCTTTTGTTATAATATTTTCGTTGGGTTTAAATAAATTGTTTTTTTGATAAGTAGGAAGACCGATATGAAGAACACTGACACAGCACAAAAAACGCAACATGTATCACATATACACACCTCCTCCCTCCACACACGCAATACACAAAACAATAATTTCGAAACAACTTCAAAATTATTATTGTTTTAAAAGGTAAGAACTGCATAGAAATTGATGTATTTTGTTACATTTAATATAATTTTTACAAAACTTTTGAACAGTTTACATTTTCCGATTGGCCGATACGAGTGTTTTTCAATAAAATTTAAATTGTATTTTATTCAATTTAACAGATATTCAATTCACTTAATACAAACAAGGAGAAATATAAAAAACGAAAGTAATAATTTTTAAAATAACTGCTTGTACATAGTATTAAAAAAATAATAATATTAAATAATAAATAATATGTCGAACCTCCAATAACAGCACCTCTAAATAGCGACCATTTTTTAAACAAAAATGCTTACAAAATAACCTCTAAACAATGGCTGTTTTTTAATGTTCCCATTAGTGGCCGTTGTTCAGAGGTTTCACTATAAAGCAAAAAAAAAAAAAAAAAAAATTAAAAATACTTAACAATATATTTGACAAAAATTTAATAACCCTAAAATCTATACTTTATTAATATTATTAAGTAATTAATAACAGTTAATTATGATTGTTTATATCTTGAGCCTTTTACAAAAAATTTATACAATATTCATTTCTGATTGGATGATTTAAATTTAAATTATCCAATAGATTTAAAGTACAACTTTCAATTATATACGAGCAAGATTTTTATTTTAATCATGCCATATTTTATTCAATATAACAGAATTATTTTATATAATCACATTTAACATAAATGAGGTTATAGATTAAAAAAAATAATTTTTAAAATTATTATTTTTTTATTTTATACTAATTTTTAAAATTATTTATTTTAAAAATTAGTCTACAGCACGCACAGGAATAATATTATAAACTTCTTAAAGATAAAAATTTTAAATGTATACAGAAATGAATTAATACATAATTAATAACAGTTAATTAAGATTATTTAACATACCTTCTACGAAGTTTTTAAGCAATTTAAGCTCTGATTGGGGCATTTAAATTTAAATTATCCAATAGATTTGAAAAGTGTAAATTTCAACAGTAAAACGAGCGAATTTTTTTTTTTTTTTTTGTAAAACTAAAGTCATATTTTATTCGATTTAACAGGTCGCATTTTTTAAAAGACGAGGTTAGATACAAAAATAATAATTTTTAAAATAACCGTCCACTGTGTGCACATGTTTTTTTTTTATAATTTTAAGTAGAGTATGACTGTTGGATAAGAGCCATTTGCCACAGAGGGAATCAATTGATCGTTTTAACGAAAAAAAATATATATTTTTAAAAGTTATCACAGAATTTTATAACTAGAAAAAGAAAGAAAAAATATCTGTCTCGCTATATTTGTATTAATGAATTCACAGATTAGAAATAATGGGATATTGATTTTTCATATTATAACGAGATTTCATCAAACAAGAAACATTTTTAATACTTTAGGAATAAAGTAATATTTAAAATGCAAATTTAAATAACTAAATTTTTTATATACACATAAATAATAATACTAGCTGTGTGTGCCCTGTGTTGCTCGTACTTTTGAGGGCTAGTTGTATTTTGTACAGTATTTTTTTTTTAAGGAGTCAAAGAATAGCTGCGTATGTCTTGTGTTGCTCAGACTTAAGAGAGGTGGGTGCATCACAGTATTTTTTTTCTAGGGGCCGATTAATGTTCATGCCAGATTTGGTACGGATAGATTGAGCGGTATACCCTTTACCTATCAAACCTATACATATTTTGACTTTTATATATGCAGATAACATATTACTTCGAATTTTAAGACTCAACTCACATACATTTTTAAAAGGCATTTTCAGGAAGAAATTGAGTGATAATTAAAAGTAAACTCTTAAAAAAGGTTTTAAGAAATTTAATAAAGAGTAAAACGCATATAATGTATTCAAAATAAAGAAAAATTAATAGAATATACGAAATAAACAGGAACAATATAATATTTTTGTAACAGAATTTCATAGAATATCTTGAATTTAAGAAGTACTTCGACTCCATCCTTAGTTTTAAAAAAACAAATTTTCAAGAAAAAAAATTGAATAATAAAGATAAATATAGCTTAAAAGAAATTTATTAAAGCGTAAAAACGTTAATATGTTAATATTGCATTTAAAACATTGTTTAAAACATGTTTTAAATGCAATATTAACATATTAACGTTTTTACGCTTTAATAAATTTCTTTTAAGCTATATTTATCTTTATTATTCAATTTTTTTTCTTGAAAATTTGTTTTTTATACACCAAGGTTCCCAACCTTTTTCATATATCGACCCCTTTTAAGAATAATTTTTTCTCTTCAATATTATATTATATGTAAATATATATGCAACAGTCTCCTACATAATTTTTGAAAAACATCTTCCTACATTTATTTGAGAACGAAAAATGTGTAAAGTGTTTAATATTTTTAAATAAATTGTTTATATTTGAAAAGTTTGAGGGTCGATGCCTACCCTCGACCTTTCGCTGTTTCCATTAATCCTGTTATACAGGACTAAGAGATATATACAAGGTTATACAGGGATATATACAGTGTTAAGGTCTATACAAAAAAGAAAAATAAATAAATAAATTTTCTGATTTAATTAAATTTTAATTTTAAATTTTTACACGAAACAGCTTGACTCATTTGATAAAATCTTATTACATTTTGATAGCATTACATAAATGCGAAAATCCATTTCTGTTGACATCTGTTTAAGAAGTAGTTACATAATCGTACGGGCGTGTTGAATAACCGCAGCTATATAACTTTTGCATGGTTTCGATTCATTTATTTTAAAGAATGAAAATTTCCTGTTATCCTAATTTCTCCACTCCGCTTCCTGAAATCACACGCTAACTATAATTAAACATATTTAGAAGATAAATTCATAATTCTAAAACGCTAAAATATGCTTCTAATAATAACTCGAGTAATTAGTGGAGATAATAAACAAGAAGGAAGATGAAAGAAGTGGAAAAATCCGTCACTGGCAGGACGTCCTTCGTGACGAAATTGCCTCTTAAATTTTATATCTGACCTCGAATGGAATTCGTTTCTGGACAGTCATCTCGCATTTGTATTTTCGTTTCGACAGATTTCCTCTGATATATCGTTTACTAATCGATTTGCCAATATTGAATCTAACAAAGACCCATTCACTGTCAGGGAGTGGGAATAGTTTATCAGTTTTACTCATGAAGTTTACATTTTGATAGCTCTCGGACATTCTTTAAATCAGTTTATACGTTTGGAAATAAATAAATAAATAAAAAATATATCCAGCAACGAGTTGCGTAACTTTCCCAGCAAGAGATTTAAAATTGTGTGTAGCGCCATTTGTTATAATATTTTATTGAAAACGTTTTATGTTATATTAATTATTAAGTGGCAAAAAGCTTAATTTTAGCGGTAGAGCTGTTTTATAAAAAAAAAAAAAAAAAAAAAAATTTGTAAATGTTAACAACGAGTAAAATCTTCATGAGATCCGACCTCCTCGAGATATGACACATGACCATCTCTAGCTCCTCATCTCCTTGACCTTTAATCACCAAAATTTAAAGCCATCAATTCCCCTAATACACAAGCCTCTCTGCAGTATTTCAGAAATTTTCGACCGAAAGCATAGGAGTTATTAAGCTTCAAAGAGGGTGAACAAAATCGTGCCACCATGCACCAACATCCATATATACTGAAAAAACCCCGATTTTTTTTTCTTTGCATTTCTCGACGTTTCATGGTCCTAAATATAAAAATCTTAAAGGAGGTCATTTTTTTGACCGATCGTCCTACTTTCCCTCTGTTATAGGGTACATAACAGCCGGGAAAGTAAAAATGTACCCTACGAATTCCAGTAATTCTACCACACTTAACATTATCTCCACATTGAAAATAATAAATTTTAATATCAGCAAAATCAAGATATTCTTTCGGTTTCGAACAATTTCTTCTTGTTATCTAAGAGTTATAGCTAAGTATATGAACTATTATTGTGACATTATATATAGATCCTATTTATTATTGTAACGAATAAAGCTGTATTACTGTAACTTTATTATTATGGTTTTGTGGATAAAGGTATAACGATACGACATAATTGTAAGAGAAAGAAAATACTTACAATTTCGACAAAATAATGATGATACTGTCAATTCAGTTAATTTTTAAAAATATAGAAACAGAAAAAATATATATATTTCAATGTTTGCTTGTTAAATGCACAAATAACTAATTAAATATCTGAAAATCAACAAGTCAATTTAAGGTGATTAAAAAGTGAATTTTGTGTTCCCTGGTAGAAAAAAAATTTTAAATATTATAATAAAGCAATAAAATATATTTTAAATATTGAAATAATAGCTTTTCACTCGAAACAAGCAATTATTTATTGTGGCATCATCACAATGCCCAGTTGCAATTTTTCGTCACAATGCTCTTTATTTTAATAGTGTCTTGCCCCAATACATTATACTGCTCCTGTTAACAATGGAGTCATGCTGGTCATCTATCTAATTCCGTCAAGAGAAACTATTCAAATTAAAATAACGTGACTATCGGTCCAAGCCAGAAGTTCGTATACATTTAATCGGGACCTCCTGTCCCTAAGCTTTCCGTATCTGTCTTGACTTTCATCTAACTTCGTTTTCGAAATCAAGAAAGGATAGACAGGCAGACAGATGCCAGTGGAAATTTATAGGTCTGCAATTTTGGAAAATTGCAGCCAATACACTAAATCACATGATAATAATAGATACATCTAAGTATATATAGGGTGTACCAGAAAAATGTATACAGTGAAACCTGTGTATACCGGACTTGCACGATACTGAATATTTCTTTGGTAAATTTCAACTGGGTTTTTTAAACACAGAAAATCGCTCCGTTCTTAAGAATTTTTCCCTTTTAGACAGGTTTACGTTTTATTATGGTTCCGTTTTGGACAGGTTTTACTGTATTAAAACATTTTTGTAAGAAAAATTCTTACAAAAGGAAAAAGGGAAAAATCAAAGTGTATACAGACACTTTGATTTTTAATAAGTTTCTATCTTTATTTTCCTAAGTTTAATTTAACAATTTTTTAATTTAGAGTAAATATTTAACATAAAATTAAAATTAAGAAAGTAAAGTTAGAGGTTATTAACAAACAAAGTTTGTATACATACTTTTGGAACACTCTGTAGACAACTAAACTAGACTTAAAAATAAAGAAAATACACATTTTATTCAACATATAATTGCAAAAAAAAACAAACTAAAATCGATATAAATTTACGTATAACTGCATTATCTATTTAAGAATTAATTATCAACTAGTATTGTGTAGGTGTTCAAGAAATATATACACTTTTACCTCAAAAATCTTAAATTTAAGTTCTTTCTTTATTTCTCCTCATTATAAAATATTTAACTTGATAACTTTGGAAGAAGCGTACATAATCAAGCAGTATTAACCAATGATAAACTCTTAGAATCACCTCCAACATCCCAGAACAGCTGGGCATGATATAGAAATATACAAAAACTTCTTCATGCACTTACCTGATGCATGAAGTTATTTAAACAATGTTATCAAGGCTATCATTAAGTAGAGTGATTGCCAAAATAATTTAAATTTTTATTTTAAATTTAAAATTTTCTGTTAGATAAGAAGTAGACTGTTTTATCATTTCTAAATCGCTTAATTATTGTTTAAAAAAATGCAAAAATATAAAATAACATCCGAAATTATTAAGAAAAATTACGAAATTTCATAAGAAATGATCCAGAAAATTACTCCTTTGAACTATAAAGTGTTTTCGAAATAAATTTGCAATTTTGTTAATAATTTCCTTTTAAATTAGGTAAGAAAAAAAACTCAAAAAATACAAATTTCTCTGAAAAAATTTATAAAAATAAAGCAATAGTTATCACAATAATAAATTAAATAATAATCAAATTTGACGTAAATTATATTTTATGATTCTGTGATATTGTATAATTTACTTATATATAAATTAATTGCATAAAATCGAAATTTCACGCCTGTAGAGAGGAAAAATAGCAATATATATTCCATAAAAATTGCGTAAAAATTCCCATTTCCAGGAAGGTGTAATTATTTATATGAACAGTTTCATTAATATTATTTATGATTAAATACTTCCATGAAGTTTTACTCGTCTCTTATGATAAATTTTCACGATATATCATTTGATAAGAAACTTATTTATATTACTGTATTGTATTAATTAACAAATATTATAAAAGATAAAAATAATAAAGTGTACAGAATGAAGCTATTAATGATAAATATTTTACATTAGTAAGACATATGGATTGAGTTGCCAAAAGTAATTAATGGAAGCATTTTTGGATAATTCCCAAAAGGATAAAATAAAATTTCGAATTAGTTTAGTGATTAAACTATTTTAAATTAATTTTAAACAATTCATTTTTCTGTGTTATAAAATAATTTAATACGTCGAGAATTTCATTTTGTATTATTTTTTTGAAATTTCTAATATTCTTCTCGTAAATTTAATGAAGAGCATGCAAAAATGAAGCGAATTATTTATCTGAATGGAATTTTTTGAGGGTTATCACGTTCTTAAACTAAAGAAAAAAATTCTAAAATTTTCTATTTGCCATTTTAATAAATATCGCAAGACAACACCCGGTTGTACGGGGATATAACGACTTTCTTTTTATTATTATTTCTTCCTCCTCTGAAATAATATTAAAGAAAACGTTTCCTGAGAAACTATAAAATAAATATAACCGCAATAAATATTGAAATATAACAATGCCCACGTGCTAGAAAACCCCACAATTTGTAAGACGTAACTTAATTTTGGCTCATTAAATTTACAAATTTTAATAATTAATAGTAAACGAAATTTTCTAAATATAAAAGTCTTCTTTATCTTAATCGTGGGGATCAATAAGTACACGTACTAATCAATGAGCTTTAAGGATAATGCCATTAAAGATAACAACGTTAATCTCTTGTAATCTTTTTTTTTTTTCCTCCTGGAATCAGCTACTTTTTTCTTTACATGAAATCATTTAATCGCTACTTTTAGTGTCTATGGCTTATCACCAGTAAAACTAGTTTTACGGCTGATATAATTTCTTGATTTAATTATATATTTAATCCTCGAAACAACTTTAATTAGTATTTATTATCACTTGAAAATGGAAACAAATGCATACCAGAAAGCATTTTTTAGTTGTGGATCGTATATAAAATGATATTCAATATAGGCAGTGGCATAACTAAGATTTTGCTCTGGGATTGATCTGGGAGGATGGTGTCAAAAGTATAATCAGAATGAAAAAAAATTAGTATATCATAAAATATCGTTTATTTATTTTATTTTATTATATATATATATATATATATATATATATATATTTTTAGTTTAAATTTTATTCCTAGAGCATCTGGGAGATCCAACACCCACATCACCCCCATAAGCACATCATGAAATTTAGATAAAAGCAATTTTCTTTCGCATTCTCTGCTTTCATTGATAAATTTATAAAATAAAATAAGCTATATTTTTAAATTCAAATTCTATTTAGGTATTCGCTAAACAAATTATTGATGTATAAAAGTTATTATCTGATAAGAACTAAAACAAATCTTTAACATTAACTAGAGGACAACATTTTAAAATAGATTATACTATAAAGTTGATTTTTATGATCATTTTAAAGACAGTTTACTAAAATTTACGAAGAATGATGATATATTTTACATTTTGGTACGTAAATCATCCATTATGAGATCAAAAACTACGATTAAAACAGCTTTCAAGATCGACTTCGATATCGTTATGTTAATAACTCGTGCATCAACCGGATAATGGCTTTTAAATAATCTATCTACACCATAATTTTTACAGATTTTACTATATTAAAACTTTGGAGAAACGATATTTATCATGCAAGAAACCGCAAAACACTGATATGGAAATTTTTAATTTTTAGAATTTTGTGATCAATTTTTCGTGGTTGATGCACGGTTACTGTGTTAAGCCACGTGAAAACAAAGATTTCTCATAAATTCCAATCGATCTCGTGATCAAATACAATTAAAGTTTTATCTAGATCGCGTCCATCGATATGTAAATTGCTATAGCTCATTCATTACACTCAATGAAAATTAAGCGAGAGTCATTATCTATAATTATGATGATGTTTTCTAGATGAGCGATGATAGAGATGATAATTGAATTTGTTTACATCTCGTTTAGTATTTATCCAATAAAATTTATATTAAAATGATTAGATAGGCTTGTTATCGAGCTGACAACCCTGCAGCTTTATCTATTAAATAAAATAATCAATCAAAAATCTCGAAGAAAAGTCGTGATTGATCGAAACATATAACTGGAAGCAATTCATCTGAAAATTCAATATTTATAACGGTGTAAGCAAATAAAAGAAAAAATAAAATAAATGTAACAAAAGATAAACAATTCCCCCAAAAACGCTACATCTTCAACAGATTATTTCTTAATTAAAATTCACAAGAATTCATGAATATTTTAGTATCAAATAAAGCCGATGCTTTTACGTCACAATAAGATTCCTTTCATCCAGATAAGTAATTTTATCTCTAGAACAAAAACAATTAGTAAAAATATAGATGCTAGCTTTTAATCATCATTATTTGTTTTATCTTTTTAAAACCTTTTTAAGATAAATAATAATTTAAAAAAAATCCTTTTAAATTTTGTTTTAAACGAGATAGAGAGAAGTAGAGGAACCAATCTTTGAGAGTATAAAAATTAATAAAATAAAAACTAGATTTTTTAAACACCTTTGATCGTAATTAATTTGTTAATGCAGTAAAAATATAAGCCTATGTAATTATAAATAAATTTTGACTATTCACACGTAAACTAAACTAACAACAACTTAGGGACCTCGTATGTAAAGATAACTTTATGAGGCCCCGCTCTATCATCAAAAAATTACGTATTATACAGTACTTATTACTTGGTGAAGGTGGAAGGCCTCTGATGTGTTATAGCTTACGACATAGACATGATTCTGTATCCTGCCCTTTTAATTTGAGTACTGATAGTATTAATGTGCCATTATCGTGTTACACTAAATTAAAGTATACATAAAATCACTGAGGCCTAATTTATTATAACAAAGTAATAAGGTCAGCGTTGGAGATACTATTTTTGGTAACGAGCCAACGTAATTTCGACTAAAATCGAGTAGACAGTATGATAAGAAAGAATTTAAGAAGAAACTACACTACACCGGCGATTAGATGGATTAAAAATTTTAAAAAAATGCATAATTGCTGTATATCAATCCAGTAATAAATCAAAACTGCTAAACAAAGACGAATTTCTCAAAAATATTTTGATTAAAATCATTATCGAGATGCTTCTAACGTTCATAACTACACGCCATATCGATTATCTCGCATTCCTGTTTTCAGATCTTTTAAGAAACGAAAAAAAAAAGAAGAAGGGGAGAAAAACATAAAACAACCCGAAGAATAGATGAAGACTGTAGATAAAAGATAAATCATAAAGATAATATAGCAGAAAATAGAAAGAGACATGACAAATTCGTGATTCATAAAGAAAGGTCTTCCACATTAGGATTTTATTAGCGATACAATGCAGTTATATATTTAGCAGCTATACTTGTTTAGGAAGCTGTTTCGACCGACTACACAAAGAAAAACATTCTCGAAGACCTTATAGATACAACAAAACAAACATTGTTTCGACACATTTAACTAGAAACTCGATCTATTAAATTAGTTTTCTAATATAATAACTTGTTTTTCCAACTCAAAACTTATATGTATATATAAATTAACACTTTTAATAATAAAAATGCGTGTGTACTTACGATTAAAAATTACGTTCGTGTGTTCTATTTTTTAATGTGTATTTTGATTAAATTTAATTTTAAAAATGTTTTTTTTTCTTTAAAAAAATGCAAATTAGAATTTTACTAAGAAGAAACTAATATTGTTTTCAAAAAATTAGATAAACATATTTTCTTGTGCTAATCTTAAATATAAACATTAGAAGCTTTACAGTAAAACTTCATATACTTGAAGATATTTTTACGTTAGTTTAACTCATAAATTCATTTTATATTGAAAACAGGAAACAAGCAAGATTAAATTTTACAATTATTTAAGACATTTATGTAAATAATAATTTCAAGAAACGGTTCCTTAACCATATTTACATATATACAAGTATATTTAACTACAAGACTGATAATTATGTGTATGTTCCTTATATTTTTGTAAAACTTTTCTACTTCCGGGTATATTTGAGAAATAATAAACAAACTAATTTTAATTACATAAACTTTATAATTACGTATTCATATATATATATAAGTTTCAGATAGCGCATAATCATCAAAGTTTAACTATAGAAAATTAGTAGAAGGTTCTTCATTCAATATTAATAATTATTTTCGAATTTAAATAAAATTTATTATCTTCGTTAAATTGAAAACGTAAAAAATTCTTTCCATTTCATACAACATTTAATCTAAAATTTATATATTTATTTCGATTTATAATGTGAAGATTACATATTTATGCTCATAAAAAATGTATATATTATAGGTGACCATTGAGATGGGCAGACGTCCCACAGCAGGGAATATCCGGAATAGAATTCCAAACGGAATTAAACGTATCTACCCAAGAGAGTCGAAAAGTTGTATAAAAATAACCTCATGGGAATGACAGGGATAGAAAAGAAGAAAAGGAAAAAAAAAAAAAAAAACTGCTAAAACATCGAGTCCATCTGTATATTTTTTCTTCCAGGTTTTAAATTTTTAAAACTTTTTTCTTCCAAAAAATATCTAAGACCAACAAAGCATATTATTTTATACAATTAAAAATTAATGATTAACTCTAACCGTCGTAACTAAAAACTTGTTATGCAGATAAACATAACCCTATTGTTTACTTAATTGATGAACATCACCAGTCATTAAAATCATTTATAAACTCGAATATATTAAGAATAAATTATAAAATTTTTTCCGTGAATCATTTTATAAAATTTCTTAAGTTATTTAACAACTGCTTTAATTTAATTTTTAACTACGAAGCATAATTGATTAAAGAGATGATACACAAATTAAAACGACATGTTATATGCATAAATATAGAATTATCGAAGATAAAAAATACATTTTAAAGTTCGAACCTTTGGCCGTTTTGTATTTTCGTCTGTCCTTTTTTCATGCATGATCCTTTGAATGGTTTGGACTTTATCCAAAAACCACTAGACGCTAGATCACAGAAGTTATTTTGACAAGAATAAGAAAAAAGATTTTTCACATCACTGAACATCTTCGGGAGATACAACGTTTAAGAATACAGCAGCTTCTTTGATGAGAGGAAAAAGCTAACATCTATAATTAGCAGGCAGGCCTCTTGGCCAGATAATTATGACTTCTACCGACGTTACGTTTCAAATTTAAAATTTTACCTATTTTTTAATATAATCTCTTCTTAGTTATAAAAGGTTTTATCGCTGATTTATAAGAGTAAAAGATTTAACGAACGTATCAAAAATTGTAATGGCATTGCTTCCAATTGGTGTAAGGAATGATATTAAACAGTTGGTCAATTCACAGAAAATAGCAGCAACGAACTGTGCAAAAAATGATAGAAAAATTCATATTTTTATAGTAAATTTTCCCATGTTTTCGCTAGTATAACGTTAAAAAACAACTTTAAAACTTTTTATATCAACATTACACGATTTATTTGTTTATTATCGTTGTTATAAAGTTTAAAGAGTTCTTGAAAAGATGTTTTTTTTTTCATCTTTCAATACATAGAAATTCAACTGACTGAAGTATTCCAGATCGAAGTAAGATGATAGATTTTTCAAGAAATAAAAACCTTAAGCAATGCTTAAAATGAACGAACATGTCTACTTTAAACCAAGAAGATCTGTAATTTAAATGAGTTCTATGAAGTTCAACAATTACGAGTACTTGCAAACTTTACATTAACTTTGTTCGGCATAGATAAACTTATATAACCTGCCTGATTAAACTATTGATTTCATTACGATTAATATTTCTACTTTACAAATATTGAATTATGTTAAAGTAAGTTAATATATTAATGCACGAATATCTTAATTATCCAAGTATAACGCATCGCCGCACTAATTTAACATTTTATACATTCTTATTCGGAGATTAGTTACTGTAAAATATTTGAATTATAGTTTTCTCTATCGATACCTTTATAATGTCGAGAAGTGTTAAACTGTTTAATTAAAAAAAAAAGTTGTGAAGAGCTCTTGTTCGATTTTCTCGCACTTGAACAGGAGATTAAGGGGATTATTAGAAAATCCTATAATTTTTAGTTATACTTGGACATAAAATTTAAGTAATAACAAGGCTTAAATGGTGTAATTTTGTTAAATTATGATAAAAAACACTGCTACGAGATGTTATTAAAAATAACTTTTATACTATTATAAAAATTCAAGAATTACTTAATTATGAAGATAGAGACGAGTTTTTTAAAATATTGTAAATGCCAATAACGAAAAATCTTTCACTAAGTTCGACCCCACTGGAGATATGACCCATGACACTCTTTTATCTCACATCCCTTGAGTACTCCAAAATTAATAGTATTAATGTTCCTGACATACAAGTTACAGTACCAAATTTCCTTAATTAATCTTCACCCTGTTTTGAGATATTAACGAAATAGACATGAAAACACACGAAAATTTTCCTTTTTTGACTTTTTGAGTTTAGGGGTTTCCGTGTTATATACATAACATCCGTGAACGTAAAACTAAATAGTATGTTAAATTCTTTTCAAGTTAAAAATCATTACTAAAAGATGTTATGAGCATAGTTAAACAATCCTTTATAACAATATCTATAAAATATGAAGAATCGCTAAAAGACAATAAAAAGATAATTTTCTCTTTGTAAACATTATCAATATTTCCAAACACAGCATGTTCTTAAACAATAAAGCGTTCACTATAACTGGTTGTTATCAACAACCAGTAAATACACAAAAGTTAATTCAAACTAAAGTAAATATCAACCCAAAAAACATTGACAGTGTAAGGGATGACGACAAGGAGACAGAAAATTTAGTTTTTATTAAAATAACTGTTATTCTAGTTATATATTATTTTAATTAACTACTTCTTAAAGCAAATAATTACAGTTATTACCCTTGTCCCGTTTTAGACATATTAGTTTTTTTTATTAAACTTTGTTTTCTTGTCTTTATTCCTTACATTCTCAATGATTTTTGGGTTGATATAACTGATTTTTTTTTGTATGTGCTGTTTCTTAAAAAGGTTACTGTTGTTGCCCGTCACCTTTGGGTCTTAGGCACATGTCAAATCGTCAATATTTAAATACTGTAAGTTATTTTTGGCACAAGATATTTTAACTTCTAACATAATATTTTACTCAAGATAAATTTAAAAAAAAAAAAAAAAAAAAAAACTGTTTCATAGAATAACTGCAAATTACAAATGAAAAAAATAACTCTATACACAGTATATAAATCATATGCCATTTGATATTGTAGTACAGCCGTTCCCAAAGTATTGAGATTTACAGACCCTTCATAAATAAAACAACGTTTATAGTCCCTACATATATATAGGTGTGTATTCTATATCTGCATAATTTCAATAGCACTTTTTGTTAATTTCGAATACTTGTACACGCGCGCGAGACAGCATACATTCTTTTTTAGAATGTTCCCGATTCCATTTATCTAAAAAGTTTACGTATATAACATTCCATTTTAAAAACGGAAGCATTACATAAATAAATGATTTTATAATGAAAATTGACGCAAGTGAATGTGCTGGCACAATCACAGATATGAATCCTTCAAACGTCACTTCAAGTTTTCGCCAAAGCTTCTGGTTTGGCTGGCAGTCACTCCAAAAAGACGTTCACGGCTCTTCATGACTGAAGAACTGCATTCAGAAGTGGCTAATACCCTTAAGAAATACTATCCTAACAAAGATATGTCTTCTGCTAGACATTGCCACCGCCCATTACGCTCACCATACAGTTGCCAAGTTGTTAGGGCTAGATGTGGATCCTTCAAACAACATTCCAAGTTTTCGCCAAAGCTTCTGGTTTGGCTGAAGATCACTCCAAGAGTCCTTAGACCCCAGTTTGGGAAATGATATTGTACTATAAAATTTTATTGTAAATTATTCGATGGCTTATACTTTATAATATTAATTTTTGTAAAAGCTTTGAAAGTTTCAAAGATGGTATATACAAAGTTATATCAGATTTCGTTAAAAAAATTATTGTAGATTCTGTTTCTTAGTTATCTTTGTCTAGATTAACTCTACCTTGGCATTCTGATAAATTTTATAAGAGGAATCATTACTTGTATAATTGCATAATTTATTTCAAATACATAAACTAAAAATTAAATCAAATATTAAAACAAGAGACAACATGGCGAAAGGTCTTTTTCAGTTGTCCCAGAAACAAAAAACAAAAATGAATATTGATGGCGAATCATTCATAGCTTTCAGATTATTACTTATTTTATTACAGTACGTTAGTGCCCAGCAATAGCTGAGTGGATAAAACCACAGAACATTTGTAGTTTATAATGGTTCGATCCTTGCCAATGGATTGGTCACGTGGAGGTTTCTAGGTTTTCTTCACATTAGTAACGCCTAAATAAGGATCAATTTTCCATAGAAAGTTCTCCCGTGAGGTATCCTTTCGGCAGATCACACACGTGTCGCGTTGCCGCAAATAAATAAACCAAACTAAATCGCTTGCCATATGAAGAGATTAATCCGGCATTTCGGTAAATGATTGTTCTTACTTCAAGTGATAATCTACTATTCGAAACTGTTCTTGCAGAAACCTGTAAATGAAACTTTTACCCAAAGAGCCAAATGTAAAATATTAAAAGATATTTTATGTAGATCTATTCACTTTCGATCGTATTCAATATTTTACGAATATAAACACTAGAGACCGAATCAGAATGTTTTAAGCCTCGTTTAGAAACCTCACAATATTATTAAGTAGTATTTGTAGATGATAGAATGGAGAGTTTTTTTAAAGATAGAATTGTAATTTTAGTTCGATACAAGTTTTATATAAACATCTAACCGCATCTTTCCTAAGAATTCTATATAGTTCTCTTGGAAATGCCAATAAGTCTAGCTGTAATTAATTGCATTTTTAGTTGAGCATCCCATCATAATCTGAATAATCTCTAATCTCATTAGTAAGTTGTGCATCTCAATCTCTCAGTAATAATAATGCCTAAGTATTTACAATAGGTTATTCTTGTAATTGGTTTATTTTCAATTTGTAATCTCAAATTCTCCGTTTCTCTAACAAAATTTATATTCTTAAATAGAATATAACGTGTTTTGTTTGAATTGATATTTAACTTATTTCTTTTAGTATACAGGATATACAGGATTAATCTACCTAAAAAGATATCCAACTGAGGTCCCAAGTCATTAATTCTAGTAGCAGAAGTGATGACTGTCTTCATAAACCAATATACAGTATTTTCATTTTAATATTGATTGAAAATTCTCCTTAATATATAAAATAACATCGTTCCAAAACGAATTCTCGAGGAATATCTCTTAAAGTACCAAAACTTAGTGAAATATCGTTATTCAATTTAATTAAACCGAAAATACTACGTTAAGTTAGTTTTCGGTTTTTCAAATAAGACATCAATCTGGAATTGAGAGAACCACGAAATCCAGAAGGTACAGTTTATTTTCCAGAATGTTCAAGTCAATGTTATCAAACGCCTTTGACAAGTCGATAAATATTGAGGAAACAATACGGGATTTATCCAGGTATCCTATAAATCTACATGTTTATAATGTGTCAATCTATCGATTGTAGAAATATTTCTATGAAAATCGTATTGGTACGTAAGTTTAAATTTATCAATAAAATTATTTAGTCTTCCGTAGAAAACGCTTTCTAAAATTTTTTGTCAATATTATTAACTTCTAATTTTCTTAGAACAGATATTTTAAAATTAGTCTTCAAGTAAATCAAAACACCACACCTTAAGTTGCAAATTACTCTTTGTTGCAATGCTTATAATCTTTTTTAAAAATCTCTTTCTTAAATGTTAAAATTTCTTACATATTGTTTATGCTACGAATATATAAATAAATATATTAAGCATATCCTGAGTATAAATATAATTCCGAGAGAAGCAAGATTTTAGTAATTTCGTAAATGGATATAAGATTGCATATTTATCTTTTTGAATATGATATTAGTTTCCATATGTTTGAATTTATTGAGGATAAAGAGAAAAATGGGCTAATGATCCGAAACTGAGTACTTACATATAATAAACTTTATCTCACTGAAATTAGTTAATATAAAATCAAGTAATAAGTGGGATGCACTGACAATTTTTGTGAGATAACAAAGATTAGCAATAACAGTAAGGTTTTT
This sequence comes from Centruroides vittatus, assembly GCF_030686945.1. Taxonomy (NCBI): domain Eukaryota; kingdom Metazoa; phylum Arthropoda; class Arachnida; order Scorpiones; family Buthidae; genus Centruroides; species Centruroides vittatus. Next base: position 985,315 of record NW_027122175.1, on the reverse strand, counting down.
AATGTTATAGACATTTGTGATATGATAAATGTTTGCATGTGTATAGGCGAACATTTATCAAAGATCTTAGAGTAAGTGATAGTAAGTTAAATAAACTCCCATAACATGTACTATGTATGTATAAATATAATAATAATAAACTATTATTAATATTTTAGACAATGCCAAATTAGCTCGTTAAACAACATAAAATAAATAACAAAGATTATTCATAAAAAATTCACGTTTCAATTTAATAATTTTTACGAAAATTTAAATACCCATGATATTTTCAAACAGTATTAAATAGTTTTATAAATATATGATTATCAAGTTTCATAGACACGTTTCATACTACGTGTTCACTATGTAGTCAAATCGATATTTAAATATTTAAAAGAAATTTATAAATAAAAATATAAAATATTAAAAATTTAAACTTATCTTTAAATAGACTTTTATTCAATTTCATAAAATATGCATTTGATATAGAACAAGCAAACATTGATTAGGCTCTAAGAGGAAGAAAACAAATTCAATAATAATAAATAAATTTCACTAATATTTTTCCTGACCTAATTTCCCAATTATATTTCTCTTACTTTTTTTTAACATGTGTAACACCTGTCTCTCTTTGCTCGTTTAATTTTAATTGCATACTTATGACCCTTTCATGAGTTTATTTGGGATGACTTCCAAGGTCGAAGGCTTCCCTTTTCCTCTGCATAATATAAAAACTCCTACATGAAAAAAAACTCCGCGAAGTTAATGCAAATAAATCTTTTCTTGTATACATTATAATTTTTAAGGTAAAAAAGTAATATCAAGTAAAAAAAATGAAAGAATTTTCTTATGGAATTCTAATTCTATTTTTTAAATTTTAATCGTGGATGTTTTCGCTCAAAATTTATTTTATAAACAGCAGAGGACAAGGTTGTAATTTTTCAGCTGAACTAGAAATTTTGAAGACAAACAGTTGTTAATGGTCGTTTCCAGACAAACAATTGCCAGCATCTCAGAAGATTAAAGAATTTGTCCTTGATGCGGGTGGGCCAATTTTGACGATAAAAGAATAAAAAATACGTCCCACCTTAAAATTACACACCGGTATATATTTAAAGTTTTGTGCTTGCTTATAAAATTAAACTGTAATTCTTAATCTGTACAAAGAAAAATTTAATATCGTAAAGTATGCATAAAGTGATAATAAGAGAGTCACGTAGAAAAATAACCACTATCCAATTGGGCATCGCAAATTCATTAAAAGTAAAGCAGGCAAAGGAAGAAACGACAAACTAAAGAGGAAAAGCAATAAAGTGGTGTCACGCCTGATGAAAAGTAAAGACCAGATCTAACAGAATAATGTTTTGTTTGTAAATATTTTGATGTGTAAATCTGCTTTAAAGACTCCTAAAGGCGTCTTTGTGTATTATTAGGTTTATTGATGTTATGTTCAATTTAAAAGCTTCTTATAAATAAATATACTTATTATTATTTCCTCTCTTCCTAAATATCATTATATAAACAATTAGCAATCGCACCGTATATATAATTAAATTAAATTAAATTAAATACATGTGTTAAATTTTGTAAAAAAAAATTAATTTTAAATATTTGATCAAACAAAAGTAACATCTCGAATTTGCCAAATCTATTGAAGTTATCGTATATCAGATTTACATTAAAATTTTAATACACTCTCTACCATTTTATAAAATATATATATATATATATATTTAAAAAAATTAGATTTTAGATGATTTATTAAAGAGGTAATTTATGTAGATAATTACGTAAAAATTAATAATATTCATTTAAACATTTATTACTATTTTCCAAATCGACTTTCCAGCGACATTGACCAGGCACGAAAACAATGTTGAACTCACTTCATATCGGAATTATTGATTAAATAAGTATAATATTAATTTAGAGAGAAATTCGGAGAACTCCAATAACCTGCTTACTTAATTTGATTCCTTCTTGACAACAATAAAGCAATGAGTATTCTCGAAAGAAAGGGAAAAAATAAGGAAAGTAATCAGATTTCAAATATGACCAACGTCATTAATTTTAATAAAAATTCATGAAGTATTAAAATTTTAACTTAATATTAAAAATATATATATATATAATCCGAAATGTCTATAATTGAGTTATTATTAACTGTGACAATTATTTAAATTCAATTTTATACGATTATTAAGTTATTATTTGATTACTGCTCGAGAATAGGATCCTGATGACTTAATTCGTACACAATTTGCATTTTCGGAAGATTTATAAAGCATTCTGAAGACATTTTGTATCAATTGATGTAATGGAAAGCTTTCTGTTTGTAAAGATAAATAAAAGAGGCTTATTATGAATCAGTGGTTTATATACAAGTTTTCTTTACAATAGCGAATTTTTTAACCCCAAAACATGCAATCATACGCCAGATGAACCGCCATTTAACAACGAGCTTCTAATATGCAAAGAGAAATAATCAGAAAATACCTTTTCAAAACCGATCGATCAAAATTCAATAGGACTTTCAAATAATCCTCAACTTTACCATGTGCAAAGGAATAGGTTTGAGTCGTCTACCGGAATTCTAATGCCTTTCTTGAATGAGTGTCTTTTATATCGTAAATTTAACAATGTTTTGACGTATCCGAAAATCGGTTAGTGATAGCTGCCTGTAGCAAAAGTAAGCATTTACATGCTACAAAAGATCCTTTGAACTTGTCTTCCCTAAAGGTCTTACAAACATGTTGCTTTATCGGAGCCTCTTGATTCCAACTTCAGAACAGTTTAGTCTATTTTATGACGTCAAAACTTTTTCTCTCTTCTACTTCCTACAACTAAAGTTAACTTATGCAAAATAAATAAGTTCCGCAGACAAGTTATAATATGAGGCATAATAAATGAGCTTCCTGTAAAGTGTGCAGGATTATTATTACTACAGATCGATGCACGAATAAATCTTAAATTCTCATCAGAAACGAAAAAAATTAATTACATACTAAAAACGATTATTTGTTTGTTCATCTTAACAAATAACTTAGAAAAATTCATTTTTAAAGAAAATAATTATCCAAAACTCGTTATAAAATATAGTTAACAAATGACGAATAATTTTGTCCAAAAATAATCATCTAGTTATATGTAACATGTATTTTTTTTATTTTAAAAATAAATGAAAGAATGACAAAATTTGTGTTTTACTTTTAAAATATAAATATTACAGTAGAAAAAAAGTAACATATTTTATCCGTAAGTTGATACTATCAAAAATAAGCTGAATATAGGAAATGGTAAATAGGAAACCGGAAAGCAACTTTCGTGCTTAGTAGCAGAATGCCAGTCATCTTGTTTCCTGGAGATACTAGATTATGTTTCATGTCAGTTTTTCCTCCCTGTTGACATCTATGTATCATTAGTTACTAAGAAGAAAGTAACTTAACTCTAACCAATACAAAATTTTCTCTTATTTTGGAAGTGTTCAGGCACAGCTGCTTAAACACACACACACATATATTGATATATGGGTGAATATAACTTGCTATACAAAAATTATATACGCTTTAATTGTATATGATCTTTAAAAAGTATTTCATTTCTATATAATTTATATTTAGCATGAAAAAAGATTATTCTACATTGTTATAAATTTAAAAAGTGTCATAAAATAATAAATTGTGTAATGCTGTTCTCTCTGAGAAATTATTTATATTAATTATACTTTAAAAGTTAATTAATAAGTTTATATATTCATACTAAATTTTAGAATATATTACTTAAGCTATACAATTTTAATCATTTTTACTGACTATTTCAAATAAAGTACATTTACGCTTAAAAATTCGTTTAGAGCTCTATGAACCCTGTAAATCAGTCTTTCCTTCAAAACCTTACTGCTATAAGGTGAAATTATTATTGCTTTCATTTCGTAATAAAAGTCATATTTCCATATTTTTAAAGTATGCTTTTATAGTCTATGTTTAAAAAATGAAAAAGTATAATCAGCATAAGTGTTTTTAAAATAATTTTTTTAATATATGTTTTAACAAATAATGTAAATTTAGCAATTATTGATAGTCTCCATTAAACAAATGAGGAACAAAAAATGAAAAATAAAGTAAAATTAATATTATTCACTCATTTAATGATCATGAAGTAAAAAGCGACAAGAAGTCATTTATCAAAATATGATGTTTTTATCTATTTTGCTGAGAGCAAGTAAGTTTTTACATGATTTGTAAATGATAATCCTTTTATCTAAAATTTTACAGTTCCTTATATTAGTTATCCAACTTAGAAATATGGAAAAAATTACTTAAAATATAGATTATAAATTTTAATGTATAAAATTAATTTAGAGAATCTTAAATATTTAAATTTTCAATGCTTGATAACCTAGTTATTGAATAAATATTATAATTTAAATAAACACATATAAATATTGTAATTAAAATTAATATAAACTATTAGCAAATTGTCTTCAAGACAATTTGCTAATAGTTTAGATTAATTTTTATTAATTCAGTTAATTAAAATTGCTAATTTTAAAGATAGTTGTTATTATGATTTAATAAAGTAATAAATAACACTATCAACATAGTAACAATAAAGAAAACAATTAGTGCATGTATAAATTTAACTGATCTGTATATTGGTAGCAATATTTGTATAATTAGTTGTAAACATAATTACCTTTATCAAAATTAAAGTATCAAAATCTCTGTTAACTAACTAAATTAATTTAAATTGGCACCAATCAATAAGCTGCAACAACCTATGCTGTTAACATATCTGTATGAATATTCATTTTAAATACATTTGTAATAATAATAGGATAATATAAAACACATATTTACATTACATTAAGCATAAAATAAAATTAAAAAGTACTTTGTATTTTTTTAAAAATCTTAATTTAAGAGATTAAAAAATTAACAAATAATATTGTAAGAAAAAATATACAGTATTTAATTAACTAAATAATTTGTATACAAATTATTTAAAAACGAAATTGTTAAATTAAAGTCATAATAAATTTAAAAAGTTTTTTGTGTTTTAGAAAAAAATATTTTATCTTTTAAAGTTGAAAAGATTTCTAAGAATTTTTTATATTTATAATTTTTATAAATTGTATAAAATAAAATAAAAGTTGGTTGGAATAGAAAGAAAATAAATATAAAAATCCTTTTTTTTAAATTAAATGTTTTTAAATTTAAATTTTATTTTATTTTCTTTTTTATTTAGTTATTTCAAAACAAATTTAAGATTTTTAGAAAAGAAATGTATGCTATAATCTAAAATTAAATCAAATTATATAAATTTTACACATTTATTTAAAAATTATATAGCTAATAGTGTTTATAAAATAGATTATCATTAAGGAAAAACTTATTTGATTATTTAGAAAACAAAATTATTTTAATGGAAGCATTAAAATTACATTTCTTGGTTTAATCTCTGAGTGACATACATGAGTAAATTGTTAAGTTGTCTATTAATATCTTAGAAGTTAATGGAAGTTAAGTTTATACTAGACATAGATAGGACATTGACCTCAAAGTGACCAACTTACAAAAGGCTGGACTGAGGTTAAATTCATTAACCTGCTGCAGAGGAAGTTTCTCAAGAAAATGTATTTTTTTTCCTCTTTTCTACTCAGATAAACGAATTCCTTATGAAATAAAAGTTTCAAAGACTGGCTGATCATTGTTAAGTACATTTATGTTAAAAAAATAAGGAAAGATGATATATACATTTAACTGATAAGAAGCATTAAATCCAGGAAGAAAAAATTCCATTTCGAATTAAATAATAGATAAAAATGTCTTTTAAATTAAATTTAATTAAGATAAAAAGTTTTAATGTATAATTTTTTAAATATATTTCTTCCATTTGATATTGTATTGAATAAAATTTAAAAAAAAAGTAAAATTTAAATTCTTATTTTTATAATAATAAATGGATTCTCTTAAGAAAATCAGTAGGTTAAAATTAATATTATCCAGTTTTATATTTAAAAACAAAATATATTTTTAAAATTAAATCTAGACAATGATAATCAAAAATATATGGTAAAGATTTTAAAAATTTTAAATATTAAATTAAGTTTATATTTATTTAATTATTGAATAAGTCAACTGATTTTGTATTTCACAATCATTTTCAGATATAAAAATATATTAAATTATTAAATATGATTAAAATTTTACTCAACAAACTTAAAATATAAAGTACAAGTACAGTTAAAGTTAAGTACATCTGTAAAAGCAATTATATAAATAATTGCTTTTACAGATGTACTTAACTTTAATTATAAAATGATTTATTAAAAGAATGTTTACTTAATTCAATTTAAATTATATCAATATTTTAATATGATATTTTAAAACAGAAAATGCAATTATAGCTTTGTGAATATTAATAATTAAATAAATAGAAAATAAAAGTAAATATACCTAAGAATTGTTTCTGAAATAATTAATTTATTAAATTAATTGAAGTTTATAACGTTAATTAATAAGAAACTAACAAGATACCTAACAATGTAGAAATAAAAGCATTCTTTCATATATAAATAAATTCCAGAAATATTCCTACATGAATAAAATAACATTATTTTACTTGTTTTAAGCAATTTCCATTGAATAAAATTTATTATAGTAAACAAATGTGTGAAGAAGATGTATATTTTTCTATAAAGAAAAAATTTGTTATGTAGCAATCATTCAAAATTGGAAGATGTGTAGTGTTTGAAGTTTAGAAAGTTTTTGAAGCAAGAATGATTTATGAACACTTCGACTATATATTTGAGAAGTCCTGCATTAGTACATAATGTCAAAACATGTTTGAGTTATCCATGAGGATGTTCAATTTTATTTAATTTTAATAATGATATAAATTATATATAAGTTAGGTTATAAAAATGATGAGTTGTATATATAAAACTTTCAGAAAAACTTTTTGATTTATTATAGTAAATAAGCACTAGAAATTACAATTTTTTAACATTTAAAAATATATTTTTGCTGTTAACATTATAATCATTGTCAAATGTCATTGTATCCAGAATAAATGAACTGTAATGTTGATAAATCTGCTAATTTGATTATCAATTCTTATTTTGAATCTAAATGGATATTTGGTTGCAAATATTTTTATGTTTCTAACTAGTAGCTGAGAATTTCCTGTTAGATTTTTAAAAAATTTGTTGTAATCTGTAAATGGACTGTTGAAGCTCATTTCACTTATTTGAATAATTACTCAGTCATCTGACAAATTATCATTATTTGGCCATCTACAGTAGAAGCTTAAATTTTTATGTAGCAAAGTTTTACTATTTTTATGGAGCATTAAAGGATAAGACTAATAAAAATTTATTAATCATCTTTTTATGTTTTATAAATTTTTTTATTTTAAAATTTTATACAACAATACAATAGTTAAAATTTTATAAAACAAGAGTAGAACAAATATTTATGAGTGGCAGGAAAAAATAATTTTAGATAAAAAACTAATAGCAGAAATTTAGTTTCTTATGACATGGGAAAAGCTGCACAAGATTAATTCATATAAGAAATGATAATATAAAGAAAGAACTGGGAATTCTTGAACTGAATAAGGAAGTAGAGAATGAAGAGAACATGTTGAGAGAATGCCAGAGTAGGGATTTTACCAAAAGCAGCTCTAAACTCCTATTACAGCAAGAGACCAAAGAAAATTAAAAAGAAAATTAGAAAATCAAGAATGGAATAAGTAATTGCTGTTACTTCAAGAAAAAGAAAATTATTTCTGTTTTTATCTTTGCTAGTGTTTCATAAGAAAAAATTAACTAAAAAAATATTATAATTAAATAATATCAGTTTATTAATCCATGATCAGCATATTTTATTCTCCAATAATTAATTAATAAGAAAAAACATAATTCATCTGTGATGTTGAAGAATATTTTATAATATATATTGAATAAGTGTGATATACATTAAATAAATTTAAAGGATTAAGTAGGAATTAATTAAATTTATATGCATTATTAATTAGCTAATAGCATAAAATATATTTTAAACTAATCTTTATACTCTTTTGGATAAAATTTAAAATTTAAAGCATTTCATATTTTAATTACTTTAATAATGAAAATTTTCCTAAATAAAAAAGTAATCACATATTTATTAACTGTATCAAAATCCTGTATAAAATTTAAAGAAAATCTGAATTTTAGAAACAAATAATAAGTTTATTATGTTTATTTTATTCAAGTTTTATAGACCAAAATTCATGTAAAATTGCTTAATAATAAGCAAATTATTTAGTACCTGTGAAGCAAATAATAGCTCCTATCTTTCTAAATAATCTTAGAATTCATTATAAGTAGAAAATTACTAAGATTTATAGTTTCCCTATTTGTTCCTCCACACACTATTACCTTTCCCTGGCAGGGGAGGACATGGCACTTGACGGACCATTTAGCAATAAGACTCTGTTCTGACCTTTGGATAAGAGACTGTGAAAAGTGTAAGTTAATGTAGCGACTATCCCCCTGCCACTAGGACAATGTTCTTTGTTATGGCAAAGACAGATGCTGGCTGCACAACTTTGCCAATAAACAGGTATACAATAGATAGCCTTAACATTTTAAAATTACTAATAAAACATATACATTTACAGCATAAAGTGTTCTCTGACATAATAAACATATTTTTTTAAATTACATAAAATTAAATAATAAAATTTTATTATATTTTTAAAACAATATTGTAAGCTATATTGTTCTTAAAATTGAAACTTCATTTAAAATTTTGTTAAAATTCTATCCATAGTATAGAATTTTTTAAAATATAAATTTCTATAGATAAGTGTAAGATGAAATATTTATAATATTAAAACATTTTAAATTAATTTGGTTAAATATCTGTATGTAATATTTAATTTATTTATATTAATTTAAAGATATCTAGATATATGAACAAATGACAACATTTAAAATAAAGTAATAATTAAGCATGTAAACTAAGTTAATTTATAAATAATAGCTAATTTAAACAATTATCTTACTATAAATTAATGTGATGCAAATGCTAAATTATCAATTTATTCACATTAAATGTTGATATTTCTTAATATATATTAAGACATGTTTAATTTAATGCAAACATAATTAATAATATTCTTAATGTGTAGTGGGTATGTATATATATACATATATATACACACACACATACATTCTGCATTAAGAAGAAAATTAATAATTTTGAAATACTTTAAATGTTTTATTACATGTGCATAATGAATGGCAATAAAATTATTTCAAAATATATAAATGCATTTTTTGACTTTACAAAATATTTTTTAAATAAAGAAAAGTTTCAAATTCATATTTAAATTGTTTATATATATAACTGCTTATAAACACAACACTGTTCCTTAAGTTATAATTAATAAAACTGATAAAAAGTGTAGAAACTAAGTTGCTGAAAGACTACAATGATTTTTGAAACTATAGTAAAACACTTCTTCCTTGTTAAAATTATTATCCCCTAACAATGTTTTTGTAATTTACAAGAATATTTTAAAATTACTCATTTAAACCAAGAGAAGTGAAAGAAATATGAACAGTTAGATGAATCCAAATTGAATTAATTTTAAATAATACATTTAAACGTTTTTCTTTAAAAAAATATCCTTAAAATTACATTTAGTGTAAATAATATCTGAAGAGTTTATGGAATTGTAAAATTCAACTCATTAAAATTTAATCTATTATTCCTTTTCAACAGAAGATACTTTTTAAGTTACTGGAAGAGAAAAAAGAAATATCGTTCTTAAATAATGATCTATTTTAAGAACTAGGCTCATTAAAAATATACCCCATAAAATTTAATTCCGGTGTTAATTAGTTTCATAAGTTTTAGTTGCAATTGTATTTAAAAATTAATATGCAAAAATCTTATTAATTAGTTAGAAAAACTTTTTCTGTTATAATATTTTTTTTTTTTTGCTTTCGTTGACTTGAATTATATTCGTTACAATGACACTAATAATATTTCTAAAGGATAGTAAAAGAATAAAGAACTAGTTTCGGTATATCGACGTTTTTGTTGTAAAAATATTTTTTGTGCAAACAATAGCTCTCTCATAAAGTATCTGACACAGCAAGTTATAGTTCTGTAATAAATTCTATTGATTTTTTCCCCGTTCTGAAACTTTTCATCAAAGGAATCATTACTATCATACCATAATGGTGTCAGAAGTAACAGTGTTTAAAATAAATGTTTAACACAGTCGTTTAATTTTGCGTAAGATGATACTTAATCACTTACAACAAATTTATTACTAAAATAACGTAGTACGATGTAAAATGTCAACGCAGAGTTGAAGAATATGAATTTTATTCGTGTTGAAGAATATAAATTAATTAAATATCTTTATATTGTTTAATAAAGTTTAATATAGTCTACTAAAAATCATTTTTATAAAAATATGACTTAAATGACATGAAGCAAATTTAAAAGTCACTGACAGCTGTTAGTGACATGTACGAGAAAATATTCAACTGAACAGTATAAAAATAACTTATGCTTCCATCTGCACCAATGATTATTGTGTAGAAAATGAAAAAAATAACAAAAAAAGATTTAAGCACTTATACATTTGACATTGAATTTTTAAATATACTATTACAGATTACATTATATATTTTGTATATAATTTGATTTTAAAAATGAATTCAAATAATTTCTGAGGCACACTGTAGTGTATGTATATATATATATATACGTATTACGAGAGAAAAATATTTTATAGATTTAAGAAGAAACTTGTTACAATAATTCAGATCTTTTCAATAACATATTTTGTTCTACATATTTCAAAACCATATTAATAAATTTCCAAAGTTATATTTTTAGTTCGACTTCAGACAGTAACAGTCTACAAAAAAGCTTGTAAAATATTGAACAAGCCCACAAAAAAAAAGAAAGAACAAGAAGGTTACGGAAAAAAAGAACATTGCCTGAAACTTTTCGACATAATAAAGACAGCCTTGACTTTAATCTAAAAATATTATATTATAATAATTTATCAACTCTAAGTAGTACAAACATTGAAAGTAATTTTAAACAATTTATAGATACTCGAGGGATGGAATATCTATAACCAGAAAATTCCAGATGTAAAGCGATGCTATAAAAAGCGTTATGGTTATGTTACTAAATTTGTCTGGTTAACAGGATTTCCGGAGACGCCAAGACACGGATCAAAACAATCCTTAAGGTACAATTATCTAACCTATAGAGGCAAGGTATGAAGGACTAGGCCAAGTCTCGCTACAACAGTTATTTATAGAAGTGCAGAAACGGTGGAAGACTAATGTACGGGCATCACAGATCTGAAACATAGCCTATGCACTACAAGACGCATTCCGAACGTGATTTAAGAATCACTCAGCCAAAATTCGCTCTACGTCCGCCGTACTGTAACGAGTACTGTCTAATTTCAGAGTCTATTCCATTATTAATTGCCCTCTACACCAATTATAAACTCAAATTTGCTAGAAAATTTAATTGTTTAGTAATGTAATCATTTTTTTAAAATTAATGTTTACGATTTAGTGCTCAATTCCGAGTTGAAGGGCTACATAAAAGTCATTAATTATATCAGAAATTTTTACAGAATTTTGTTATTTTTAAATATAAATCAGTAATTTCTCCAACTGTTTTAAAATTAAAATATTTTAAAATTAATTACTCGAAATTTTTCCAATTATGAAAATATTTACAGTTTTTATATGTGTTAATTCAAAATATGTTATTTTATTTTTTTGAATTAAAATATATCACTTATAAATAGGCTATACAGAAGAACGTGTAAAAGGTATATTTTATGTGAAGGAAAACAGAAATTTGAACTTAAAAAAATTCAAAATAAAATGTAAAAAATTATTTCATAAATTTGATGAAATTCATTAAAATTAACAATAAAAATTTTAATTTTAAGTTTCATTTTAATTGAAAAAATCATGTTAAATGAATATAAAAATAAGTAAATATAAATAAATTGAATTTTTTCCTTATTTTTAAAAGAAAATTTTGAATACATAAAAAAATATATAAATACTCCCATATTTAATACCGTTTTTCAAGAATATGTATTTATTTAATATATAATTTTATTAACGTTTATATAATAAACTAATATATCCTAAATTAAATATCATTTGTTTATAAATGTCATAATGAGCAAATGTTGTTTAATTTAATAAAAGTGAAATAAAAGTAAGAAGATTATTCATTATTTTAATACAAAAAGCTCAAATATATAAAATTATTCTTGCATTAATATTGAGAAATGGGATAAATTTATATATATTTAAAGAAAATCTTGATTAAAAAAAATATCTCATCCAATATTGAAGAAATTTTCTTTGTAGGAATGGGCAAAATTAAATCTTGAAAAATTTTATTTCCAAGAAAAAAAAAGAAAGATTTAAATTAAATCCACTTTCAGTTTTATCCAAATTCATTTTGCTTTATATTTAATACAACGTTCAAAATAGGATGATTTCATTATGCAGAAAAGTTCTTTAACCCCTTCTCAACCATTGGAAATCATTTAAGACGTTTAATTTTCTGTTCAAAATTTAACTTAATCCGTATGAAAATTAGTGACAAGAAATCATTATAGTGGCTATAATTTATTATTATTATTTTACTTTAAAAAGTAATATAATAATATATATATATATTATTATATTATATTATTATATAATATATAATATATATATTATATTATTATAATATATATATATATATTATTATATTACTTTTAAAGTAAAATAATAAATTTAATTTAATTTAATATAAATTTAAATCACAAAGATAAGAATAAAAGAAAGATTATATTCGAACTAAAACTGCATAAAAATGGCATTTAAGAAAGACGAGAATCACTTTACATTCTGATATTATTGAGTTTCCTGATTTCCATATTTCATAGTAGCAATTTGTTATTAGTTTGTAATTTAACTAGAGCATATTTATCATTTTTAACACTCGAGAAAATCACCAATAATATACAAACATCGTGCGTTTTTGTTATTTGTAATAAATTTAATATACTGTACATATACAGTATATTTTTTCGATTAGGAATGTTTATGATGGAAATAACTCAGTCTGAAAACATATACAGTGTATGTACAAACAACTGCATGTGTATAAAATTAAAATTTAAAGGAAAATATGTACGTATAAATATATATATTAAAGTTTACATAAAAAAATAAATTTAAAAGATTTTATATATATATATATATATATATATATATTTCATTTAAACTTTAATTTTAAACGGATGCAGTTGTTGCTGTAGGCTATTTTAAAGTTATAAGGATAAAATATCTCTAATCTACTTCTATTGATAGTTATTGCGTTTTCAAATTAGTTCTAACGTTATCTATAATACTAAATCGATAAAAGAATTTTAAAAACTCTTCACGCAATATTTAAATTACATTAAATTATTTCTTCAAATAAATAGAAATTTCTGAGAAATATTTCTGTATATTATATTTATTTATTATTATTTCTTTTTAAAAATTCCTTCGTTTGACTGTCAATAATATCCCTAAATATTCCTTAACAAATTTCTAAGACGTTCCTTCGATTTTTATTCTCCTTAATTTTCCCTCTCCCTTGGATATTGATCACTAATTCAAACCTCGATTTTAGCGTATTTCCCTTAAAATTTCCTACCTCGTTTGTTAGATAATAATTGAAATTTGATGACCACAAAATAATGATATTTATGTACACCATACCGCGAAAGAGTAACTCAATCTGGCATATAAAATATCATATCGATGTAAATTTATATGTTGGTATCGTATGCGTATGATTCATGCATAAATGACACGATGGATAATTTATTAACTATTCCAGGAAAAAGATATTCAGGGTCCCTTAATATCATTATAAAAAACAGATAATTACTTTCTGCAACGAATCCATCTCTGTTAAAAAGTATTACACCTGACAATAGTCTGGCTGTAAACATTCATCATGACTCTTCGCTACTCAAATGTTTTTTTCTATTAATCAATTATCCAGGTTTATTTTGGACAACCTCCTGTCATACTAAGAAGAGCTTGCCTTGATGGTGTAACGAATAACATCCTTTTGTACCGCACGATTATCTCCCAGATGGTATACTGCCTTTACATTTATGTAATGAAACGATGTTTATCAATTTTTGCATGGCTGAATTTGCGAACTAATGCTTAACAATATGATACATTTTGTTGATTTAATTTATGTGTATGAATTTTGTTAACATAATAGAAAACACTATTTAATTTAACGATAAGAATACGTCCCGAATAAAGTAAACAATATTACATTTTCTACGAGAATTTAAAGTGTTTATTTAATGTCAATTGTTTCCAACTTTAATTATTACAGAAGTAATACACTTGACAATATAATGTTTTAAAATTCTGTGCTAAATATAAAATAAAATAAATTAATGTATTCCAGATTTTTCAGAATATTAAGATGTTTTGAATACTTAACTCTTTCAACATGCTCTGCCTTTAAATCGATAAAAATAGGTTCGAGTTTGGAATAAAATATACGCTTCCACTCTCCCTCTCTTTTACTTTTCATATAATCTCGATAAAAATAATTATAATTCTAACGAGTTTTAATTTACACAAAACTTTTAATTAAAATCTGTCACTGAGAATATCTTCTATACTAAAATTAAATTAAAAAAAATAACCTTACATATTAAACATTCTATGTAATATTTAAATTAATAATTTACAAGAGATTCATATTCAAACTTCAATACTTTATATAAATTTAACCAGTCTGCATAATTTTAATTAAACATTTCCTATGAATTAATGTATTTGTATAGATGCTTTTTACTTGTATACTTATATAATTAGAGTATCTAAAAGTGTTACTATGTTAACTTTTGTTTATGTTATCTGAACACCTGTAAGCTTTAAATGTTTGAAGTCATGCAGATGATACCCAGCTACAATTAAATACGGCGATAATTCAACTTAAATTGATTATCTTACATAATTTTGATCTGGTGATATAATATTAATTCTATCGATATGGCGCACTCATTCTAAATTGTTTATCGAATTTGAATATTTGTCAATACGGATAAATACAAACGGAGTTTCCGCTCGACTTATCCCAAACGGGAAATACTACAAATTTTGTAACCATTAACTGAAACCGGATTTAATCAACCAAATTAATCTCAATTGAAAGGGAAGATAATTCTCAGAATGTTCCGGAAAGTTTTTAAAAGAGAAATTTATATTAAAAAAAGTGCCTCATAAGAGACTAATTATTTCAACCCCACATGATAAAAAGCTAACCAACCTCGACACGGATCCTTTATTCTTTAGATCACCGTTGCGAGGTTATCATCAGTAGCAGTCATTAAATATAACATGCAACTACCGCTGGATATCTGCCATCCATATTTTGTAGAATAAGAAAGAGAAGGGAGAAAAAAATATGTATATATATTTAACAGAGTAAAATTAAAACTAAAATTTATAGCAACTATTCTAAGAATTAATGCTGCACGACGCGAGTTTCGTTCCGCATCTGTAACAACAACGTTCATTTCATCTAAGCAAAAAATAAGTTTTTAAAAAAAGCAGCAATAACATTCGTATCCGATTTTTAAACAATACAGACAAAGGAATAAATATGTGAATTAACCGTAAAAAAACTTTCTAGACGTTTTTAAATCTTAATAAACTTACCCAGAGAAAATAAGTATCTCTGTAGCACCATTTAGATATTTTATTTCAGATATACACATTCGTCAATCCTTGACAAGTATCGAATATTAGTCCCACACACATCGAACGACATTCCATAACAGTAATGGCCCAACACGTGGAACTATATCCAACTCTAACCAGACACAAGCAATCTCCAAACTACATCAGCACATCACTACAACCAGATCAAGCAGGGCTTTACCGCCTGCGCCTTTGGTGGCGCGCGCAACCGATGCACCCCACAAAACAAAACAAGGGGGAGAGAAAAAGTTAAGATCGGTTTTAAAAACTCGATACTAAAAATAGTCATCATTTGCTATACGATCTACGACTGTACGGATTTTTTTCTATCCGGTTTTCTTTCCTTAATTTCTGGCACGGAAGCGGTTGTTAAATTTCTTCGATTTACCCCCTGACACCTAGAAGATAACACTAACTGCTTTAATAGTTGTTTCTCTATCGGTTGTCAACGCCTATTTATTTTACCAGTTAATTGAGCATATTTAAAGAAGTGGAGCCGTCCCAATACGGTATCGGAGTGATACGTTCGATATGGCTAGATTTCGGCCTAATTACCCCAACTTCTAAGTACTTATACTAGTGTCATTGTCTGGATGGGCCGGATATGTTTTTAAAATAATCCGGTTGCTTACCACTATACCACATTGTGGGGGGTGGAAACTCGTGAAAAGAGTGCTTAGCTGGACTATAGCCAAATGGTTGGGTTGAAAGGAAGTCAAGAAGAATGCGTTTCTGTGCCAAGTGTCTTAACGTGGGGAGCGCTCCTTCCCCAACAGGATACATCTTACTTATCAAATATATAAATTTTTTACCCGGCTATAATCTCTTGAAAAGTAATATCGTCTGTACAATAATATATACCATTTTTTAGATTTTTGTCATATTTTTTATATTTCTATATCTTATTTCTACTGGTTAAATAATTCATAAGTAACTTAATATTATTTCAGATGGAGTCAACTTTCAATACTCTAAACATTAAACTTTTTATTAATATTATAAATTGTTTAAAAACTTATAAAATTTTTTACACGGTTTGTATCAATATAATTTTTGCTACATGGAAATTTGTCAATGCGATGACATAACATTGATATATCATATCAATTATTTGGCTACACTGTTTCTATACATTTCATGAACATTTCTTTTTAAATGCCGAGTTAAACATTTAATTAATTTACAATTTATTCTCCATTACAATTTACTAAAGATTCAATTTTTAAAACAATCCGAAAATAAATATAATAAAATACAAATTCATAAGCTACAACCGAAAAAATAAAATTACACATCAAGATAATCACATTGATTTAAGTAAAAAGTTTTCGATACATTAATTTACTTGATTAAAAAGTTAATTGATTATAACATTTTTAATAAAATAGATAAGATATAACAAAATTCAAATGAGGATAACTTAATTAAAAATGCAATTAAACTGGCAAGAAAAAAAAATGTATATATATGTAATTTTTTGACAATTTAATAACTTCATATGCAATAGAAAGAGAAAATAAAAAATGGAAATTTGATTAATTATGAATATTATTCGAAAATAAGATTTTGTTTCTTTTCAAAAAACAATGGTTCAATTAAGTATTAAATATAAAAGGATTGAGAATTTCTACAAGTAGCAGGGACATAAACATCTAAATAACCCGTATCAGATTTATAGCAGCTACAAAACTTTCAAGAATGTTCATGACATATCCATTAACTCTTAACTAAGCCTCAGGTACGCAAAAAAAAACAAAGCTAATTTTTGGAAAATTCAGAATGCTCAAACTGTTATAATGTTTCTTTCTTTAATAATAATTTCTCCACGTTTTAAATCAAAGAAAAACTAATTATTTATTTCGAAAAATTTTACGTTAAAAGGAAAAATATATAGGAGAACTTTCGATGATAAACGAAAATAAAGATTTTTTTTAAATAAAAACAATTGCTACTTTGCAAGTGTTGTAAAAACCTCTTCGGATTTTCATTATTATATCCGCCAAATTTAAAAATCGAACGATATTTTTAATTAATGAAAACTTTCATATTAATTAATTTCTTTTTCCAGTTACTACCTCATTTATTTTTATAATAAAGGATGATTTAAATGAAGTTATTCGGGCAATCACTAACATTATAAATTCTCTTTAATTATACTTACTTATAAATTTGTTTCTAAGATATAGTAAATTAGTTGATCTCAACTACGGGATCATGTTAATTCCTTCTTTGAAATGTTAGAAGTTTAGGCTATATATTCAAGAATTTAATAATTTTTTAAAATAAAATTTGTAATGATTTTATAATTAAAGTAGGATAATAGTATCCACATTTCTGAACAAAATATTTAAAAATCCTGAAATACAATTTCAATTCAGTACAGATTTTGTTAACTGATCGAAAATCAATATTCAAAATATTAATATGCTGAACGTTACTAGCTAAATATTTTTCTTAATGGATTGTAATGATAGTTAATATAATTCTTACATGCCTACATTATCTAATAAATTTTTCATCTAATACCGTAGCCGATCTGACTTAAAAGAAGCCTTCTCAGGGGTATTTCGTTTGCCTGCTTCGTAGGTAACTAAAGGAAAATTCATTGATTTGTGTTGCTGGATTTCAGCAAGTGTATTATTCAATCTTGTGTCATATTTCGAGAACTTCTCGAATCGTACTGTGCTCAATTTTTACGAAAATATCTATTTGCAGAGCTAGCTTTACCATTGATTTTTTGGATTGTTGAATAAGATTCTTGAACTTGTATTTTTTTCCTTCCTTTCGAGGATTGTATTTCCACTGCCCTTTCCGACTTTAACACAGATTTTGGAATATCTACAGAAAAATCGCTGAAAACCATTTTTTCAGCAAGTTGAATTCAGCAATAAGATTCAATCCAATTCTAAAAACATAAAACTATGCCCATGTGCACCAATTTATAAATCCACTTTATAACAAAACATGGAGCTTTATAAGAGAGTTTGGCTGTGAAGCTAAATATAAAGATATTGTAAGAATATGATTAACAAGTAAGATATTTCATTTATATATTTTACATATTTTATATATTTTTATAAGCTAATTTTTGGCAAATATACGTATTAAAATGAGTGCAAGAGTTATATTAGGCATTAATATCATGTCTACTAAAATTTAAAAAAAAAAAAAAAAACTGACAAACGTTTTACTCAAAATATATTAATTAAATAATGTTAGAACATCTGCAATAAAATATTTTATAGTCGAACACAGTATTCAACTAAAACACGTCTTAAAAATCTACGAATTCCTTCATGTGAGAATTATGTTATGTAAATGCATCTATTTTAAATAATTTTATTATGGAATCTTCTTCATAAAATTGTAGACAGATAGTTTTAAGACGTTTGCAATGTAAAAGAAAATGCACATTAGCATAAGGTAATTTGAAAAATGTATTTTTCAGATTACATTAGCATTGTTATGAGATGAATTAAGTAATCGAATTCAAGTAGATTTTTAAAAGAGAGAGAGAGAGAGAGAAAAAAAATAAAGTTTGTAAAATAGAGCACAGGAAAATAAAATTATCTTGTCTTTTGTTCAGTGTCAATGATATAATCATACTACGCTTCATCAGAGATGTGCAGAATAGAATAGGAAAAAATATTCCAGTAAAAATGTAAAACTTATTTTATTCATTCTAGTATACTTTTATATTTTATAACTTTTGACAGTATAATCAGTTAAACTTCTTATAAAGAGTTATATCATTAGCTAAATATATTTTATTGTCAGTAATAGCTTATTCATATTTAACAGAACAAGGATAAATGAAAATTTATACATTCATTATTTATTCTATAAAATAATAATAATATTAATAAGTTGACAAGATCTAAAATAAAAAGTTGTGCGCTCAGTTTCTCTAATTTTAAGTATGCATAATATTTTTCTGATTATCATAATTCAAAGCAACATTATTTCAATATTTTACTTTATAAATTATTCAGAAATTTAAATTCAAATGCTTACAGAAAAAAATTATAAAACTTCATTACAAATTATTAAAACACAAACTACAGAAACATGAAAATTTGAAGATATTAAACAATCTCTGTTTGAAATATTTGATTGAATGAATGCTTTTTAACTTCGAAATATGAGATGTACTTCAAATAATTCAGACTTTAAAAAAATCTTGAGTGAGAGTAATAGTGAGAATAAAAAAAAAACATAACTGAATAGTTTTATTATTTTCTATTTATATAATATTAAAAAGCAACAAAATTGAAGTATAAAAATAACATTGTAAAGCAGTAAACAATTTTTAAAATAAATAAGACTACAATTAGAAAGATTATGGTATTATATACATGTAATATTATTTTTCAGTGAAAATTTTATAATTTTTAAAATTGAAATCAGTAATGTTTCATGCACCAAAAAAACAGTTTGTTAATAGAAAAAGTGGTAAATTTTGTCAACTTTAGCAACTGTATGTACAGTGAAAGAGTTTTAATCTGTAAATTTTATAGATTTAGTATTAAAACAATTTCATCGTTATCATATTAACTTAAATAAAAACGTTTTAAGCTCTTAAAACTCGTACTATTTGTATACGTATCTGAAAGTATGAGAATGAGAAAATAAAATACAATTTCTACTTATCATTTATCATATATGATACGAAGATGCCAGATTCTAGAGAGAATCTCAAACCTTATCTAAAATATGATCACGAGTGTCCACCAGACTAATGTCAGCAACTCGACACCTGATTCGAATTTGTGATATTTTCCCTATTTTATAGCCTAGTTTCAATCAAGAAAGTAAATGAACTTCGTAAACTCCTGACAATCTTAAACGATTTAGATCACTAAGTGTCTAATAAAAGAAAGAAGAAGAAGAAGAAGAAAGAAAAAAAAAAACAATTCTGTTCTATAAACAAGACATTTACACTTCTTTATTTTAAATAATAAATGTCAAATATAATTAAATAATTTTTATTGTTCCATTGAATATTTTTGCAATTGGTAAATGCAATTCAGAATTTAGTACTAAACTGATTCTGAATATAAGAAATATTTACACTATAAATAATTTTATTTATGGAAAAATAGAAAGCTACCATATTATATACAAATTTATGCTCTAGAGCAGTTTTTCATGACATTTGGATTAAATATGAGAATTATTATTCATGGGCTGAATAAAAACATCAAGATGTCTCAATGCTTTCAATTTTGCATTGCAAAATTCTTCAAAAAAATATCCTCTCTCTTTCTGTTTTAGTAACGCTCAATGTTTAAAAATATATAAATATAATACTGGCTTATCATTTGTCAGCTGTCAATTAAAAGTTTTACAAAAAGTACTATTTTTTAACTATTATATAAAATCAAAATTAAAAATAAATTCATTAATTAAACATAAGTTTAAATTAGAAATGAGACAAGCTTAATGTCTTGAGAATCAACATTAAAGACAATTTATTGTACAGTAAACTATGTAAAACCAATTTGTATACAATTTAAATTCTATAAATAATTGTAACGACCACATAAATTTAGAAGATATTCAACAAATGCCGTAATGACCCATCTCAATACAATATAACGAATCAATACGTTTGTATCGTTTTGCGTCATTTAAAAAAATAAAGAACAAAACCTCAAGAGAAACCAATGCTATTTATATGATATTAACTTTCCATCTGAAGAAACATTAGGTTATAAAAAAGTAAGAACAGTAATGATGCAGAAGAAACGAAAGTTTGAATGTTCAGATTTTAAATATTCTGATAACCCAGCGACGAAATATATGTTTCCTGTCTTACACTTAATTTATTCTATAGGTTTCTTCTTTAGTTGTTTTCAGAGTTTTAGTTCAATTTAAAAAAAGAACAAATTTCCAAAAAATTAATTTAAATATCCATAGTTCAAGTCAAATAAACTTAATTAGATTAACATTTAAACTTTCAGATTAGCCAAAATTAAACAACGTTGTAATGTTTAAATTAATCTTTAAACCTGTTTTTGTTTCGTGAAAATAAGTTTACTATTATGGTCCCAAGCTACCTTTTATTTCCTGGTCGCAAAGAGCATTAGGAAAAGCACCACCACACTTTGCTGTTCGTAAAATAGTATCATTATTGTAAAACAGTGAAGTCTTCTTTACCTCTTGTAAGATAAGAAGATACAATTCCATTATAAAAGATTTACAAGATATCTGCAGACGACCAAGTATAGAATTCTGTCAATATTTGTTGTCACGATTGACCGTTAGATATTTCAATTCTATACTTTCTATTTATTTTTTTGACAGTTACGTGTTGAATTGAAATTGTATTGCATCATTTCAACAATTTTTTGACAGAAACGTTCCTCAAACACATTAATGTCAAATAGTGACAAACGTTTAAATCCAACAAAAGTTTAGAAGGCCTATCCGAAAAGAAACATTTATCAAATACTAAACGCTATAGAAACGAATAAATTACACTAATAAAATAGCAAATTTGCAGTTTTAAAATGCGATAAAAATAAATTATTATTAATTTTTTTGTGTAAATTTAAGGAAAAAATAATTATTTTCGTTAAATCGCTTCTTTCTTAAAAAACATATTACACGAATATTCAATTTATCAACGTGTTCAATGGTAGAAGATATGTTATAAAAATATTAACAGCAAAGAATTATATATAATAAGATATACAAACAATAAAATAAATAAATATATATTCAAACGGGTATAAATATTCAATAGCAAAAATATATAATAATCATACCTGAGATAAAATATTCAATGAGGTAAAGTATTAAGCTTATATACAAAAGCATAAAATATTCAATAATAAAAAGCATAAAATAGCAATATCTGAAATAAAAAGGTTCAAAGATATAGAACGAAAAATATTTAATAAAACAAATAACATTCAATAAATTCAGCTTAGTGAATATTTAAAATATTAGAGTTTTCAATAATATAAAATATTGAATATGCTAGATATTTATTTCATTATTTATATTTTGTATCGTTTATACTTTATGCATTTTTATGTGCTCTAAATAATTGAATATTGAAAAATTTATCACTCTAAAAAAGTTTAAAACTCTTCAATATCAATAATCTATAATATTTTCAGAAAATTCAGCATTATTCATGAAATATAATAATAAAATTTCTCTTACTTTTTTAGCATTAAAAAACATTAAATAACAGAAAATGTAAATATAAATTCGATATTCAAGTATTAAATATTATTTAAAAACGCAATCTGATTTGTTTATAGTTAAAAGAACTTATTTGTCATTATGAAGTCAATATTAGTCTTTCTAATGTAATCTTTTCTAAAACTGAATATTTTTATACGAATGTTTATACAAGACCATTAATGCAGTAAATAAAGGGATGCAAATAAATATAAAATTACATTTAATATCATAAAATCCAAATATTATGCTAGAAAAAGAAGAAAACTTCAAAAAACAAAGCTCCAAGGAAAGACAATAACTTTATTTTCTTCCATTAGAACATTGTTTTTGTAGTTTATTTACTTATGAAGTAATTCTTTGATCTTAAAAGAAGAAAATATGACAAAAATACTATTTTTTCCAGCTTAATGTGACCCTTAAATTATTAAATATCTCAAAAAATATCTTATTAGCTTTCTATTCATTACAAATAATAAAGATTGAGTGAAGATTTTCATAAATATACTACACGTAGATCACTATAGGAAAAATTTATACTAAAAATGTATATATAAATAAAATAACCCTTCTTAATCTGTTTACTCACCAACTGATATTAAAATCAAGCAAAATTTCTACTTATATTCTCCTTTTTTTACATTCCTATTATACAAGTTAAATTACGTTTAAAAAATAACACGATGGTAAAGACTTTTACCAACTTAGATTTTTATTCAGGAGCGGAACTTTAGCATCAATCAACATTTTTGTTAAACGTTTATTCCCACCTTATTATTAAAGAAGCTTAAGAGCAGCGGACAAAAGAACCTTTCAGAGAGGATATGTCGCAATCTAACATCGAACAACTACTATTTTGTAAGTGTTTCCAAAGCACTCAGAATCGGCAAACAATGTTTATACAAATGCAAATCCAGCAGCAAATTCTTTAAAAGTCGTAAATCATTGAAACCGTTTGACAACCGGTAACAATTTAAAGACATAAAAGTTTTAAAATCTACTTCGACATGATGGGTGGTCTATACGAAGAAAAATGATACCATCTTCCAGTGTTACTCTCTCTATTTATATATATATATATATATTATATATAATATATATATATAAGAGTAGCATCTGTCTGCTAACCATAGATTACGATTTCTGTAATCCCGGTAGAGTTGAAAAAAAATCGATTTAATTGTAAAGAAACGCGAGAAATCTCTAAATTTGATCAGGATGCAGTGTAACTCAATAACTTGTACGTGGTATGTGACAGATATGGTTGTAGAAAAGTAGAAAGTTTCAAGTGTATATCAATAAGACGAATATGATATTATGAAAGTATATAAGTGGATAAAATATTACAAATCAATCACGTGTTAGGAAAAGTATAATGTTTTGTGAAATTTGAGTAATATTTCATGAAGAACGAGCTTCGAGAAGAGGGATCTATGCCCGGTAACTTATGGCCCTCTAGTGGTTCCTTCCCTATAAATTAATGTTGTTTTAAGTAAAAAATAATCTTTAAGATTGTTTTATATTAATAGACACATTCTACGCTTTTCATTTGTTTAAAAAAGGGAAAAGGCAAAAGGGCTCATACATCCTTTCGACAGCCCTTTCTTTCTTCATAAAATATATAAAGTACTTTATTTTGAATATATCTTTAGTAATTTATAATTACTAAAGTGTTTTCTAATTACTTCCTTGATCGATATTCATAAATTTCACGAATAAAATCAAAAACGAAAATATAACTTTGTCAATTTAAATTCAAATTTCATACCGAAAATATGTTATGTACTTACGTTGCCATGGTTACGCAATTTGGCCAAGGAATTTCTTAAAGTGATAACGATTGGTCATAACCGCGGCGAAAAAATTGATTGGATCGATCGGATTGGTGCGACAGGTTGACATTGAACTTGATCGTCTGGCTTTATTAGATTTATCTACGTTTTTCCTTTATAAAATATTTTATTGTTCTAACGTATATATAAATTTTAAAAAATGTGAGCGCGTAAAGTATTTTTCGTTTATAGAAACAGGAAACATTTAATTATTCAAAGTGTTTTTTTAAATTGCGAAATGTTTTTTGAGACAACCACGTGGTGGCGCGTCGTCATTGCATTTTAATTTGAAAAATTTGAATTGTCTAACTTATTTTGTGACGTCATCATATGCTGGCAACAATTCCGTAAACGGTACTAAATGTGGTAACTATTTATAGAAAAGTTGCCACCAAACTAGACTTTATGGCACCATTTAAATAACTGGAAAACCTTTTATCTTCAATACCTCTTAAAGATTCGAATGGAGAATGTTTTAAAAATTTAACCAACTGCATTCTTTCACATGTATATTTTTATTTTTATTTTATTTTCTCCGAATTCTTTTCCGACCGAAATGAAAATAAAAAAAAAGTGAAGAAATATTAAACTGATATAAAAAGTACATGAACGCGCGCGCGCACACACACACATATATATATATAGGCAAGCAGATAAATATTTATTTCAAGAAAACATCGCATAGCCATAGATATGGAGGATTGTTTTAGGAATTACTTAACTCTTAAATAAATTTTTTACTAATTTGTTCCAATTGTGTAGCTAATTTGTTAAGCTTAATTATAAGACAAAGATTATTGGACTTAAATAAAGATTTATGCTTTGTTTATCCCCCGTTTTTTTGTAAGGGGGTAGTCGAGGATTTAACTCTGTAACCCTTGTATCATTGAAATTGGAGTTAATCCAAATTGAGTACTGAATAAAAACAACAATCGGAGAGATTACTAGGTTATCTCGGGAGCATCGCTAGAAAAAATAAATAATAGAAAAAGATTTACGAATAATTTAATTTCAATTTTGAAATTTTTACATATTCTATACATACATATGTATAAATTTAAGAGAATTCTGTCATAAAATATGATATTAATCGAAAAGTTTTGTTAATTTTTTTTCGAATTTTTTTCGTGTAGTAACGTTATAAATGATTTATCATAAATATTCAAAATTGGTTTGAATTAAAATTAAATTTATTTATTATCGAATAATGCTATTACGAACTTGTCGTTTATTTATTTTTGCAAAAAAATCGATATCTATGTATACGTCACGTAATACGAATTTGCTGCTTTCCGGGGGTCACGTGACCACTTTTTAAATCGCATTATCACGTGATTCGCCTAAATATCGCCAAACTTATACGCTATTTTGTGATTCGAGCGAATACTTACCGACCGTAGATTTAAATTCTTATTTTATACGTATAAAAATAGATAGAAAATGTATATTAAAAAAGTGTTTATATTGTTTATACAATTAGTTTCGTCGCGTTTTAGTCACGTGACCGAAAGGGGGAGAAATGTGAAAACAAAGTTTAGATCCTTCTAAATATAATATAAAAATTTTCTTTACAGAAAATTAAGATAAAAATCTCACTTAGTCATAGAATACATATCCAAGGTTGGAATTAATCCAAGATGGCCATCTGTTGCCAAACAATGCAACTTGACTATCAATGGTTGTTATAATCTCGTATTTCTCATGTCACTGAAGTCATTTTGTGTAAGATTGATGACTTTTATTCATAAAAACGATCAGAATTATTAATTAATATGCAGTTTTTTAATCCATTTAATTTTTAAAAAAAATCAAACCGACGCTGATTACGTATAAAATTTGAAATGGTTATTACTCAATTTCTTACCCACTAACGGAACAATTGCAAAATACGAAACGAGCGAGTCACGTGACTGTACTTTCCAATGATTCGCTAATACGCTATTTACGTATTTTAAATTTTATCCAACCGTTAGAAAGTTTATGTACTGGCGTGATATAAACGATTGCATACAATACACACGTAAAAAAAGGGGAGGGGGAAAAAATTGTTTTAACGATGATAGACTTTTAAATATATATATTTAACAACGTTGCAAATGTCTGGCAATGTTGTTATTAATTGCAACGCTATCTATTTATCCAAGCCTTCTGTATATAAGGGAAGAACGATTCAAAGTAGACTTGGGTACTTTCCAGACGTTATTCTTTTCTGTAAAATATAATCTGATTTATCTCCTTTCTTCATCATCCGAAGCAACTTCGTTCCAATTTAACCATCAATTTATCATTAGATACATTTAAAAAGCTTTGTTTTAATAATAAATCTTATATTCGGGAATTTTAATCACGTGACACACTCGAAATAATCCCTAAAACATTTCGTCACCCAAAAGCTTCGGGTAATAATCCCTACAGAGAAATTGGAATTCTAATATTAAAAAAAACTGAAAATTATTTAATTAAATAAAATTATTAACAATAATTTTCTTTTAATTACGCGCTTTATGTGAATATTTTTTTTGGAATTTACAAAATTTCCCTACAATGTAATTTAATCAGGGAAATTTCGTAGCATTAAAAAAAAAGCTGTTTTCCAATAAAATTTTACGATCATAAATAAATTCTTTTTTTTTTTTAAAAAAGTAAATTTAACTAAAATATATGTTAAGTATCAATAATTTTTTCCATTTCTCAAACTTGTCAAGAAAAAAGTTTTTAAATACAAAGTAAACATTAGGGAAAAATCAGTAAACAAGATTTTTCACTTATGATTAACGTCAACAAAGTTACACATGAAAATTTCATTTATCCAATATTAAATTTCCGAACATTTTAAAACTTATCCAAGAGTTTAATAAATTATTTTGATGTCTGAACCGTGTAAATAATTCAATTTTCTCTTATTTTAATGAAGATAAACACCCCCAAAACTTATATATAAAAGGTATTTAAAAAATCCCTAAAAATGTGAAAATAAATTAATAATTAAATTGAGAGAGAAAAAAAAAAATATATATATATATATACTTATATAAAATATTAAAAGAATTTTATCATCTGTCCATTCTAAAACACATTTATATCATGTGTATTTAAATATTTAGTAAAAGAAAAATCCTCTGCCCTCCTTGATAGGGAATATTCTGAAGTTATTAATATTTGTTCAGAGGGAAAAAAAGGAAAAGAAATTCTATTTTTTCAATTTTAAATAAATGTTTTGATTGAGTCAAAGAAACAATGCTTTTAATATTCTGTATAATACCAAAGGGGATTTGATTTATTTATCTTGTTCTTGCTCTATTTTTATTACCAAATAAAAAAAGGAATATACTTTCTCTGCTTGT
This sequence comes from Centruroides vittatus, assembly GCF_030686945.1. Taxonomy (NCBI): domain Eukaryota; kingdom Metazoa; phylum Arthropoda; class Arachnida; order Scorpiones; family Buthidae; genus Centruroides; species Centruroides vittatus. Next base: position 957,128 of record NW_027122175.1, on the reverse strand, counting down.
ATAAATCAAATCCACCTTTAATAAATAGTGTATACATTTTACATAAAAGACAAGATTGCAATTTTACATAGAAGTAATCTTAGCATAAATCTTTCTTTGAATTACAAGGAGGAGAGGCAAGGAGAAGGGGGATAAAAGTGTTTTATTGAATGGCTTACATTTGTTTAATCTTTTTACCCTCATTTTTCTTCTGACTAAAATGAAAATGATTAATAGAAACTGTAAGGTATACATTAATTTGCCGATAAATTAAGGTTTCAACAGATATTTAACATATTTTTACGAAGTAGAATAAATTAAATGTCAAATTATAAACATTAACTTATTTATATTATTTGAATGAATGATACTGGATAGTAATATGAATATTTAATGAATGGATAGAATATTTTATTCAAATTGTGTAATGTAATTTGAATATGAATGGTTTAGTGATAAAACCGAGCAAATATTTCTTACGTAGCATAAAATACACACGGAACATGATGTTAAGATGTATATAATGTCTTCTTTTTTTTAATATTTATTTTATTCATTGCTTCAAATTTACTTAATTATACAAGAACAATGTCAGAAGTACAGTACATTTTAGTTCCACACCCAGGATATCCTGATTTTGACTGCTGGTTAAAGATAAATGCTCAAATTTCACATTACTGGTGAAAGTTGAAAATAGTCAATGGCAAACCTATATACAGGGTCTTCCAGAAAGAATGCTACCATTTTAAATCATTGTAATTATGTTAATAGTTATCTCAGAATGTTGTAATGTATATTAAAAAAATTAGAAAACTATTTTTCGCATTTACTCATTGCAATTTCTCGACATTTGAACCTAATGTTGCATGGAACACATCCGACGATACTCGAATTCCTATGCTTGTTACGGTGTATCTGTAGTCACTCCTCCCGCGGCAGCCACAATTCTACAGCTCCCGAAGAACACAAAATGCCTTCTCCGTCACCATTTTCATTTACAGCACTTCCTAGAGATAGTAGACAAGACATCTGAATACAGATGGGAGATGAACTCGACAATTACTCTATTGCATACTTCTTGGATAATAATTAACATAATTAAAGTAATTTAAAATGGTAGCATTCATTCTGAAAAACCCTGTATAAAAATATAGTACAAATATATCTCAAATGAAATAAGTGGTTAACTTTCTAGTCTTGAAAGATTGTAAAGGTGGCTACAAAATTTCAATGTATGAGATTACAATCTGGATTACTTATTTTCTTGTAGGGATTCAAAATGACAGGCAGAGTGAGATTGGTTACTTGCATTTGTGTTTGTGACTGTTATAATTCACCTTGGGGTGTTGCAAAAGAAAATTCCAACCCCACCTCACAATGGCTAACCTAAAACTATGGCCTTCTTTGACGATTCCCATTGTCAACGAAGCAGATGATGTCCGGAAGAATTCAGAAAAAAGGTAAAATTTGTGTAGAGAATGGAAAGAGCATAAAAGCAACACCTAACTGGCATATGTAAGGATTTTATAGCTAGGGCCACATTAGTGTATAAGCATAACTGGTCACTACTGGGAAATCTTGCATCACTGTATGTTACTAATATTTTCGTTTTATATTTGTATATTTCTAAATAAACTGGACCACAGATTTTGCCTAAAATAGCCCCATTTATGGCAACTCCTTACATATATAAGAATTTTTCCATAATTTTATTTTAGAAAAAAGATTATAGAAAATGATTTTGATGTTAAACTGAATAAAGTAAAAAACCTATATTATAATTGATGAAGTGAATATCTTCTGATATTAACTAACTTTAAGATGTCTTCTAGACCAAGCAATGCTAATGTCTCATGATATCTTCTGTAAAAAGTAATTGAAAATCAAATAACTAGTTATAGAATTAACAGAAGAATGGTCACTTAATATTCAAAGTATGTAAATGAATGTTAAGAAATATCTTTCAAAAAATGAATAAAATATTTGCAATTTAATATGAAAAGCATTAAGTTATGTAGTTTTATGATTATTTATTTCTCTTTAATTAAATATAATTCCATCCCACCGAAAGAAGTTAATACTAGAAAAGCAATTAATTTATAAATTATAGCTTATATTTATTTAAACTTGTCTTTAATTGTTCCTAAAATATCACACACAAAAATAGAATCAGGATGTCGGACATGTGTTTGCCATATTTTCATAGGATGTGGTTTGGATACCATCGACTGTTATAATTTTATGTGGCCAAGCAATTGATATATGATATTTTTAAATATTAAAATGAAACTGTTTTGTTAAATAATAATGAAATAAATTTAATATTTAACTTGATAATCTTTGGGACAATTTTTTTGTGATTGGAATTTATAAATCCCTGAGATCTACAGTTACATCTGAGAAATTAAAATACACTCAAACCTGTTTTTATGCGCTCTTTTTATGTGCGATTTTTTTTAATGCGAATTTTTAATTTATGCAGTTTTTTGGTGCGATTTTTTATTTGTGCGGTATAGTTGGCGACTAGTCTCGTGCGATTCGTCATGTCTCACGTTGACTTATTATAGCTAAATAAACTTATTATAGCATAAATGCACTTATTATAGTAATATTATTGCATGAATATGCGAAAAATGAAATAATTTACTTTTTAAGTCAACAAAACATCACCTGGACAAAAATATGTAAAACAGACGATAGACCAGACGATGCAGTCAAGTGCTGACATCTGTTGTCAATAAATTCTATTTCGTACGGTTTTGAGTTATTTTCTATGTGAGACTTTTTTTATGCGGTCCCTGTTAACCGCATAAAAAAAATATTTTTAAATTGTGTTGCGAAAACTATTTTTTACAGCCATTCGTGAAGTTTCGTGCTATTTTTTTTAATGCGTCTTTTTTAATGCGGTCCCTATCCCCCGCATAAAAACAGGTTCGACTGTATATCTGTTGTTAATAGGATGGACATTGTATTATGAAATTAACATTTTCAGCAAATATATGTGAAAAATATTACTTTTCCACATTTTTGACTCTGTACTGTGCACTATGAGGATATTTATTGCAAGCCCATTGTGAATTTGACCAGGCCCACAATGGGTAATCAGATGATGAAGGATAGGATTTATCCAGGACAAATCTGTCCATGATAAAGTCTTGAGCGTTCTCCATCCAGATTTGATCCCAAGCGTTTTAGATTGATTGGCACACCTTAACCGCCTAGATCATTCAGATGGCACTTTTCTATACTTAATTTAAATTATATATTATTAGAATATAGACGTTAGATTGGTGAGACAATTTCAGGGTTCTTTGCAATTTGCAAAAATGGTCTTTCCATAGAGTATTATTATTTTAAAATGAATTTTGTAATTTTTCTAACTTTTGATCATTGTATTTTTCAAATTTTTTGAAGAACTTAAGAAATGGATTATTATATTTTTATTCCAAGATTCTTTATTTTAAACACCAGTTTAAAAATAATCCTGAATCATTTTATATACAAAATATATATTTTATTCATCTTCTAATACTATTTTTATACTATTATTATTATTTTTTATATTAACAAACTAAAACAATGGAAAAGCTATCACTCTTAAAATTACATACTGTCAAAATCAGTAACACAAAAATCCTTTCACACTTTGTTTCTAGCAATTTAATCACCAAGTACAAACGTTTTGTGTTACTGATTTTAAGTAGTTCTAGCTCTGAGTGCAGAGAATATTACATACTGTCAATATAAATTTATTTGTATTATGGCACCAATCCATGAGCAGAGAAAGACCCATATAAAGCCTGTTTTCCACATGTGATTATTGGTACTAATCAACTGGCATCAGTTTATTTGCACATAGAAACATGCAAATTTGGGGATGCCACTTGACTAGTACCAGTAAAAGCAAGCAGTGGATGTTCTTTTTGGCACCGTTAAATCGGCATGCTCCTGGCACCAATAACCATTGTGTGTCAGAAATCTAGCTTAATATTCTAGTTGATGATGATAAAGAATTGATGGATACTATCATCTTATCCTTGTCATCAGTCTTCTCCCTCTGAATTCAGAGGGAGAAGACTGATGACAAGGATATTCAGATGCAAAACAAAATTGAGAAGTAAAGATCCCATAGAGAGAGGGACTAATAAACTGAAGAAAGAGGAAGATACACTATATATCAGTTTTAATTTATATCTGTGAGTAAATTTTTATAAATAACTTATCCATAGTTCCATGGTTTCTTATCCATAATCCATTAATCCATAGTTCAGCATGATTTATTACTTTTTCTTTAAATATTTTTGAACTGAGAAATGAAATTCTAATGAAAAAAATAAAAGGTCGTCTGTTGAGATGGGATCTCAGCATTATGTTAGCAGAAACCAATTAATTTTTAATATTTTTACAATGATAACAAGCTCTGTATTTATACGACAAAATGTGATCAGTGATCACAATAACACTTTATACTGCCATCTTCATGTTTATTCTAACAAAATTTAACATAAGCTTGGTTAAAATTATTAACCAAGTTTATTCCTAGTGACAAATAGAGAAACAAAATGATGTAATCAATTTTATTAGTTAGTACTGGTTAACAAGATGAAAACATCAGGTGATTTTCTAAGGACCATACACTCAAAATTAAGACAGTTTGGTTTTTCTCATTCACTAGTAATTGCAATGCTTTTGAATTTGAGCAAAGAAAGGAAAAACTTTATAGTGTATTTACATTATTGATATTGTAATGATTAAATTGCTTACGAAACACTGAATTTATTTGTAAACTGTAATTATAATCATAAAAAATGTAATTTGTGTACAATGTAATACAATGATTGAGTCAAGTCATCAGCATGTATTAGAAGGCAAACTAAAAACATCAGACATACTTGCAGTTTTCTCACATTTACAGACACATTTGTAAATCATATCAGAAATTAAGCAAGATCAGTAATCCTGCCTATCACGAGATAATGTTGTGGTGTTTAGCCAAATGAATTCCTGAATCACAGGCTAGTAATAGTTTGGATAATTGGAAAAAATTACTATGGCTATTGAAAACAATTAACAATGCATATAGAACTCTCACATTATGTTGCTTCATGGCAATGCAGAGATATGCTTTATTAGTCAAACAAGTTTCTTGCTGGGACAATTGTGACAGAGGGTAAAACATTTCTTATGCTAAAGCCCAACCTTGTGCTCTGACTTCCATCCATTTCTGTTTTTAAAGGTAGTTTTAGTAGGACAATTTGACAGCTAACAGAGAGAAAGAAAAGTTCAATTAAGACATTGGTGGCAGGTTTCTCTAACAAAAAGCTTATGCCCCAATATGTGAAAAGTGATTTAATTTCAGAAATTATTACATTGAGAAGTAGGTAAATACTTGTATAAATGTTTGATGGCTATAAAAGATATATTTTACTACATTTAAAAAGTAATTCCTTGTAGATTTTCTGCTTTTTAGGCTGATATTCAACATTAACAGATATTTATGTTTGTTATTTTATTTTATTTCTAAGTAATTTTAAAAATTTAATATATTAATTTAAATATATTTATAATAGCATAAGTTACACAGGTATATGATAAAATTCTGTAATAAAAATTAATAGCTAGAAAACATTGCTACAAAGATATGTATAAAGAATTATAAGTTGCTTTTCACTTGTCTTACGATTAATTTACGATTCAATTTATTTATAATGTCACTATCTACAATATCTACTAACTACTATCAGTTCATATACATGGTGCATGTATTAAATTCAGGGACTGAATTTATAAAGAAAAAACTTTTTGGCAGAAATGATTCCATTTAGTGTGTTCAAAATATACTATTCAGTAATCTATACAAATTTTTGCCTGCTCTACTAATTTATGTATGCCCTTATTAAAGGATCTTTTTAATAAATTACTAGAGGATGAAAAAATTTGCATAGATCACAAACAAGTGTATTTTGAAGACTCACTAAATTCTGCCAAAAACTTTTTATAAATTTAATCCCTGAACTTAGTATAAATACATTTATAATATATATAAAATTACTTTTTAAACTAGACTTTAATTTATATATCACAATTAGGAGTATGGTACTAAAAAATAAATTGCATAGTAAAATAATATTTCAGAATATGACTGCTTTTTCTTAATACATGTTAACATATAGCTCAAATAAACTGTACTTGCATCTCAAAGTGTATATTGTTTACAATCTTGATATTTGGTCATAAAAAGTAACACTTTTTCACTATTTAAGTTACTACTACTGGGTAAAGTAGAAAATTAATCAACTTTTTCATTGGACGCTTACAATAAACTGTGTAGTGTAAAAAAATAAATTGAAAGAAATAACACTTATCTTTTGTTAAATTTTTTTCACACCTTTATGCTTTTGTACTAAGTTTTCATGAATATTAATGTATGGTTTACTCACACATCAATGCTGTTTGTAGCTATTTCTTCATATTTTTGCTCTGTTACACTTTAAATTTAAACAGATTAATTTCATTTATAAAACATTACTCTAGTGAAAAAAAAAAATATATATATATTTATGAAAAACTCGCTCAAAATTTTCTTGAAAAAAGATATAATGATAGTGCTAAGGTAAAATCCAAAATATAAGTAGTCCCTGGTTTTCAGATAAAATGCATTCTTAATAATGTGTATGGGAGTTAAGTAAGAGCAGCATGTTATTCTTAGAGATCTTAAAAAAGAAAAATTATAAGTTCTCTTATTAAAGTCAAAAGGTAAATCTACAGTAAATCTGTTATAATGCATAAAATATTAAAGTCATGGATTAAACAGAAAATAATACTCAAAAATTTTTTCAGCTGAAAATCTAAACTTGAAATAAGAGTGATTAATGGCATAAGAATATTATGTATGAAAGAATAAGATGTACAAATGTCAAGGATTGCTTTAAGTCTCTCAAAATCTTTCTATATTCTTGCTTTAAAGTCTGACTATTAATAATCACAATAATTTTATCTAATTATATTTATAATTTCTTTAAGAAATTATTGATGTTTTAGAAAACATTACCATTTTAGTATAATTTAAAATCTTTCTACAATTTAAACATTCTAAGTATTTTGTTAAAAACATAAATAATTATTTATTTATACACTAAAATCTACAGAAAAGTCAAAAATAAACAGACAATTATTTTCTGAATGTAAAAAACAAGACATTATAAAACAAAAACCTAACAAGTTCAATCATTTGGAAAGCTTTATTGATGTCATACAATTCCTTTCATCCATTTACTTAATGCTATATAATATACAATAAAGATGAGTCATAATGTTTGCATTTATGCTTTAAAAATTTCTTGTTTCACCAGTATACTTACTACCAGAACGTTGAATGTGTCGAGTGGAAAAACTTTAACAGGTTCTACAGTCAATAATCCCCCCCAATCTTCAAACACAAAACTACTTTTCAAAATTACCTTTTATCCCTCCATGAGGGATCTTTATTTATATTAACGAAATCTTCATAACTACAAGCAGCTGGTATTAATTTTTAGGTGGTCTAAAAACAATCTTGCGAGACTTTAGGAGAGACCACTTGAATCGCTTATAATAAAAGGACACGGCAATTAACAATGACGAAACCATGATAAACTGAAAGTAAACATTAAATGTTAAATTTGCATAAATTTGTTCGTTAATGTAAATATGCAAGATGGGTTACATTTTATTTAAATATAAATACATTAAATTTAAAAACTTATAAATTTTACCTTTATAGCCATTCTTTTTCTAATATCATGCTCTGGTTGAAAAGCCCAGGTTAAAAATGTGGTAACATCTTTGGCCATCTGGCTGGCTGTGGCAGGAGTACCATCAGAATATTCCATTACTTCATTATATAATGCTTGGGCCATACCAATTGCACCTCCTGGGAAGTATGGATTATAATAAAGTCCTTCTCTTAACTGGACTCCAGCAGGTGGATCACAGTAACCAGTTAATATTGAAAACACATAATCCTAGAAAATGAAAGTATTATTTTATTTAAATGAATTATTATTAAAATTTAAAATACAAAAAATTAATTTCAAAATATTTTGAAAATTTAGTAAATTAATTTGGATTAAAATTTAAAAAAATTCTGAATAAATGAAATCTGTGTTAGGAGATTTATCCTAACACAGATTTCATTTATTCAGAATTTTTCAGATAGAACAAACTATAAGACAGATTTGTAGAAAGTAATATTGAAGTAAATATTAAAAAACAACAGTTTTTACTTTAACATTTCATTCATCTTTTTCATTTATCTTTTTCATTTATGCAATTTTTAAAATTAAAGATTATAAATTAATGTAATTCAGAACAAGCAAAAATTATTGTGACATCATCACAATGCCAGGCTCAATTTTTAATTAATTAATTTAATTTAAGATATATAGCCTTCTAATTCCAAACGTTTTCGGTCTTTTTAAAAGGCCTTCAGGAAAACAAATCGAAATGATTCAAAGGTGTCGAGACGGAATTATTAAGTAGTGCAGTTAAAGAAGAATGTAATTTAAGATATATGATTTCCATCTCCACCTCAAATTAGTAGTGTCTTGCCCCTGTACCTCATACTTTTCCTGATAAGAACAAAGTCATGTTGGTCTTGCAGGTAACTCCATTCTGAGAAAATTTTAAAAATTGAAATCATGATTTCCAGTCTAGACTGAAACTTTGTGTATAGTGAATCTAGCTCTCCTGCTCCTAAGGTTCCATACCTGGTCTTGACTTTCATCTATCTAACATCATTTTTGAGATTAAGACAGGCAGATGGACAATAGTGGGTATTTATAGGTCTACAATTTTTTCAAATTGCAGTCCAATCATACTTATGAAATAGTATGAATCCCAGCAGCATAATCAATTAAGGTATTATTTGGCATTGACGGGCAGATAGTATCTCAGACCAAATGGATTTCCATCTTCTAATATTTTACTTGCATTATGTGAATATATAATTTATGAATACAGTTAATATTTTGTATATTTATCACAAAACTTTATCATTGTTTATCTTAAAAAAAAAATAATAAAATTAGATAAGAATAAATTATAAAATTATTTAAGTACTGTATGTAATTATAATTTACCTCTTCTCCATGTCGAGCTCCAATAATAAAACTCAAATCGGGAGGCAGAGCTCCATTATTAGCTGCTCTAGCAGCTTCATCATTTGGATAAGGTGATGGGAAATAATCAGACAATTTACCAGGTCGTTGAAACATATTACCTTCATCATCTGGACCATCTGTTACTTGTATCTTAACAAAGAAGAGAAAATAATGATTTATTTTCTAATCACAAAAAATTTTATTTTAAAATATTAAATTTTGAAATTGATTTTGTAATATAGTAGCAAGCAAATATGTAATGAATTAAACATTAAAAATTAATTGTTTGAAATAATGCAATACACTAAAACTCTAAATTATTTATTCCAGTATATAATTGTGTATTAAATATTAGAAATGTAAAAATTATAGATATGACTAAAATAAGATTAAATAAAATTTTGAATTTACTATTTGTGAATAAACAATATATAATTTGTTTCAATAAAATTATACAATTCAGTCCAGTATAATTAAATTTAAAAATAATCACTACATCTCCTATATCTCAAACTGCACTTACTGTCATACATCAAAAATGCACCAAAAAACCTTTAACATGCAGCTCAATTTTGCTACCAACAAACGTTTTCAGTCAGCTTCACTGACCTTCAGGCTCAAACACAAAAAAAGCTTCATTCAATTTGAATAAAGATTTTTCAAAGCATTTCATTTTGTATAATGATTACTTACCCCTAACTTTATTGTGTAAGTTCTCTGTGGTGATCCCCACTCTCCTCTTAACTCAAGCATAAACAATTTTTTATTTTTTGCTGTTTCATTATTGTAAATACTCAGGTGAATAAATGTACATTTTAGTTACTAAGACCATTGCTTTCATCATCATCTCCCAATCTAACCTCACTAATCACCCACCCTCAAAAGCCAGAGCAATGCCAGACACATGCAACTAGTCAAACAATAAGAACCTAGTTTTATTGTTTGTGTTTGAATCATCTACAACATATTTGCAAGAGCACAAATTAATTTATTCAGTATAACTGAAAAACAATAAATACTAATACTAAAAACGCTAAAAAAATTTGCTAACAAATATTTGTATATTTTCATAAACAAATCTAACTTCTTCCTATTTTAAGCTGTTTCCTCTAAGTCACCAAAAAATAACACTAGTAAACTTAATTAATAATGGGAGAAAAATCTCATTAAAGTCATTGCAGATTTTCTTTGTTATATCAAAACAGAAACATTTGAAAACACACTATCTTCACACCACAATATTAAATTAAATCCAATAAATAGCAATTTAAATAAAATAGAATGTAAAAATACCTCTTCTGCTTCAGCTCTTGCTTCATCTTCAGTATGAGAAACATCAATTAAATTACGGTATGCAATGTATTTTAAACTGTGACATGCAGCACAAACTTGTTTATAGACTTCATATCCCCGCCTTATGCTAAAGCATCAAAAAAATGTAAAGATCTGATCCTGACATAAAATGAAAATCATTATTCTAATTATTAAATAATTATTTCTGTTAAATAACGAAACTAGAGTAATATAAAATTGATATTTTTAACTTACAAAGAAAACATTGCTATATGCACATGACACAAAACAAACTATTTGACAAGCGGACTAAAGGTGTAAAGCTGATTTAGCAGTGACATTAATATGTTATGACAAAATGTTTCATTGTAAGGTAACTTACAATGAATCAACTTTACACCTTCAATCCACTCATCAAATAGTCCATGTTTTATTTTCTTAAGAAAAATAGAAATACTGACCATAAAAATATCTTATTTAGAGAAATATCCTCTTAGATAGGTAAATAGTATGTGCTTAACTACCAAATAAATGTCACTACTAAGTATTACACAATTTTCATGTAGTGATGTTCTTTTTGTTATTCGAATGACATTTTCTAGTTTATATAAATTTGTACACTTGATCTGGAAAAACAATATTGTTTATACTGTAACAACAAATAATACAGCCCAAAAGTTATATGCAAATATATAAACAAACATTACTTAACACTCTTAAGATTCAATTGTTATAAAGAATTATAGAATACATCCAATCGTGCAAATGAGGTTTGAGAGAAATTAAAGCAACTTCAGAAAAATAACATGGCAATAGTCGCAAAAATGTTACAATAAAATTTAGCAGCATCTTGGCTAAGCCAATAGACATTAATGAGGAAATTTTCTAAAATACAGAAATCCCATGTTTTAAAAATAAACTGAAAACACTATTTTTGATCAGTCGATCATTTGTTACATTGCTGCCTATTTACACAGTTTGTAGTAAGGATTAATCAGTCTCACTTTAATTTCAAATTTTTTTTTTTGTAAAAAATGAAACCAAAACAAACCCTTAAAAAGAAATGAAAAAGAAAATCGTTTTTATTTCAAAACTATTTTCATCACTATTTAATGGGTGAAATTTCATGTTAGCTTGAATTAAAATGAAATTTTCACACATCACCCATGCAAAAATTTACAAATTGATAAGTTGCATTTCAAAACTTATTCTGAACTGACTTGATTAAATAGGAAAGTAGAAGTTTCATCATTTTATAAACATATTTTCCTTTATTTTTCATTGCTATATTTTCACATTAATACTTATCTTTTTATAATAAATTTTAGAATGCCATAAAAATATGGTCATGTTTTAATAAGTAATAAGTAAATAAATATGATGATAATGAAAAAGCTGGCAAGGGCTCTCGCTCAACTTTCCTGGCACTCGAACGGGAGGTTAAGGGGACCATTAGAAAATCCAATAATTCTCAATTATACTAGGATATAAAATTTAAATAGCAGCAAAAGCTTAAAAGGAATAATTTTGTTGAATTATGATTTAAAAAAATTGGAATTGGGAGAAATTTTGGTATCGTCCCATCACTAATCTTTATCCCATTCTGAGAAATTAAAACAAAACAGATGCCAGACCACATGCATGTAATTTTTCCTTCTTTTGGTTTGGGAGATCTCAAAACATAGAAAAGTATTATAATTGGGTCAAATTTGACACAATGACAATACTTTTCCATGTTAAGTTAAAGCAGCCAGGAAAGTAAAACTCAGTCAAGAACTCTAAAAAAGTTGTCACCTTTTTGCATAAAATTTGAGCATTCTTAAATAGTTTCTCAGAGAAAAAATTAAATGACTGACCATCTTCATTCTAAAGAAATTCTGGTTTTTTGGATGTTAAAAAATCAATGCACTAAAAATAGGTCATTCATCAACTACAATTTTACTTCCATTTATTACTTCCATGTATTACTTCAAGTTTACAATTGTATATGCCATCCCATAATAATGACACATGCTTAAATTAAAGCATTCTTTTAATTAAAAAATGTTTACATTAATTTAGCAGTTTAGTGTTGCACAGAAAATTATACAGTAGTCCTATTTAATTATTTGTTTAATTCAATTTGAATTTTTCAAACTATGTAGCAATAATTATTAATTTGTTCAGAAAATGTTGTATTTTGTATGCTAGTGTGCAATAATTTTAAGAAAAATTTTGGGTCCTGAAAATATTCTGCACATGCTTGAAACCTATTGTAACTGAGAAATCTATCAAAATTCAGTGTACATTTTATTTAAAAGATTCCCCAATTTTCTACAAGTTTTTCTGATTACTGTTTAAGTTTATAATATTACTTTTAATTTGTATTTCTTTCTTATCTGATGTAAAAAATATAATATACATTCATACACACATACTGATTTTGTTTATGTATTTATTTTAACTCAAATTTTATATTCTAAAATTTTATTGTAGTTTTCTTTATTGAATTTTGTATTCAACCTAAAAATCACATAAATCAACAACCTATTAATTCAAATAGCAAAAATAAACAGCTGGATTGCTTTACTGGGCTATTTAAGGCCCTTAAAGCAATCCAGCTTAATTATTAAGCAATTTGGCTAGAGTTAAGTGGTTAAGCTGCTATCTTGTTAAATTTAATAATTAGAATTAGATTAAATTAATTTAGAATATTCTGAAAGAAAAGATTAGGCTGGATCAGGACTGTTTATGTGATTATCATAGATGGGCTAAAGTGCAAATCAGTTGAGAGCAATGGAGACTGGGTGCTAACAAGTTGCTAACAAGTAAGTCAACTCCAGTCAGTAGTCTGGTATAACAGGCAATGCATCTGCATGGTAGACAAGAGGTGATCAAGTCCCATTCTAGACTCTTCCAGAATATTCTAAATTCATTTAATTTAATTCTAATTATTAAATTTAACAAGAGATAGTGGATTAACTGTCTACCTTTAGCCATATTATTTAATTAGCCTCAAATAGCTAGAATCTAGTTGTTCATTTGGTATTTGTATTCTACTTGTTGATGGAGATCTCTAACATAATTATTATTTGCCATAGCTTAAATTGTGTGTTAAATCTATAAAATTTCATTGGCTACAGTTTGTGTGATTATAGGTGCCAATAAAATGTGTACAAAGCAATTTTTGATTAAATAAACTAAATAATTATATTAATGATATGATATAAATAAATAACTTAAATTTTAAATTATTATTTCATTCAAAAATATTTAAATATATATTTAACAAAAACCTGGCATGATCAAGGGAGCTGAAGAGTCCTTTATGGCTCCAAGGATATTTTGGTGGATGCAATTCTAATTCGGCAGCTTTAACAGATTCATTCAAAGCATAGATAACTCCGGCAGCACCTGTAGTTAGTACACCAGTAGTTGCTAATAGCTGAAATCCATAATTTAAATTAAAGTTATTATATCCTGTCCATATTCTTTAAGAAAAAATTGTAAAAACAAATTATAAATAAATTATTATTATTATTAATAACCAGCATTTAATTAAATTCATTTATATCATCTTTTCCTGGCATTTATGCAGGAAAAGATTGAATTAGAGATTGAATTTAAATTAGAAAAATATATTATATCTCTAAATAATTTACAAACAACTAGACAATTTGAAAAAATCATCATTATAAAGAAATAATTTTGTGGGAAAAGAATTATTAAGTTATGCAGTTTACAAATTCTTCCAGTTTTAAAAGTTACAACAGTATTGTTTAAATGCCAAGTTTTCGTTTTCCTTATGAATCAATATTTTTACAATCTGAAATCTTCATCTTTTAAATTTACGATAAAATTTCTTTTCCATTTAATTGAATTCTTCTCTATACAATTAATTAAAGAAGAACCCAACCAAGCCCTGATTAATCAAGATTCTAGATTATTCAAGGGAAACCTGTACTTGAATACACTACTTTTCTTGTACTGTACAAAGCATATTCAATAGAAAACTGGAAAAGTGCCATTAAAAGCTGAAAGGATGAGCAATAGCATAGTAATTTTGACACATGGCACTTCAAAGTCAGAGGCAACACTGTTGATGCAGAACGTAAGAAAACAGACCAATTAGAAATTACGGTGCCTTTCTAGCAGTGCACAAAGCAAGAGTGATGTAGTGTTGTCCAATTTTTTACAATTTTTCAACATCCATTAGAACGAGCAGGTACAGTAAGGAGACGACTACATGAGCTGCACATGTGTATGAGTAAAGTTCAAAGGTTCCAAAAACCACCACAGTTTTGTGGAAGATTCTCTATGGCTGGGACCACAGTAAATGCCATGCAGAATTTTCCACAGAACGATAATGTATATTTACTGTACTCAGTTTATTATTTTTATTCATTTTTATTTCTCCTTTTTAATATTACTGATTGCTTGTCTTTCTGCCCCCCTCACTTTACCACTTTGCCTCATCAACTCATCCATCAAGTAGGTCCTGGCTTGATATAATGTTTTTGTTTTTTTTCTGTTTACACCCTGCATATAAACAAAATCTTTCCAGATGAAAATGGTTCTAAGATCTTCAAAACAATTTCAAACCTAATAATATGGAGTACATTTATAAAACTATAATTCTAATACTGTGTTGCATTTTACTCATACATTTAAAAATTATAAATCTATTTAAAAAATTTTTTTTTCTAAATTCCTCTCTCTTTTCCACAATATAATTAAATGGAATAATTTAAAATTTAGTGTTTTCAAGAAATAACTTTAAATAATTACTTAACTGATAGATGTTTTTACTGGTTTATGATGTGTTATACACTCCTGAAATATTTCTAGATAATTTTTAATTTATTATAAATTACAATTTCGCATTGTATAATTTTTTAATCAGTAGTCGAGTAGACTACTAATAAAGTAGAATAAAAACAATCATGGAATCATTACTAATATTTCTGATAAAGATAAAATATTTACACAAATTTCACAAATATTCTTCTTGGAACAAATCTCATACTACAAATACATTTTTTTTCATAAAATATGAAAATAATTGTCTTGTTTCATGTCCCAAATTTATCATTACATTTTAGCATAAATAATTATTGAAAAAGTATTTTCAAATTAAATTTCTAGACCTTTCTAGACCTATATAACTAAAATGTTTGTTAATATGAACCTAAAACTGTCAAATTTTAAGAAAATCTGTACACATTTTTTTCTTATTGAATTACAAAACAATTGTTACAAGACTGACGCAGAACAGGACTCAAACCTGTACCTTCATATCAGATAAGCAACATCAGCAATTACATTAATTTGATCTCTGTCCGATCTTCACTTCCAGATATATAATTATTTAAATTTACTATATATTCATCTAATTACTGTCATCTAAAAAGGTAAGAGAATATTCATCTACCCTTAACTCAAATTCCATTAATTAAGAACTAGTCTGTATAAAACTAAATATTATAGCAGTATTATGTTTATGTTTAATATAGATTTGGACTCATCTGATCAAGCCATTGATCTGATGTTTTAAAACAACTATTTTATCTGGGTTGTTTGGATCAAATCAGAAAGTTACAATTACTCAACTATTCAATTATGTAAGCAAGGTTTCTAAAGCCAAAATGACTTAAATATCTACACATTTATATAGTTTTAGCAGTAAAATATTAAGATAAGTTGTAACAGAAAGAAAACAAAGCTTTCTATGGCATTCCACATTGTAATTCTGAAGCCACACAGAAATCTAATACAAGTTTTTATCTATTTCCACCTAAAAACAGATGACTATTCAAAACATTTACCTGTTCTTTAAGTGAATGGAACAAATTTGATTACAAAGATGTATCAAAAAAGTTACAAATTACAAGATGATGTTCTAAATATTTTACTCCTTTACATTATGCAAGTTTACATACATGACACTACATATTTTTTACAGATATTAATGTTATAAAAACACAACAGTAGTAAAAATCAAAAATAGCATAAATTTGAATGAATTTCTTCATTTCCTTCAACAAATAACAAATATATTAAATAACTATATAAGTACAGTAAAATTCCAATTTAATGGACTAATTTGGGCAAGGGGTTCCATTAAAGCTGAAAGTCCGTTATGTAATAAAGTAGATTTTCTGAATGCTTGCATTAAAAAATTGACAAATTAATTAGTTTATCTGTTTTTACTTATGTAGATTGATTTGGGTAATTAAATTATGTATGTATAAATGTATGAAAAGTTTAATTTCACAGAAAAGTTTTCTATATGTATTATTGCTTATGTACTCACCATAGTTATGAGACTAAAAATGAGTGTGTGATCTAAATTGAAACAAGCAAACATTTTTTGGAAAATACACTTTAATTGTATTTAACTAATCAAATAAATAATACAGTCGACTCCGCATAAGTCGACATTCCAAGGGGAAGTGGAAATGTGGCGAGTTATCCGATGTGACAACTAAAGCAAAGTTGGAAAAAAAAGCCACAAAACTACAATTAATAAAATGCAGTAGGGTGTTATACAGTAGTATAGGCTTACAATACAATTCTGTCCTCCATTTACAATTATTCTGTAGATGAAAAACTGAAAAATTCGTTTAGTATTGTTTGTTTCGAGCACTTAACTGTCTCGATTTTCTTTTTCAACGATCATGAACGCCTTTAAAACATCATCTTTGCAATTGTTGGCAAGTAACGTCTAAGGATTCTTAATGCCTCTGGCGTGAGAAAATGCAAAATTGGATTCTGGTGTGACGTTGATGTAGATTGTATATTTTCTTTTTGTTTATCTGTTATTATTTTATACATAAAAATACATAAAATGTTAAGGCATTTTTATTAATATGTATATATATTAATAATAATAATGTATTATTATATTAATAAATATATTAATAAATAAATCGAGTCCCCCCTCCTGAAAAAAAAATGAGTTCACACTACACGTGCAGAGTGAATTCATTTTTTCAGGAGGGGGTGATGACTTATTGGAGTGTGGGACAGCCAAAGTATGTCGACTTATCCAGTGGTGACAAGTTAAAGTCAAACTCTGGAAAGGATAACTTGGTACAATGTGGTGTTGATGTTAGGCTCAAAGACCAAAATTGCTCATTGAGTGAAGAAAACGACCACGACGAGTTTGGTTGTTTCAAAATGGCCACGAAGCGAAATTCGCATAGTGGCTTTCATGATATTTGACCATGACAAATTGTGATGATTAAGAAAAGCCATAACATGTTCTGAACATTAGCTAATGCAACCATGATAGAGGATCATATGATGCACAGTGGTTTGTACCTTTAAAATACAGATTTAGCCTCAAAACATTTTTATTTACAATTTTTAATACTAAACAACATTAGTTCTACAAGTTTTCCTAGAAATTTAATTTTCATACTTAAAAACATTTCAAAGAAATAAAATGTATGGAGAAAAATACACATTTGTTTCTTTTGTTTTGCTAAAAACTGCTAAAAATCTAACTACATATACTTGTAGGTGCTTGATATACTATACACAATGAAATATAATCAGCTGCTAAAGTTAAAAACCAATGTGTGATGGATTTATTATAGTTAAAAGCCACCACACATTCTGGATGTTAACTAATAATGAGGAGATAATAAGAAAATAAAACTTTCTTTTTCATTTATTTTATTTTTTCATGGTTTACCTTCAATCATCTTATATAAGTAGGTAACAATATTATTCACCTCATACAGAAATTTAACTTTGTTACTTTTCAACAACATGTAATCATTAATGAAAATCTGTTGCGGTGCTTGATATGTGAACGTTTTCTAACAACTAATTTACTAAAAATAATTATTTTCCCTGTACGGAACT
Source organism: Centruroides vittatus (assembly GCF_030686945.1). NCBI lineage: Eukaryota > Metazoa > Arthropoda > Arachnida > Scorpiones > Buthidae > Centruroides > Centruroides vittatus. The sequence continues at coordinate 938,865 of NW_027122175.1, read as the reverse complement.
TTTATTAATAAATCAGTCTTTTTTATGAGAATTGAGAATGTTGCAAAGTTATTTATTTTTACAAGAACTATTACCATGACATTTCAAGTTGCATTTTATGTTCTTTGAGCAACATTTGCATTTTTTATCAATACAGTATCTTTTACAGTGACACATTATAAACCATTGCTTACTTCCAGATGTTAATGTGGATGCTGAGCAAAGTGTTGATAAAGTTGAGAGTACGTTCTGAATGTTAATAAAGTTACTCTCAAAAACTGTAAATTCTTTATGAGCGTAAAGTCGATCAAGATGACCTTCCTTGTTTTCTAACTGATAGAGACCTGATGGATTAATGCTCATAACAACAGCTAAAAACATTTCTGGGAGTTGCACGTCCTCTATCAACATCAGGCACCCTAACTAAAACATTTGAACCAATTTCAACTGCAGAAAATTACCTAAATTGAGAAAACTCTCCGAGCTCAACTCAAGCTCTAATAAAAAAGAAAAAAAAAAAAAAAAAAATAAAAAAAAAAAAAAAAAAAAAAAAAAGACGAATAATTCTATGACACAGATCCCTGTACTATTATTGTATCTGAAATAATAATCAGAACAATTCTTAATTAATTGTTTTTAAAAATTTTAATAACTAAAATATCTTAGGATTTTTAGGTTTTATCAGAGGTATTAATTTACATCTGATATGGAGAGTGCCAATGGCTCAATGCATGGAGGTTGAGAAAAGCGAAATCCTACTCAGGTGTAATATACAGTAATACATCGGTTATCGTCAGTTTTGGACTTCGCCAATTGTTTTCGGATGAATTATTGACGAAAACCGAGGTATTGCTGTAGTGTACACCCATGTACCTAGCATCAATCTGCATTATTTCTTTAGCTTCTGTTGTCCTATCCTAAAACCCTGCAGTTATAGGAAAAAACAGAATGGTTTTAGGCTAAAACTTTTTCCAGTAAAACTTGTGGCGCAATGAGTAACAGCATCAGAACACAGGGTAGTTTTACCCTAAATATAAGACTACCCAAAACATTACTCTGTGAGGTTGAAATTACTCTAGAAAAGGGTATTACCCTAGAAACAGCAGCACTGGTCAAGAGTGAACACAATACAAACTCTGCAAGTGTTTTCAATGCACCCATTGACAAGTTACAACCTATCCTTCGTATCATGGTCGCTGATGCAACCATGATACGAACGCGTTATGGCTTTTCTTAAATCTCACAATGCGTCATGGTCAACTATCATGAAAGCCACAACATGAATTTCATTGTGTGGTTGTTTTGAGTTAGCCACAATGCATTGTGGTCGTTTTTTTTGCTCAATGAGCAATTTTGGTCTTTGAGCACAACATTGACATCAAGTATCAAAGGTAAATCTCATTTGATCATCATTCAACTTTGAAATTGAGTTGCTGAGCCAAAAGTATGTCTATAGTTTGGCATCTAATAGAGTGGAGGACAGAAACCATAACATAATTCTGCAATCTCCATTACTATAGTGTCGTGCTGCTGTAGTACTGTAGACTGACCCTAACATGTTAATTGTTTCTATGTCAACACAAGTATAAACTACCATTACTTCACCTTTAATTCTGATAACATGGTGTTTAATACAACATTGAACAAATGCCTTTGACCTTACCCAAGAACTGCTTCAGGTTATTAAACCAATTGTATTCCAAAAATGGAATGATTAGAATTGAATGTTTTTTAAATACATTAAATTTTGAACATTTGGAACATATAAATCCAACTTAAACTCAACGATGGATTTGTGTGAATTCAACATACACATATAAGGCCACCCATATGTACTTATTATTTGAGGATCCCGCATAACTGTAAATAATATGAGTTGTTTAATCATTAGTGTTGCCATGGTCGTCACACAAGTACCGCCAGGCATATAATATCGTATTACCATCCTTAAAGTTGATGGTAATGTTGTATTAAATGTCATGTTACCAGAATTAAAGGTTAAGTAATGGTGGTCAATAGTACTGGTAATTAGTTAGAAAATATCATTAAGTATATGCTAGATAGTATATGCAAGTATAAGTATATCATTAAGTATATGCTAGTATATGCATGTAAAGTAAAAAACAATTTTAATAATTAAAATAATAAATAAAAATAATTAAATTCTATTTTTGGTACAAGTAGACTGTTAAAACAAGGTACAAAACATAATATAATATAATTAAAATCTTCAACTACTCACCACTTTTTTACCGTACGACATATTTCTAAATGTAGAAAGTTGAGCCTGAAACATTTATATATCTACATTAAAAAAAGTCACTCCTGATTAATTATATTTTATAACGAAAAGAATTTATTGTATCAATAATAAAATAAAATTTCAAATCTTCAATTCAATTAATTGACTTGAAGATTTGATTGATTGATTAAGTCAATAAAATAATTCAATCAATCATGTTAGGAATCACATTTATTTAGCATTCCCTGCCAATATATGTTGGCGATATTAGCAATTTGAAAATAAAATTAATTTTAATAATAATATTTGATGATTTTACATAAATTAAGGACTGTTTACATAAAATTAGGTAAATTATGTATGTATGTTCAGCCTTAACAACTTAAAATACACTGTTTCATTGATTTTATTCTAATAGGCCATTTATTCTCTTATTAATATTTAAATACTGTTTTGAACAAACATTTCATAAATGTTGGCTGGAAGCTGTGTTATCTGAATGGAGTTTCAAATAATTTAATATGTATACCCAATGACCCAAGAGTTGCTTTGTAAGCCTGTTAACTTTATATAACCTGTACATTATAACAAACTGTTACTGTGCATCACAGCAGCTTGGCCAAGATTCATGAAACATACTGTAACAGCTTTTAAGATGTAGAATAGTAATATCAGACTCAAAATATATAGTAAATTTTTTCAATTATTCCTTTCAGGAATCATGTGTTTTTATATATTACTCAAAACCATATATTACTTCATTCATTACTCAAAATTCCACTAATTAATCGAAAAATAGTCTTTACATTTACGATCCTATATCATCAAATCAAATAAACCAAATAAGTTTAGGCAATTCAACTCACATATAAAACTTATTGAATTTGTAGCTGGAACTAATGTATATCATAGAAATAAGCATTATGATTATTGCTGTTTCTTATTGCTAATATTTTGATTTTTGAAGCTGTTCAAAAATACAAATTGTTTGCTAAGAATTGCCAATAAACTAATTCAGTGATTAAGAAATAGGTCATATCAAAATAGTATTTGAGATGTTATAATGTAATATTGGATCACAACTTGAAGATTTTTATTTAAAAGATGTTTTAAAATAAAACATGATATGAAGGTCTCAAATTTTTAAATGTTTTACATTATTAATCTTGTTTATATTTAAAAAAATAACTGCCAAGTGTCAATAAAAATGTATAAAACTGCCAATGATCAAATTATGATTTATGATATTATGCTTGTGTCCACTTTGGACATTCTTGTGAACTAGGACTTGTTATACTGAAGGAAGAGAAAAATACCATTTCCAATTAAGATATATTTATTGTAGCATAATCTTGTATGCCACTGCAATCGAGCATTTCAATTTCAGGCCAATTCCCTTCCTCAGCAGATGTTACAATTTTCTTTATATTTACAAGTTTATATTTTAATATATATTATGATTTAGTGTAATACTCACTCCAGAGTGGTGCACTCAATAAAAAAAAATATCCATTTCAACATTTCCGGAATAGACTTTTAAACCTCAATTTATTAAATTCTTCCAGTAAAATTTCTTGAAAATGTATCTATTCACATAAACATCATTTATTTGTGAAACAAATTACCAATGAACCAACCCATGGGATATTGACTGCTGAGGAGGGGCATTGGCCTGAAATGCTCGATTGTAGTGGCATACAAGATTACATTACAATAAATATATCTTGATTTGAATGGTGTTTTTCTCTTTCCTCAGTATAACAAGTCCTAGTTCACAAGAATGTACAAGTAATTAAGGACAAGAAGCACATATTAATATGACTAATGATCTCTACTTTAGCAGTAAAGAAATCAACTACATGAAAATACTTTCTTTGTACTTTTAATTCAGTACTTTGTAACATTATACAGAAAATCATGTGCACTGATAATTCTACATTTTTAAATGTTTAACATAAAACTCTTCAAGCCTGGAATAAATTATACACAATAACTACTCGTTGAACCTTTATGTGCAATTCCAGGATAAATAATTAACAGATCGTAATCTCAAAAACACAGTATCTAACGTTTTCGATCTACATAGGAGATCTTCCTCAGGATTCATTAAATTGGAATGTGGATATTGGAACGTTTTTTAAATTTATTTAAAAGCAGATAGACAGGGATTTTCTAAAACATTCTTTAAAATAATATTTTAAATCGCTTAAATTGAATTTAAAAATGTTCAAAACAATTTTTAATTCGATTGTTCCCTTAGGTTATGCATGGCAATTGTTATACCTAAGGGAGCAATCGAATCGGGATATTCTGCCCATAAGGTTTCCACATCTGGTCTCACATTTCATCTATCTAACTCTGTTCTCATGTTTAAGGAAAGACAGATGGACAGATGACAGTGGAAATTTATAGGCCTACAATTTTTTCAAATTGCAGCCCAACCACTTCAGCCATATGGTTTTTAGGCAAATTTGTTTTTGCCTAATAGTTTTGCAGAATCTAAGAGATCTTTACTAAAATGTTCAGCATAATGTTTTCAATTTACTCCTAAAAACTGAAAAAAGTATAAAAAGTTCATCATCTTTTTATAACAATTTTAATTTAAGCAAAATATCACCAGTTATTATTCAAAATCTATGCTGTTAAAAAAAAATCAAATTAAAATCTGTCTTCAAAATATTTATTTCTTTAATATCTCCTTAACAACTGCAACGTCAAAAAACTTTACAATTTTAACCTCCACAGAAAAATTCAAATTTTAAAACACCCTTTGATATCTTAAACCCACAAAAATAAATACATATTAATTTGAAATACTAGAGAACAAACTGAACTCCTTAGACTTACATTTGTTATAAAAATTAAATAAATAAATAAATAAAGATAGCACATTGAAATAAATTGAGAGGAAAGAGAAATACGAGGGCTATTTTTTAAATAAGGTCCGTTTGTGAATGAAAGTGAGAATAATGCGCAATCACGGCAGTATGCATACACTTCTGCTCCGAGCAAGCTTGGTGCGCGTTTCGACGCCATTTGCAGCCATATCGTCTGTCTGTATGCTGAGCTGTAGAAGTTTAAAATGTTTCAGAAAATTGAGTCTCCCGCCGACTGTGAGATACGATCTGTTATTCAATTCTTGAATGCAAGAAACTTGGCAGCAGCAAAAATTCACCATCAGATTTGTGAAGTTTACGGTGATAATGCTACGAGTGACAGTAAAGTTCGAAAATGGGTAAGAATGTTCAAGGATGGGTGAGTTAATGTGCATGATGAGCCACGTCCTGGCCGACCTTCTCTGATTTCTGAAGATTTGGTTTGTGATGTGGATAACAAAATTCGAGAGGACCGACGATTCACGATTTCAACGTTATCAATTGAATTTCCACAGATTTCAAGATCAGTTTTGTATACCATTGTTTCGGAGAAACTGAATTATCGAAAATTGTTTTCTCGGTGCGTTTCAAGACTGCTTTCTGATGATCACAAAACAAAAAGATTAAACAGTGCTTTATTGTTTTGACTCGATACGATCATCCACACAGTCCAGACCTTGCACCCAGTAATTTTCACTTGTTTCGATACTTAAAGGAGTTCCTTGGTGGTCGACATTTCAACGACAAAGAAGAAGTGAAAACTGCAGTCGTGGATTGGGCTTCTTGACAGGTGGCAGATTTCTTTGAGGTCGGAATTCAAAAAATTGTTGAGCGGTATGACAAATGTTTAAATAAAATGGAAATTATGTAGAAAAGTAGATAAAAGTATGTGGAATATAAAAAAAAAATATATTTTAACGATATTTACAGTATTTTTCTTCTTATTAAAAAACGGACCTTATTTAAAAAATAGCCTTCGTATAATTTATAATATATGAAAGAGTTAATTATTCTAACTGGATATACATTTGTTTTTAATCTTCTAAAATGCATCTTTCAAGTATTATACATTTGCATAAAGCCTTTATTCCAAGTTGAATATGCATTATACAAAAATATTTTCTCAAAGATTAGGAAAAATTACTTATCTAATTAAAACAATTTTTCATGATTTGTATTATTTTCTCTTTAAATACAAATACATGCAACCTTTCCAAACTGAGCAAAAGTCACTAATTCCTATAATGTTCCTTTATAATTTAAAACATTTAATCCTGTAGAACATGCTGTTGATGGCCATTGAAGATGACTAGAAGCATTATTTGGTGTCTATTAAAGTTTAGAAAAGTTGTAATGTGTATCTGCATTTAAATACTAGAGCAATTCATTTACACATTATAATCTCTCTTTAAATCTAATTTTTGAAATTTTTGAATCAGTTGATATTTGTAATAGTTAAAATGATTCATATTTAAGTCAATATGCATCATTTTATATTTAAAATTTAAATTGAACAGTTGAAACACACTCATTTTTTTCTTATAGTTGTTGACAAATTTATTGAAAATATCTTCATTATTTAAAGATGAGGAATAACAACTGCATGTTAATAATTCAAAATATATTTTATTTTTAATTCTTTTAATCTAAAAAGGTATCAACATATAGTATATTAAACATTTTAAAACTGATTTGGTAGTAGTAATGAAAAACTTTTGTTTTATTGAGGCTTGCTTATATCTCAATAGTTTTTCTAGTACTTTTGGATAACCAAGCCAATGAGGAGGCACAAAAGTTAACTAGCTAGATAGCTAAGCCACCTAAATCTCATTAGTTTCTTAGAATGCAGCCAAAGAACTTTCCAGTTCTTTGGCTGCATTCTAAGTTTCTTATGCAATAAATCTAACTGTTTTATTTTGTTTTGTTCTAGTCTTTCCAATGCCAAACTTAATAGATAACAAAAAACTCAGCATTCCAAAAGAGAATGACAGTGATCTCTTTTATTTTTATTTAATGCCAGCAACTTAAAAAAATGAAAATATATAAAATAAAAAACCCTTGCAAAGGAAGGTTTTATCTTTTTTTGAATGTTTTAACATAATTTTAAGATATTTTGTACCTGCTTTATTTTTTTTTTAAACAAAAGATGTTGCTGCCAAAGAAACATTTGGATCTATTCCTTATCTACTTGTGAATATACAATTTACATTTCCTTACATTGAATGATAAGCCAATGCTTTAACGACTTCATCCATGTGGCTTTATAGGCACATTTGTTTTTGCCTAATAGTTTTGCAGAATCTTTACTAAAATGTTCAGCATAATATTTTCAATTTACTCCTATTAATCCAAATCTATATATGGAAAATTTGAAAATATCTATAATAAATTTGAGGCAACATTTCATTATTGTGATTAATAATCAATTAATGCAATAATAAATATTGTTTGATAACAACATGCAGAGAATGAAGACTTAAAGATGCAATCACACCTCTAAATGAGATGGTTAGGATCTTATCACAGCTGTAAACCATATCCATAAAAATAAAAAAGTCAAAAGAACCATACCTCTACAAGTGACTCTCGGCAAGATACAGTCCCCGCGTTGCTCTGCTAGGACTATCACATTTAACTATTTAGCCCATTGGTTCTCAAACTTTTCCGATCCATCACCCCCTTTGTTCCATAAAGTTATATCCAACGCCCCCTAACCCATCAGTGACCCCAACTTTTGCCTTTGGTCACCGTTCAGTACCCTGCCTCCAGTGCCCCCCTAAATTTACTCACCACCTACAGGGGGGCGGTATCGCCCACTTTGAGAACCCCTGATTTAGCCCATGTAATTATGCCGGCTTTCAGTAGCCCGCACGACTGTTCACAGAGTACTTGATGTTATATAGTTTTAGGGAGCATGGGGTTGCCCCACACAGGTGCTGAGGTACGAGTGACAGCAAACAGTCAGAACATCAGTCAAGGTGAGTAATAATGAGCCTTGACTGATGTTCCACATGGAGAACTGGAAGTTCATGGTAAAAATTGACCTTTGGAGGCAAAAGGTCATGAATACACGTATGGTCCCTTTGACATTTTTGCTGGTACATGGTAGGTCTATAACCCCGGGAATGGCAGTTAAAACATGTTAAATGAATAAATATACTGTCTAATGAATTAATTATTTTTTAAACTCAAAAAAAAATTATTATTATTATTATAAGAGAATGCACCATTTAGCTTTGATTATATGCACTCTAAAGCCATTTAATTTGTATAAATAGTGAATATTTATGAATATTTAATTGAAAAGTTAAAAATGAACCACATCCCATTTGGTAGTGCAGGTCATAACCCAAATAAATGTTTTCATGATTATTGGTCTTTGTAAATGATAGTAATTATTCGTTAAATTAATTCAGAAATGATTTATTGATTTACCTTCTGCAAACAAAAGCCATTTTTAAAGGATAACAACCGACTTTTCTGAAACCGGCCCACAACCGACGCCATCTTGGATATCGGTCAAACTCGTGAAAGGACATGAAACTCCGAGATCTATCACGTTGCCAGGTAAAAATAATTTTTATATTCGGATATTTAAAAATTTTTTAAAACAAATTTTACATTCTTATATCATTATTTTAATATTAATAATTTTAGAAATAATATTATTTTATTATTACAAATGATTAGTTTTTGCTTTACGATCGTCAACGTTACATTCTAATTGTTTATCCATGTCATTTATTGAAGGAGCAAATTTTTGAGGAGTGTTATTTATACGCTAAATATTTTAATACTGTTATTATTACATAATATAATTTAGTAATAATATTATACTGAAAATCTGGAGGTTTTTTTGGCCTCCGGATTCGTACCCGGATCCCTCAGAGAGATAAACTAATACAGGCATGTCAAACTCATATGATATTGCGGGCCACATGATCTATTTTGTATAAGTCGGGGGCCGCATGTTTTCAATGTTCAAAAAATTAATAAAATACGGTTTTTAGAATGATTATATTATGTATTTATTAGACTCAATGTATTGTATATTATACGTACTGTACATAGACATTTTATATTTCATATTATTTTTTAAACTTAAACTATAAGTATTTTACATTTTTTATAAAAAACAAAAATAAAAGTTATAATAAAAAATAAACAAAGTCACAGTTTAATATTACTTTTTAGAAAATATTTGACAACGTTTTTCACAAAGCGAGTCATCAAAATTTGGTTAAATATATTGAGCTGATGCAATTTTTAAAATTGATGATAAATGTTAATCGGTTAACCTTGACCTTTCTGAATTTTTGTTATTTTTCATTAAAGAAAATAGTTGCTCGCATAAATAAGCGCTTCCGAACATAGCCAGTATACGGGTAACAAACGATAACATTTTAGGAAACCGATCTACAGATAAATATGTATAAAAATCTGGAATTCCAACATCCATATATTTTCGCTTCAGCAAATTATTACATTGGATTTCAATTAATTCCATTTGTAAGTTTTCATCAACAGTTTCAATATCGATAGATAGGGGCGAAGTAAAAAGACGAAATTGTAATTCACAGCTTTTAAAATCAGAAAATCTTCGATCGAATTTCGCTTCTAACAATTTAATTTGGTGAGCATATTCTGTAAATTTTAATTTAGGTGATTTAAGCCAGTGTTTCTCAAACTTTTTGGACCGCGACCCCCCTTCTGCACTTAAAAATTTCAAAGGACCCCCGAAGAATGAGTATGTGTCGAAAAACATCCCGGAGGGAGGGGGTTAGGCTCGTATTTAAATATTTATATTCTTTTTATTATTTATATGTGCAATTTATTTAAGTAAAAATTATTTTATATAGTTTTTATTTGTATTATTTCTAAACATGAATCCATAGTAAATTTATAAAATATTTGAAAAAAATTGATCTAGAATCAATTTTTCAGCGACCCCCAAATATTTTTCACGACCCCCACTTTGAGAATCACTGATTTAAGCAATAGATATTGACAGCTTTCAAAGTGAGACAAGTTTTCTTTTTCTATTTGTTTTCGCCAAAGTGATCATTTTTGTTTGAAAGCGTTAATATTATCAAATAGCGTTGTAACAACATGATTTTTGCCTCGAAGCTTAAGATTAAGTTGATTAAGATGACTCGTAATATCAACTGAGAAAGCCAGGTCCTTTATCTATTGTCCATCTTTTAATTCAGCACATTCATAATTCTTTGTTTCCAAGAAAATTATGATTTCGTCCAGCAATGTGAAGAATCGTTTTAGCACTTTATGACTCGAAAGCCAACGAACTTCCGTATAATATTATAGTAGTATTAGTATAATATTATAGTATTCCGTATATTATAGTAGTATTCCGTATAATATTATAGTAGTATTCCGTATAATATTATAGTAGTACTCCGTATAATATTATAATAGTAGATCGGTGTATTCACATTCTATATCTTCCAGAAATGAAGCAAATTGACGATTATTAAGTCCATGTGCTCGAATATAATTTACAATTTTGGTGACTATTTTTAAAACATGTCGATATTTAAAACTTTGGAGCACAGTACTTGCTGGTGAATAATACAATGAAAATGTTCAAAATTATTATTACCATGCTGTTTGCATGTTTCTTTTAATCTTGCAACAACTCCTTTAGTAATACCGGTCATGGGGTAGGTGCACCATCAGTTGCGAGACAAACCAACTTTTCCAATGGTAACTTATACTTCTTCAAAACTTCCATAAGTGCATCAAAAATATCAGCTCCAGTGTTTGTATTATGCATAGGAATGATTTTCAAAAGTTCTTCACTTATTTTTAAATTAACATCGCATCCGCGACTAAAAACGGCCAGCTGAGCGATATTTCGAATATTTGTACTGTACTTTCATCAATTGCAATAGAGTAGGCTTGAAATGTTGATATTGTTGAATTATGCTGATTTCTCAAATTATCGGCTATTTCATCAACTTTGCTAGCTACAGTATTTTGACTTAAACTTACACTTTAAATTTTTTTTTTGTGCTGGACATAATACTTTCGCCGCTTTAATTAAGCATTCACTAATAAATTCCCCTTCGGTAAATAGTTTCGATCTGCTCGCGATTAAATGTGATAATATATAACTAACTTTTACAGCAACTGTATTGTCTTCAACAGATTTAGTGAATACACTTTGTTGTTTTTGAAGAAGTGATTTCAATTCCGACAATTTATCTTTACGAAGTTTTGCAACGGTCATAGTTTCTTTTATGATTTCTGTCATAGTGCCTTTTAAGATTATATTCCTTAGGAACTGAGAGTTTATACGTATCAAGCATAATATTTTATTCTTGTTTTGGACACCAAAATATTGCAATTCCCATTTTTCTTGAAAATTACGATGTTCCTCTTCAATTGACCTTTTCTTACTCATTGTTCTTGAAGTTAGTCAAATTTGAAATACCTCTTTTCAAATTAAACAAAACGTTTATGACAACTATTTGACGTTACATGAACTTACAAGGTTTACGAGATTTACAAATCACAAAAATTACGACGTTTACAAAGTAGATTCACACAGTCAAAGTTCCAAAAGTCACTATTCCTAGATCCGTCGAAAAGACACCTTGCGACGTATACTTCGGATACAGTTACTCGGAACAATCTTCCTGTTACTCGTCACGGCAATAGTAGAGGAAACACCTTACGGTAGAGCACACAAACGTCCACCTTCAAGTTCCAGCAAAAACTTGACTTTGGCGCCAAAACCTTTCCTTTTATATGGATTGTAGCAATCGCTGATGGACCGATCAGCGCATAGCAGTCTTCCACGACGGCCAATCATCATTCGTAGATTCAAAGCCGCGGCCGTTATCCAACCGTCTTTCGTAGCGTCGACCAATTTGAATTGGTTGGACGAAATACGAAACGAACAAACACAAAAAGGGCGGGAATCGTACAGTTCAAAAAAGTTCAAACTTTCCACTTCAAGGGCCAAAGCTTGATATTTAAAAATTTTTAAAAAGTCTCGGCGGGCCGCAACCCATGTATTGGCGGGCCGCGTGTTTGACATGCCTGGACTAATACAATAACCGCTTGGCCATCCGGCCGTCATACTTTTTATTATGAGAAATTAAATGTTCTGCTTCTTTCTGAACGAAGCCTCTGTTCGGGACTAAATGAACGTAAAATCCCTTTGTTTATAGCACTGAATTTCTGGATATATGACATCTCGCTTCATTGTCTTCCAGCGAGCGATTAGGTCGTAAAAAAATTCAGAATATACTATATTCTGAAATTAAATATGATGTTTTCCGAATATTTTGCATTTGTTCAGCTTCATAATTTATTAAATTCAGAAGTATTTAAAATTATATTAAATAAGTTATAAGCTAATTTTATTCACAAAGTAAATTATACTTGAAGAAAAGTAGCAGAATATTTTTTTTAGTTTTTAAAAAATTCTTAAATAAATTTGCCTTAAATTTTCTGAGTCCATTTCAAAGCTTAGAATAAAGTAATAATAATCATTTTATAGTAAGAAATTATATTTATAAAATATATTTAATTATTTTAATATCAGTGATGTCACTAAAAAAATATGCAAATACTCTTGAGGAGTCCGAAAAGGGTGGAAGAGATCAATTACTTCAGAAATTCGCAAAAATGTTCTGCACTTTATACTATAGTGCTAACATTGCCGGAATTTTTGGTATTGTAAGTTATAATTATCTTAAAGTAATTTATATATTAAAAAATTATAAATTAAAAATATCGATAATATACCTCGTACTTAGCTGGAGGCCATCGGAGGTTTGAGTTGGAATATTTGGATTTTGGTTTTATTTAACAAAATTTACGTCGAAGATCGAGAATGGATGCAAAGAAGAAATTATACATACGAACATAATGAATTTATTGATCATTTCAGAAATATACCAGAAAGAAAAGGTAATTTTAGTACTTAAAATAAGACTTAAAACATAGAGAAAAAAATGCAAATTAGATTACTCATGTTTTGTTTTAGGTGTATACAGTTTGATAATCTTCTCTACTGTTTTACATAGTTTTTGGTTGATATCGTCCGTAATGCTACTAATTGGAAACATGGTAATTTTATTTATATGAATTGTAAAATTAAAATGATTAATTCACTTATTAAAACTTATATGTTCAGTTTGTAAAGTTATATTATTTTATTTAGATTTATTCTAAAGTAATGCTTTCACAATGGATACCTGTCACGCTAATGATGATTTTGACTGATGTTCTAGCTTCGATTTATTTTACCCTACGTTTAGGAGTAAGTAAGAACTTTTATAACAAGTTGACAATGTAAAAGCATAACTATTTACACATATTTTCAGGCTTTCTTGGAAAATAACTCTGTAGATGACAATCCCGCACCGATACTCCTTGCTGTTTTCTTTTCTAGATGCTGTCTTTTATTTGTATTTTTGAATGTAAGAATTTTATTTATCAGAACGATTTTATACGTATCGTATAAATAATAATTTCTTTATTGCAGGCATTTCTTGTTCATTACGTTTGCCGGAGATGTTTGCAAATGGCAGCAAGAAAATATTGTCAAAAACAAATTAGAGGTATATATTTTAAGCCATATTTTTAGTGAAAATTTATCAATCGTGTTGATTTTTTTTTTTTTTTAATTTTTCAAGAATGTTTTGAGGAATCTCCTATGGATGAACATTATCCTCAGACTCATCGTCGATACGTGGGAGAAGAACATCATAAGCAAGAACATCGCATAGCTGTACAACAACCAGTCTTCGTTAGAGAAGAGTAAGAATTCCTTTTTTATTCCTGTTATCTATCAGAAAAACACACATTTTTATTGAAATGAGATCGTTAGTATTGTGGGTTCTATAATACACTAACAATTATTTTCGTGAGATGAGGTTGAAACCTAAAACACAGACATTATCCTGCATCTTGCGTGAAAATACGTAATAATAATATATTTTCTTTATTAGAAACCATTGGCATTCGTTTCAGTTGTAAACATCTCTATATAATATAAGCGAAAATAAAAATTTTAAAAAATGAAATACAGGACTAATGTTTCAAGATATAGGCTATTTTGTTTCAAAGTTTTGTTTCTCATGTGCTTTGGCGCGCCATATCCAAAAATTTGGTTCTTTTCTTTTAAAGATTCTCTTATCGAGTAGTTGGAATTATCTCTACATAGCATATTCATTCAGTATACAGTTAACTGCATTGTGAATCTTCAGTATCAAATTCTTTTCATTTAGATATGTCGGTAAATAAATACGCTGCAATAAACTTATTGTACCGTTTTAATTCATTAACTAAAACCTTATTTTTAGTTTCTTCTTACAATGAAAGAACTAAAATTGTTAAACATTGTATTAGATAGGACACTGATAAAAATTATTCCAATTTTTTATTTAAAATTTTTACTGCTCATTGAAAACTTCAAAAAGTAATATCTAAATTCGTTCTCTAACCTTCAAATTCAATAGAATACTAAAATTTGATAGGTTATAGATTTATATATTTATATGTTGGATTGAATAGTTATAAAAATTATTTGAATATTTTTGTAAACATTTTGGAAGTTGCAATTTTAAAAATTGCATCTCAAGACTTTTAGCTCGAGATCCAGTCAAAATGATTAATTTGAATTTAAGATCGTTTCTCAATTTCGTTCCAGGAAGCAAAAACATTGAAAATAACCATACGCTCATTATACTTGAATGAATTTATTATTCGAGATATTTAAGTCTTATTTAAACTATAATTTCTGAAATCTTTTCTCATAAGAACGGCATAGGAACTGTTCGTATATCTTAAACAAGCTTATCATATCGCAAATATTAACTTGCATCATGCAGTTCTAGAGGATTGATTGTTCACCCTGTAGGCACTGAGGACCATTTTTAAGTCATGTTCGTTGTGATTTTGGCCTGACCCACAAGTGGGGGCAGCCGTGTGGTGAGGGACAGATCCCCCAAAAATTCCTGG
This sequence comes from Centruroides vittatus, assembly GCF_030686945.1. Classification (NCBI taxonomy): domain Eukaryota; kingdom Metazoa; phylum Arthropoda; class Arachnida; order Scorpiones; family Buthidae; genus Centruroides; species Centruroides vittatus. The sequence continues at coordinate 923,775 of NW_027122175.1, read as the reverse complement.
AAAGTTATTCACCTACTACCAGAAGGATAGGTCAATCGCTTGTCTGCAGTTTGTTGTATGCAAGACAATTTCTTCTTACATTGAATGATGAACTGAATATTTTAGATAAAATAATTCAGGAGTCTTTTAAATGTTTAACTTTTCTCAAATAAGACAAACGAATGAAAATATCAATTTACGAAAAAGAACTTCGTACCATCTCGTGATAAAAATTACCGAAAAATTTACAAGTACTAATAATTTTATTTATTTTTCTAGAAAGCCGGCAGAGGAAGTGAATAATGGTGGAAATCCTTAAGTTTATGTATTTGAAAATTATAATATAAAATTTTGTAATTTTTCAAATAAATTGCTAAATTCAGTATAAAATATTTAACAGATTATTGACTTTATTTTCTAAATGCTTTTAATAGGAATACATTTCGAAACTAGTCATATCATAGACGATGATTATACACATACACGTTACAAATATACATTTTTTAATCTATGGCCAATTACAACCGACGTTGATATTACGAAATTATCTATAAATAAACAAGACTTGGCATCTGTAGTTAAATGAACTTTAGCTGGAGGGTCAAGGCGACATGGATATGAAACAAGGAGTAGCTTTAGTTACTGGAGGTGCTCAGGGAATAGGAAAAGCTACTTGTGAAGCATTACTCAAAAAAGGCTGTAAGGTAACTTTTTTCAAATATGTTTCAAATAATGTTAAATAATTTTCAATTTTTGATGCTACTCGGTAACCTAAATGCCAAATATGATTTTCTGACGTAAAGCTATTCAATTCTAAATTTGATTAGTTTTTTTTTTTTAAATTAACGCAAGGAATATTTTTACATTTTCACAGCTATAAAACACTACATGACCGTACCATGTTGATTTTATGTGATAAGTAATAAGCATTCGTTAGTTTTTATATAATTTAATAAAACGAGAAATATTTTAAAAACTCGTTAAGTTTTTATAAATATTTTATCACTAATTTTTCATAAATTTCTTAGAAAATCCACATTCTGTAAGAAATCATTCATTTTTCTCCTATAGAATATAATTACACTTCGAACACTGAGTGTTGTTATACACTAAAAACTTTTATATAAAACAAAAGTTATCTCTTAAATTAATAATGTAGAAAGAAATCTCTTATAAATATTTCCTGTTTACACTTCACGAAACTGCCTCTGCTCTAGATAAATGAAACTTTCTCATCGTGCACATACCCTCTTTTCGACACAATAATGTTTTCATTCCTGAGCCAATAGAAAAATAATTGAAGCATATAGTTTAAAAAAAGTCCATTTTTTCAATTTCGAAATATAATGGCACCTGATGTGTTTGATTTTTGGCACGAACTTCCAATTTTCATCCATTTCCCCTCCTGAATAATTTATAAACTTAAGGGTGTCAAAAGTCTACGAGAAGCAACGTGAATTGTTTCAATTGTCTGTAATGTGGAGTTGGTTGTATTTCTTTATTGTGGTTCACATTCTCATAATTTTCCATTAAAATTAATGTCTGTAAACTAGAAGATAAACAGAATAAGAAATGTCTGAAACTTTCTTGGATAACAAATATTTTGTAGACTAACAACAAAGTAGTTACTCACTCCATTGTGTTGCAATGCGAATTTAAATGAATTAGCAAGTTTCGAAACAGTGATAAATAAAAATTACGTTTGTTTTTAAGATAAGAGTCAACATTTATAAATGATAAAATTCTGAACATAACTTTTTTTTTTCTTTATGTATTATCTGTAATTTAACTTGCTCTATTTTACCAGACAGAGAAATGCAATTTTTGAAAGCCGCAATCGATATTTTGATAATTTTTGAATGAAAGATGATGTAAATTACTCAATGAAATGTACGAATCTAAGATTGCAATTTATCTTAAAAAGTTTAGTCTTTCTACTACGAATATTTCCTCCTAATTCTGATATGCCAAACATTCCATTATTGTAAATCGTTTTTTCGTTTTTTAATACATACATTTTGAACCGAGAGAACAATTTTCCAAGTATTAAAAATATAGATTTTATGCGCTTTGTTTACTCTGACGTTTTTTACTCAGAGTAGACTGATTGGATAAGCATGTCGGACATTGAACTAGTAAAATACTACGAAAGAATACTGTGCGCGCATTATTATTTGATGTACATGTAAAGTAGAATGAATAAACATTACATAAAAATAATCTTTCCTCTGGTTAAACAACAAATAATTTCGACTTAGAAGAATTATTAGATTAAGCCGCGGATTACTTATCAAGCGCTCACGGTCCGTCGCTGGTCCACGGACCATACTGTGTAGAACCGTTACTCTAAATGACGTGGAAGTAATGCCACGAATTGAGTTATTAAACGACCCCAAAGTAACCCTTATGCCAGGCATGAATAACTTGTGGCTCTCTGACTCGCTCCATATTCAACATACTATCGAGAAGATCCTTAGATACATTTACGTGATGGGTGATTTATAGCGAGTCCAGTAAAAACAAACAATAAGGTTATAAACGACATTTGATAAATTATTTATAATAATCGCGTTTCTATTAAAAATTAGTAGACTTGGAAACGTATGCGAAATTCTAATTCGCAAACATTTCCAGTGAATATTTACAATGTGTTTTGAAGAACCAGTTACGAAGAAATTAAAGTTTCCATTTTTTGTATGAATAAAAATGCTATATTGGATTCTGTTAAAAATTAGTAAAAGAAAGATGGTGAGAGGAAATCCAATAATTTCGTATAACAAGTATAATAATGTGTTTAAAATTAAAACACAGTATTAAATTATTCTAGACTATTAAGTTAAAGATAAGTAGGTGATTACACTTTTGAGATTACAAGTCTATGGATTTATCGGTTTGCAAATCAAATTACATTTCAATATATAGAATATAATCTGAAATTTTATTGTTTTTTGTGTGTTTTCCATATACATTTTTGCCTGCCAGTGGCCGAATAGACAAAACCTCTGAAAACTAGCAGTTGGTCACGGGTTCGTGTCTGACCAAAGGACTGGCCACGTGGAGTTTCCTGGGTTTTTCTTCACGTGTCTAACACCTAAATACCGACTGAGTTCCCTTAGAAAGCCTCCTGGGAGGCACTCTCTTTAATGCAGGGATGGGCAACCTTTTTCTATGTAAGGACCGCATTTTAAGACTTTTGAAATGATGCGGGCCGCATACAAGAGAAAGAGAAAAAAATGTTGGTAAATCAAAATTATTTATTCGTATATAATTATATATTAGCATAGATATATTTAATTTAGCTTCTGGAACTGATGTAAACGTAATATATTGGAAATATTTGGTTAAATATTTGTCACTGCTAGTTTTAAATTAGTTTCGATGTGTCTGTTAGCCGGTTTCTTGTTTTAATTTTTACTAAATTCAGTGCGGGAAAAACTATTCACATACGTAAGTTGTAAAAATAACGTTTGAATTTTGTTGCATACTTCCTTAAGCTGGGAAATTGATATATTTATTCACATTTTATGCGTCGCGGGCCGCAAAATATATGAATGCGGGCCGCAGGTTGCCCATCCCTGCTTTAATGGATCGTTCATGTCAACGGGAGTACCTCCCTGAAAGATTGTGTTGCGTTGCCCCGTGCCTATCAATTCCGAAGACCATTGTGTCGCATTGCCTTATTCCATCAATCCTACTATCCCACATTTCTAATGTTCAAAAACTTTGTTTAGATGGAAACTAAAATAAACAACACTACGTTGCTAAAATACTGGTGGATCAGTTTACAAACCCGGTCCAAATTTAGATAATTTATAACGGCAGTACGGGTCGGGACATGCTGGCCCATTGCGAACGGATCTCTCAGTAATGGGCTTAATTGTGGCTAGTACTTACAATACTGGTTCTTCCATTTATCAATCAATCTGTCATGTTCAAAAATCGAAGGTTAACGATTCTGTTAAATATTTCCCATTTATACTAAACAGAACACGAGCAAATTTCCATCTGTTTCATGAAATCATTAAAAAAAAAGGATATACATGTTCATGCTTATCAAAACATACATAATCTTGATTTTAATTTTCGTCTTTTTCCACCCTGTTGGAATTAAAGGATCCTGTTTAATGATATCCATCACCGTTTTGACCGGGTAGTGAGAACATGACATATCCAGGACGAACCACCCTCAGAAAAATTCCAGTGGTGTTTGACCTGTCTGAATTCGTTTCCGGTTCCCTAAAGTGGTAGGCTGCCATCTTTAGCGATCGGCTATCCGTCCTGAAAGAGAAATTAATATGAGAGATGGTGATAGCCGCGGGGATGCTGTCGCAGGTAGGCACACGGTACGCAACCCTTTTAGAATCGTTTTGATTAATTTTAAGTTAAAATAATTATTTTTCCTTCTGCAATAACACTCCGAAATTATATCCCACTGGTGAGATCACCAGTGACGTAGGGTTGTAACAAAAAGCTACAATATTGCATTGTAAGAAGCGACCTATCAAAAAACAAATCAGTAATCTCCAAACGAAAACCAGAAAGTACCTATAATTATTGCATTTTTTACCATTCTATACTGTTTTTTTGCATGCATTTTTTTTTATCACTTTATGTGATGAACACTAAGTACAGAAATACAATATCTCACAATATTTCACACGCATTCTTTCAATGTAGGTTTGTTGTTCGGATGTAAACAGTGAAATTGGAAACAAAACGGTGGATGAATTGCAAAAAGTTTTCGGAAAAACAAGTTGTATTTTTGTGAAATGCGACGTCTCGTCATTCGAAGAGTTTGAAGGTTTGTATTTGAAAGAAATTTTAAATTAGTTTTTATGATACATTTCAAATTTAATTTCAGAAAAATTAGATATTGAGCAATTAAAACACAATAAATAATTGTAAAAATGTATTAATATTAACTTTCGTTTTACACGTTTTAACTGTAGCCACTTACCAGAAAACAAAAGAGACGTTTGGAAACGTGAATATTTTGATAAATAATGCAGGAATTGGGGTAGGAAAAGTCGTGGACGTTAACTTGGTTTGTATGAATATTTTACTAATAATATATTAATTATATTTTTACATTTTTATCATTGATAATTCGTAAAACATTTAGAATGGAGTTATAAATGGCTGCTTTATTGCGTATAAATATATGGGAAAACATAATGGAGGAAGTGGAGGTTCTGTTGTTAATGTTGCTTCTATAGCAGGTAATTATTTATTTATTTTTTAGTCTAATGAATAAATTTTTTGACTAATTTATATATTTATGTTATTTTTCTAAAAAGGGCTATTACCTTTTCCGTTCTCGCCCGTTTACGCAGCAACTAAAGGTGGTGTTATTAGTCTTACAAGGAGTTTTGGAGTAAGTATTGAAAATGTAGAACTGAAACAATGCTTAATAGAAATGTAAAAGCAGCTACCCATAAGGCAACAGGATGACTGAGCGGTTAAGTTTGTTTGTATACGGCAATACAACACGTGGGCGATCTGCCGACAGGGTAGAAAGTCCTCCCGAGGGATATCTGGAAAACATTCCCTAGGAGGACTTTCTACGAAAAACTGGCTCCTATTTAGGTGTTACAAACACCAAGAAAACGAAAAATTCCTCGTTGCCAGCTCGTTGGTGAGGAGCAAAACCCACGACCAGTCTTTAGTGGTTTTATTCGAGCAGTTAAGACGTCAAGCTAATGCTCTAGGGATCGAGATCATATCCCGGTGAGCTAAAAATTTTTCATGAGCGGTAAATCTCAGATGCTTTGGGTTCCGTTTCTTACTACTCAGACCAGAGTGATAAAAACGGAATGCGATATAGGAGTTTAGAATAAAAGTCCGTTTAGTGCCCACAAGGTGGAAAGCCAAAAATTATAAAGTGTTTCTTTAAGGTGGAAAAAGACTGAAAGAAAGCATAAACAGACACGGGCTCACTATAAAGAATTGCTTAGAATTCTTTAATTTAAAGCAAAGTGTTGCGTTGCTTTATACAACCAATCCAATCCAACGTATCAACAGGACCTTTAATTTAGCAAGCCCGTTGCGGGTTCGGCCAGGACCACAACAGTGCATCCGTGCGGTCAGGGATGAGGGCCATGTGCAAGGAAATGGGATATCTCCTACCCAAATTTATTTTACTCATTTTAAACAAGGCGCATATCAAAATAATATATATTTTGCAATTATTATTCTTGATTATCATAAAACGTTAAAGATTATAATAATAATTTTACATTGCAGCATGAACTCCATTATCAAAAAAGTGGGATTAAATTCACTGCTGTGTGTCCTTCTGGCATCAACACCGATTTGTTTTGGCTGACTACCGACGACACCCCATTTGTAGAAGAGTATGATAAAATTAGAAAAAGTCTAATTATGTTAGAGTAAGTATTCTTTAATTCATTTTCACTTCAATGCATCCTTGTTTAATATATGCAGTAAAACCTGTTCAAAACGGAATATTAATAAAATGAATACTTACCGAAACGAGAAAAATTCTCCGGGAAGCAGCGATTTTCGGTATTGAAAAAAACCTGTTCAAAACGGAAACCTACCAAACTGGAAAAAATTTCGGTGCCGTCGGATCGGGTTTACACAGGTTTTACTGTACGTAACTATTATTTATGAAGTGTAATATTTTGTTCAAATTATATAAAACTCATACTGATCTATAATAACATCTCATTATGAATTCAATTCCTCACCCCTGTAATATATAAGTAAGTATTTATAAATCGATAACCCTAGTCTCGGGATCTTTGATTGAATCCGGGCAAGCAACCAAAAGAAATTTTCGTGGTCCTTTTCCTTGCGGTTGCCTTGTTGTAGGCCTGGCCGAACCCACCATTGGTATTAAAAATGAAGCTCTCGTAATTCCCACAAGGCAAAAATTGCCTAGCGGCCGGATGGCCGAGCGGGCAAGGTTAGCAGCCTGCCGCCCTGAGGGACCCGGGATCGAATCCGGACGGGTCGAAAAATCCCCAGGAATTTTTCGGGGGTAGTCCGTCTGAATATGTCGGTCCCCGTCCCTTACCACCCGGCCGCCCTATGGTGGGCCTGGCCGAACCCATAATGGGCTTGCTATAAGAAGCCCTCTTAGTGCCCATAGGGCGGAAACAGTTTAAAAAAAAGAAGCATTGTCCAAAAAATTGCAATTATATTCACCAAAATCAAATCTCTAAGTATGTTTTAGAGTAGAAGTTTATAAGAGGAGTACCGTAATTTATAATAACTTATAATTTTATGGTGATAACTCACCATAAATTCACATTTAAAAAAATTTTTTTAAACTCAGGGCACTAAGAGGGTCCTTTTTATCAACTCCATTATGGATTCGGCTAGGACCACAATGGGGCAGCCGGCTAATAAGGGACGAGACCTGACATATCTGGACGGACCACTCCTAAAAACTTTGTGGTATTTCGATCCGTTCGGATTTGATTCCGGATCCCCCAGAGCGTTAATATGCCATCTTAGCCGTTCGGTCATCCGGCCCTTAAGCATTATATTTATAATTATACGACTCAAAGAGTATTCCCACACAGAAGTATTATAACAATAAATATTTTTAATGAGTTTGAGAGATATATTGCCAAATTTAAAATGCGAGGTACAGCTAATGTTACAAAATTATTTTATTTTTTGTCACTGGCTTTAAAAATGTCTCGTGATTGAAGCAGAATATTTGGAGCTAGGTTTGATTTATTTATTTTGTTACGGCAACATAGGCGATTTACCAAGGGGAGTGCCAACCGGGAAAACTTTTATGGGAACTAGTCCCTACTTAGGTGTTACAAACGTGAAGAAAACCTGGAAAACTCCACGTGACTAACCCATTGACGAACCACGAACCCACAACCAGTGTTCAGTGATTTTATCCACTCGGATGCTGGTGGGCCTTAAGAGCTGAGACTCCAGATTTTAAAATAATGTAAATGCGACAAAATCTAGGACCCACCAGTGGCCAAGTGGTTCCATTTCCTAAACAGTGATAGTTCAGTCGTGGGTTCGCCCTTCACCAGGACGGGCTGGTCGCATGGAATTTTCCGAGGCTTTTCCGGGTCTATAATGCTTGAAAAGAGGCCAATCACCCTTAAAAAGACCTCCCAGAAGGCATCACCCAAGTGTCGCGTTGCCGTAACTTAACAAAAACAAAGCGACAAAATTTTATTTCTTAAAGACTTCTAATGATGTTAAATGTATAATCCATATTAATGTTTTATTTTATATTTTTAGACCCAGTGCTTTAGCAGAAGCAATAATACAACTTCTTGAAGATGGTAAAAATGGTGCAGTTATGACCGTTATTGGAGGAAAAGAAAACACTTATGTGCCTATGCCCGAAGCAGAGATGTTTTATTAATGTTCAATATGATGTAGTAATGAAAATGTTTATATGTTTTTAATTAATGCTTATTAAATTTTAGACAAGTAGCGTGATATTAAAATTAAAGAGTATAATATAGTATTAACGCGCAGTTATTTATTGCGCAGAGCCCTATTAAGGAAGATATTTTAATAATGTGCTTTTAAAAGAAATATTGTTGACGAGACTACGTCTCGTCTCTAAAATTCCGTTACTGTCAACGGCTGCATACCTTAGAAGTATAAAGGAGTACATGTCAGGAGTTGCAATTTGGCACAGAGTATTTGGTGCCCAAATCATGTGCACATAAAATAAACCAGACTTGTAGGTGGTCAGGAGACCGAGAACCGGGTCAAAATAAAATACGAAATGCTGAGACTGTTTCTCCAAACAGGCACGAGTGCGAGATTTACGCATGAGTTGCTCGCGCTCTCCGAGACATAGTCTCGTCCTAAGAATGGCTTCGCCGTTTTACTTATTTTTTTGTATTGCTTTATCTTACACTAACAAGTAAGTGCATTGTTTAAAAACAAGAAAATAAATATGTAAATTAATCTAAAAATTAAATTGCGTAAAAGCGAATTTTACGGTTTGGATATGGAACTCACAATATTTAGAATAACGGTCGGATGGCCGAGCAGTTAAGGATTCATCCTACTGCTCCGAGGAACCCGGTATTAAATCCGAACGGGTGATCGAATAACCCAGGATTTTTCGGGAGTAATTTGTCCAGATATGTCGGGTCCCGTCACTTATTATCGTCCGCTTCATTGTTGGCGTGGTCGATTGTTAAGTTAGGTTATGGCAACGCAACATTTGAGCGATCTGCCTAGGGGGATGCTTTCCGGGAGGTCTTTTAAGGGAAACTGGCCCCTATTTAGGCGTCACAGACGTGGAGAAAGCCAGGAAAACTCCATGTGGCCAAGCTCTTGCCAAACAAGGCGCGAACCCACGACCGAACTCCCAGTGTTTAGAGTACGAAGACCGCTTGGCCACTGGTGGGCTGGGCGTAGTCGAACCCATAAGGGTTCAGCGATGGCCATCTTACTATCCATAAATCTTCAGCAATGGCAAGAAAGGTGGAACAGTGAAACAACACGTAGGACCACACATAACTTCATACCGAATCTTATAGCCAGGAGGTCCACGGACTACTATTCTCCAGATTTCCATACCACCCAGATCGTCACAGACCACGGAAACTTCAAGGGGTATCTACACTGATTCCTCCAAAGGGGAGACGGCATTGTGACTGTACTCTAGACATTGAAAATACTCATCATGCCATCTTCCTGTGCCAAAAGTATAAGATACATAAGAAGCACCTAGCTGACACTATGTATACAGAGGGTTACCATTGGCTTGTAACTGCCGACACTTTTTTAGTACCAAAATCATTTTTGTGGCATTCTCTAACTTCATTAAACGGACAAGAGTCACCCTACTAGACTATTACCGTAGTAAAACTCCAGTTGTCGACTAATCAACCTCGTTGCTAAAAGCCTAAGAAATGTATAATAAATTAATGCATTTAGTTTTGTAAATAGAAACAATTTCGCGCCCTCTCTTGGCGTTTTTGAGCCAATCTTTGCGGCGTATCCCACAATTTTCGCACTACAGCTCTAAAGCTTAGTTCAGTGTTCCGAAACCGTTTTCTACTTGCGGCACACCCATGACCCAACACGACATACCAAAATGTTATTCCCCTCAAAAACGTATATGATACTATTAATAGAATTACGTAATGTCACTAACCTATTATTATTATTATTATTATTAAACAGACATTAACACCTATGAGAAAGTTTATTTTACATATAATTTATTAGAATGCATAAAAATGCGAGGCTTGTAATAAAGAATAAACAAACATCATCTTGTTTCAACAGTGCTGCGGCAGAGAATGAAATACAAACAGAAGAAACACAACAACTGTGATAAAAATATATAAATAAAACTTGAAATTAACAGAATATGTAAAAGTTTACGTAACACCTTTCACCATGTAACGGAACACGAGCGTGCGGCGGCACATCGGTTGCGGAACACTGGCTTAGTTTACACGCGCAACTTTTAATCATATTTTAAATTAAAAAAATCACGAGACTCTCGGTTCAGACCTGAAAGTTTGTATAAGTTAATCGTGCCCTCCGGCCTCTAAGCTTTCAATACCTGGTCTCGATTTTGATCTAGCTAATATTCTTCTCAAAGTTAAGGAGTAACGGACTGACGGACGAAGAATGACAGTGGATGGTCTGCAATTTGAAAATTGTGCCTTTGAATTGAAACTTTTCAATTGGATTGAATTGTGGATTAAAATGTGAATAAAAATTTTTAAAGTGATTATTTAAAAGTTTGTTTCGCCTATACGAGAAATGCGTAAAACAACATTTCGACGCAGCATATCAGTCGCGAATCATTACTATAAAATCGGAGCTCACAGTGACAGAGTGACTAAAACTACCGAATACTGGTAGTTGATCGGGGGTTGGTGACCGGCCAACGGGCTGGCCACGTGAAGTTTAACGTGTTTTCATCGCGTTAGTAACACCTAAATTAGGGCCCGTTTTCCATAAAAGACAACTTTGTTAATCAAATTTGTTAAGTATACATAACATTCTTCGTATACTGCCCGCGTGGCAGTATTCGAAGAAACCAAATCTACTATAGAATCGGGATCTACCAATGGCAGACTACGAAATAATTATAAGGAATAACATACGATGTTATCAGATAAGTCAAAAAATATCACAGCACTGGATAAGGTTTAGTAGTTTACGTATAATGAAAGATAACGAGGTAGCGATAAACGGTTAGAACGTTGCTATATTAACCCGCCCCTTCTGAGAAACTTTCGCGACACATGTAATATCTATCTACTTGACGTCGGTGATGTGATCGAAACTCTCTGTCGTTGGTTGTAAGGACGACTGAATGTTAACTAATGCTATCTGTATAGCGCGAGTAGTATGGATCTCAATCGCGGGAGTTTTTCGAGATAGAACGCTTTTGATCTTTCTCTCTCATTCTCTGAATCAATTAATCCTATCCGTTACTCCAAGTAATCCGCCTCTTAATATATTAACATCTAATTTTCCCTTAGTTCCCTTAGTAGAGAAAGAGTAGACATGAGTCAGCCCGAGCGGGAAGTGTCTACCTCAACGAAAGGGATGGAAGGAGAGTGACTATCCTTTCAGAGTCGACGCACAGATCTCATCTCTTTCGGGTGTTTTCTTTTTACATTTCTAAAACGTTTTAAAACCATTTTTATCACAATTTTACAGTTTTATATTTTTTTTACAAATTTTATTACTATTAATTCTAACGTTACTCACGTGTCTCCTTACATTCCTTTTGTCAGTCATTTGACATAGACCCTTCAGGTCGGGCTGACTCGTATCTACTCTTTCGCTGCTCGGTCTATTAGCATCTAACGCTTTTCCGAATTATTAAAATTCCTATTTGTTGAGAGAGAACATTACTCGAGAGACATTTTGGGGATTATATACACTATTCCCTATGGAATTTCGGGACTTTGAGTATATATCTGAACTCGGGACCGAGTCGAGTTTAACGGTTTCCTATTTTTGGACCGGAGACCAAAAGTTATATTTCCGATTTCTTGCCTTTCAGAATGCATTCCATGCCATTTTAGAATTTTTCAGTAGGTGGCGCTGCTTGTAGTTTCCACTGGGTACAATTACACATATCATTAAATTAACTTAAATTAACACATTTGTAAGAAGCCACATCATCTGGATACAGTTACTCATATTTCCCACTTGACGTCCTCATATTCCTTTAGAGTACCTTCCTCGCGTGGTCAGACTAGAGAACCTAGATATCAGAGTAGCGACACACGAGTCATCGCCGCCATGTTCTGTCGACTGTCATCACGTGGTCTATGGATTTACATTAAGAAATGACGATTTTTTTTTACTTTGATAAAGCATTTTATTCGTATAAATGCTTTATTAAACAAAAAAAATTGTCATTTCTTAATGTAAACCCATAGACCACGTGATGACAGTCGACAGAACATGGCGGCGATGACTCGTGTGTCGCTACTCTGATATCTATTGGGTTGTTCGGAAAGTAATTTCGTTTTTTTATTACTAGAGGAATTAGATGTATTTTTACCAGCCAATTTTATTTTAAACCACATTTTCATTATATACTTCAACAGCTGACATTTTAAGACTTATTTGTAAAAAATTTTGTTTGATTCTGTATAATTGTTTTTTTTTCGGTGACCCATCAAATATGGAAAATCGAGATTTTTACTTATAAAAATGTAAAATATGCCGAAAATGTAAGTAAAAAATCAAAATGCTGTTCAAACAAGAAAAAAACTTATGGTACGTGTTTGGAGAAGATGTGTCGAGAGAAAGACAGTGCCAAAACTGGTTTACAAAATTGCGTTCTGGAAATTTTAATATCGAAGATACACCACATTCTGGATGGCCATTTGAAGCCAATGAAAACAAAATAAAGGTACCGATTGAAGCAATCTGCCGTATAACAACACGTGAAATCACTAAGAGATTAAATCTGTTAAACTGAACCGTTTATTATTACTTAAAACGAATTGGTCTCGTTTCAAAGCTCGATATATGGATTCCACGTGTTATTAACGAGAGATGATCTCTATGGTGGGATTTGAAAGAAATTTGTTTTTTAGCTTTTACCAGACAATTTAACAATTGATTCAAAAGTGTACTGCCATCGAGTAAACAAATTGAGTAATATCATCAAACAGAAACGGCCAGAATTGATCAAGAAACAAAGTGTAGTGTTTTACCATGATAATGCCAAATTTCACACAAGTTTGGTAACTGGTCAGAAACTTATAGCTTAGATGGGATGTGTTATCACACTAACCATATTCGCCAGATCGGACACACTCAGATTATTACTTGTTCCGGTCTATAAAATTTTTTTTAACTAAGACATTTACTTGAAATGACAATGTCAAAAATCACTTGGATCAGTTTTTTGTAAACAACGATCAAAATTTTTATGAATGTGAAAGCATGCTACTACCAGAAACAATGACAACAGGTATTTGACCAAAATGGTCAATATATAATTCAATAAAATATTTATTTATTATAAGAATATTGCGTTTATTTTTCTATGGAAAAAAACGAAATAACTTTCCGAACAACCCAGTAGGTACTCTAGTTTGATAGGACTATAAGGCTATTCTTCTTACGTTTTACTCTTAAAGTATACGAAAAAAATATATTTTTCTTCCCGTTCTGACTTATGGATCGTAAAGCAAAATATTATACAGGTAAATACAACAGAATTAATAAATTTTTAATAAAATATAATTATGCCTATTAAAAGCTGATAAGTCAAGTCAAATAGTTATTATGGATTTACACGAATTAAGAATTAAGAAACGAGAAATTGTATCGGAAGAAAACTTTGAAAAATTGGAAAATGATCCATTCATAGGAATACAACGAGCATTGGCCAAGAAGTTAAAGAACTTGGTTAAAGAAGGTTATATCATGCCATATCAAAGTAAAAAATACTTCCAAAGGAAAACGTAAGAATTCCAAAATTAAATGTCCGGATTAAAACTCATAAACAAAATAAATGTAGACCAATTATAGACTTTCGAATAGACTACATTGCTATATAACCTAGAAACGTTTATTAAAAAGTTATTACAGGATATACCATAAAAAAATACTGTTGATTTAATATCAAGATTACAAAAGGGAGAAATTCTGTCGAACTATAAACTAATGAGCCTAGGTATAACTTCTATGTACCCGTCCATCAATAAGGATATGATTGTGAAAGTATGGTGTTTCTGACTATCTGAGAGATTTAATAACTTTTACATTAGATAATTACTTTACAGTAAATAAAAATTTTTATCGTCAAACCGATGGCATTTCTATGGGTTCCGTAATAGGGCCAAAATTAGCTGAGATCTATATGTTGGATGTAGACAGGGTCTTATCAACGTTGAACGGTATAAAGTTTTTTGCGAGGTACGTCGATGATATTTTGATCATATATAATAGTGCTGTAACAACACATTTGCAAATTTTGGAGCAAGCTAACAAAATCAACTTAAATATTAAATTTACTCAAGAGCATGAATTAAATAATCAGTTAAATTATTTAGATATAACAATTAAACGATTTGATGATCATTTGGAATATTGTAAATCTGAAAAACCGTGTAATACGAAGAAAGTACTATCTTGAGGAAACCGTGTTTTGTATTTTCGTTTCTTTTCTTTTCTTTCGAAGACACAATGTAGTGACGTAAACTTAAACACTGGGCGAATTTTTCATCCTTTTTATTCGGTTGGAACGCTTTTTTATTACATAACGCGTTTCGGGCCGATGCCCCTCTTCAGCCAACTAAACATTAAAAAGTGAGAGATGACTATATACAAATATTTAAAATAAATATCGTGACAGTATACATAATTAGTTTTTAGAGGTTGTTACCTTCTAAATCCTGGTAAGAGCTTGTATACCGTTAAAAGCTGGTCCGTACCTCATTCGGTAGTTTAGACGGATGTAATAGTCCAAGGGTACGAATCTTGATAAAAATTCCATAAAAAAGGAAGGTTTATTATCAGTCTGTAGAAGTATACGGGGTTATTCTTTCACAAATCATATTCGTGAAACCATACCTGAGATTCGTCTTCCGGTGTGTTGTCTAACACTGAGCTCGTACTCCTCCACCTCAACTGCGGAGCACGATCTGTTTTTAATTTGCATATGTCTGGTCGAGCATTAGCAGGGGAATGTTCCTTTTTTTTAATAGGTTTCTTTTCCGATAAAATTATTCGGGGGGTTTAGCGGTGATTTTTTAGAACATAGCACGTGGCCATTGCTATTTTTTCCCGCTTTTAGTATTTTTAATATTTGTCGCTATGCAAATGACGTAACAGATCGTAAAACAGTTTTTTATTTTATAGTATATTTTATAGTAATTTAATCCAGTTTTCATTGATTTTTATGCTTAGATTAGTATTTATGCAGGTCTTATTTTTATTTTTAATGATTTCTACACTTTCTTTGAATTTTCTGTTGTATGTCTTCTTTTCTCTATGTAAAATGCTTGTTTTAGTATCATCGATTTTTAACATGTTAAATAACTGTAAAATTTTTCGATTTTTCGATTAAAAATAAAGCAAGGACACCTACAAAAGCAATTTCTTTCTTTTTCCTCTAAATGCGTTCACGCAAAAGTGGGAAGGAAAAGTTTGCTGAATTTTACAACGAAGAAAAGTTTTAAAAATATACGAAATTGCTTCTATTAACATTTTCTTTTTTTTTTTATTTGACCTCCATGTGTTTTTAGCAGTTTTTCGGGTCATTTTCTTCACATTCGACAGATTGTTGGAGGGTTCCATTGTCGCCATTTTATTGACGTATCATTGCGTAGTGGTTCGCCAACCTCGTTTCCGCGCAACAACGACATTAAAATGGAGACGATGGAACCTTCAACAATCTGTCGAATGTGAAGAAAATGGCCCGAGAAGCTGAAAAACTGGGAGGGTATAAATAAAAAGGAAGGAAATATTAATAGAGTAGTTTCGTTTAATTTTCGTTTTATTTTTCTTTAAATTTTTTTAGTTGTAAAATTCAATGGACTTTTCCTTTTTGCTTTGTCATGAACGCAACTAGAGAAAACAAGTAAAGTAGGCCTACCTGTGCTTTTACCGTACAGGCGCGTGACGTTGATTCGATTGATTTCTCCCTTGTTTTTCTCTCTCGTCTGCATAAATATAGCCTTATAGTACCAAAATAATTATAAAAAACGATAGAGCCAGACCTTTTATTCTTCTTACGTTTTACGCTTAAAGTATACGAAAAAATATATTTTTCTTCCCGTTCTGACTTATGGATATTGTATAACTAAAAAATTTCTTAAAACATTGTATTAACAATGAATAAAAAAGATTACAGTTAAAAGGAAATCAACTTGCAGAGAAAACTTTTTTATTTACTTTGACAAACTTCCCATATGCATTTCGCCTCTTATAAAAGGCCTCTTCAGTAGGTTTGACTGTACACAGTTCATATTCCGACAATAACTTTGTCTTTGTATGATGTTGGTTCATATGGAGATTATAGCCCTATATATATAGCTTTTTTCTCCGATGAGTGTCGTGATGATCGCTATGCGACCGAAGAGCCGGCCGTTTATCTCACGGCCTTAACGTATCGCGCGGGAAACCGTGCCTTCCGGGAGGACTTTTATGGGGAACTGGCCTCCTATTCAGTCGTTATTGGCTAGGAGAAAACCCGGAAAACTCCTAGCAGCCAGCCTGTCCGAGTCGCGGCCCGAACCCACGATCGAACTTCCCAGTGTTTAGAGTCCGGTCACCACCGCTACGAGCGGCAACGGAGACCACTCGCCCACTGTTGGGCCGACAATAACTTGTTAGAGGAAACCACTTATGTAATTCACAAAAAATTCCCAGCATTCCGCTGTTAGCATTCCCGTATTCAAATTTACATTGTTGTTTTGCATAACGATAGCAAAGTGTTCCTTTACTTTCCGTTTTACATTGTTTTTTTTTCCCCTAAAGACAATTTTTAACTTATTAACATTGATCTGACAATTATTAATATTACAGTGTTGGAAGATAAGAGAATTACTAATTTTTAACCTTACAGCAGCCAAGTGTTCTGACAGTCTGATCTTCAGTCTTCTTTTTGTTTCACCGATGTAAAAACTGGGGTTGTTACATGTGCATTCTATTCTGTAAACGACGCCGTCTTCTTCTAAGAAATCTTTTTTATTAGTGCTTCTTATAATCATCATATTTGATAACCTGTTATTTTGGGATGGAGCCAATCTAATTAATTTTTGATTAAAAAATTTATTATATTTTTCATAGATACCTTTTATGTACGGGAAAGATACATACTGCTTTATTTCTTGACGTTGTTTAACTTTAAATCTATATCTTAAAAATCGGTTGTACCAGTCAGTTAGCAATCTTTTTGGGTATTCATTTAGGATATATTTCTTACGTGTATCTTCGATTTCTTTTTCTCTTTGATCTATATTTGTTATTCTAGAAAAAATCTTTGTTATTTCTATTAAATATACATTATATTTTTGGTTTAAAGGACAATATCATTTAAAATTGATTACTTTCTTCGTTTCTTTTCTTTTCTTTCGAAGACACAATGTAGTGACGTAAACTTAAACACTGGGCGAATTTTTCATCCTTTTTATTCGGTTGGAACGCTTTTTTATTACATAACGCGTTTCGGGCCGTTGTCCCTCTTCAGCCAACTAAACATTAAAAAGTGAGAGATGACTATATACAAATATTTAAAATAAATATCGTGACAGTATACATAATTAGTTTTTAGAGGTTGTTACCTTCTAAATCCTGGTAAGAGCTTGTATACCGTTAAAAGCTGGTCCGTACCTCATTCGGTAGTTTAGACGGATGTAATAGTCCAAGGGTACGAATCTTGATAAAAATTCCATAAAAAAGGAAGGTTTATTATCAGTCTGTAGAAGTATACGGGGTTATTCTTTCACAAATCATATTCGTGAAACCATACCTGAGATTCGTCTTCCGGTGTGTTGTCTAACACTGAGCTCGTACTCCTCCACCTCAACTGCGGAGCACGATCTGTTTTTAATTTGCATATGTCTGGTCGAGCATTAGCAGGGGAATGTTCCTTTTTTTTAATAGGTTTCTTTTCCGATAAAATTATTCGGGGGGTTTAGCGGTGATTTTTTTAGAACATAGCACGTGGCCATTGCTATTTTTTCCCGCTTTTAGTATTTTTAATATTTGTCGCTATGCAAATGACGTAACAGATCGTAAAACAGTTTTTTATTTTATAGTATATTTTATAGTAATTTAATCCAGTTTTCATTGATTTTTATGCTTAGATTAGTATTTATGCAGGTCTTATTTTTATTTTTAATGATTTCTACACTTTCTTTGAATTTTCTGTTGTATGTCTTCTTTTCTCTATGTAAAATGCTTGTTTTAGTATCATCGATTTTACAGTTATGTTAACATAACTGTAAAATCGATGATACTAAAACAAGCATTTTACATAGAGAAAAGAAGACATACAACAGAAAATTCAAAGAAAGTGTAGAAATCATTAAAAATAAAAATAAGACCTGCATAAATACTAATCTAAGCATAAAAATCAATGAAAACTGGATTAAATTACTATAAAATATACTATAAAATAAAAAACTGTTTTACGATCTGTTACGTCATTTGCATAGCGACAAATATTAAAAATACTAAAAGCGGGAAAAAATAGCAATGGCCACGTGCTATGTTCTAAAAAAATCACCGCTAAACCCCCCGAATAATTTTATCGGAAAAGAAACCTATTAAAAAAAAGGAACATTCCCCTGCTAATGCTCGACCAGACATATGCAAATTAAAAACAGATCGTGCTCCGCAGTTGAGGTGGAGGAGTACGAGCTCAGTGTTAGACAACACACCGGAAGACGAATCTCAGGTATGGTTTCACGAATATGATTTGTGAAAGAATAACCCCGTATACTTCTACAGACTGATAATAAACCTTCCTTTTTTATGGAATTTTTATCAAGATTCGTACCCTTGGACTATTACATCCGTCTAAACTACCGAATGAGGTACGGACCAGCTTTTAACGGTATACAAGCTCTTACCAGGATTTAGAAGGTAACAACCTCTAAAAACTAATTATGTATACTGTCACGATATTTATTTTAAATATTTGTATATAGTCATCTCTCACTTTTTAATGTTTAGTTGGCTGAAGAGGGACAACGGCCCGAAACGCGTTATGTAATAAAAAAGCGTTCCAACCGAATAAAAAGGATGAAAAATTCGCCCAGTGTTTAAGTTTACGTCACTACATTGTGTCTTCGAAAGAAAAGAAAAGAAACGAAGAAAGTAATCAATTTTAAATGATATTGTCCTTTAAACCAAAAATATAATGTATATTTAATAGAAATAACAAAGATTTTTTCTAGAATAACAAATATAGATCAAAGAGAAAAAGAAATCGAAGATACACGTAAGAAATATATCCTAAATGAATACCCAAAAAGATTGCTAACTGACTGGTACAACCGATTTTTAAGATATAGATTTAAAGTTAAACAACGTCAAGAAATAAAGCAGTATGTATCTTTCCCGTACATAAAAGGTATCTATGAAAAATATAATAAATTTTTTAATCAAAAATTAATTAGATTGGCTCCATCCCAAAATAACAGGTTATCAAATATGATGATTATAAGAAGCACTAATAAAAAAGATTTCTTAGAAGAAGACGGCGTCGTTTACAGAATAGAATGCACATGTAACAACCCCAGTTTTTACATCGGTGAAACAAAAAGAAGACTGAAGATCAGACTGTCAGAACACTTGGCTGCTGTAAGGTTAAAAATTAGTAATTCTCTTATCTTCCAACACTGTAATATTAATAATTGTCAGATCAATGTTAATAAGTTAAAAATTGTCTTTAGGGGAAAAAAAAACAATGTAAAACGGAAAGTAAAGGAACACTTTGCTATCGTTATGCAAAACAACAATGTAAATTTGAATACGGGAATGCTAACAGCGGAATGCTGGGAATTTTTTGTGAATTACATAAGTGGTTTCCTCTAACAAGTTATTGTCGGCCCAACAGTGGGCGAGTGGTCTCCGTTGCCGCTCGTAGCGGTGGTGACCGGACTCTAAACACTGGGAAGTTCGATCGTGGGTTCGGGCCGCGACTCGGACAGGCTGGCTGCTAGGAGTTTTCCGGGTTTTCTCCTAGCCAATAACGACTGAATAGGAGGCCAGTTCCCCATAAAAGTCCTCCCGGAAGGCACGGTTTCCCGCGCGATACGTTAAGGCCGTGAGATAAACGGCCGGCTCTTCGGTCGCATAGCGATCATCACGACACTCATCGGAGAAAAAAGCTATATATATAGGGCTATAATCTCCATATGAACCAACATCATACAAAGACAAAGTTATTGTCGGAATATGAACTGTGTACAGTCAAACCTACTGAAGAGGCCTTTTATAAGAGGCGAAATGCATATGGGAAGTTTGTCAAAGTAAATAAAAAAGTTTTCTCTGCAAGTTGATTTCCTTTTAACTGTAATCTTTTTTATTCATTGTTAATACAATGTTTTAAGAAATTTTTTAGTTATACAATATCCATAAGTCAGAACGGGAAGAAAAATATATTTTTTCGTATACTTTAAGCGTAAAACGTAAGAAGAATAAAAGGTCTGGCTCTATCGTTTTTTATAATTATTTTGGTACTATAAGGCTATATTTATGCAGACGAGAGAGAAAAACAAGGGAGAAATCAATCGAATCAACGTCACGCGCCTGTACGGTAAAAGCACAGGTAGGCCTACTTTACTTGTTTTCTCTAGTTGCGTTCATGACAAAGCAAAAAGGAAAAGTCCATTGAATTTTACAACTAAAAAAATTTAAAGAAAAATAAAACGAAAATTAAACGAAACTACTCTATTAATATTTCCTTCCTTTTTATTTATACCCTCCCAGTTTTTCAGCTTCTCGGGCCATTTTCTTCACATTCGACAGATTGTTGAAGGTTCCATCGTCTCCATTTTAATGTCGTTGTTGCGCGGAAACGAGGTTGGCGAACCACTACGCAATGATACGTCAATAAAATGGCGACAATGGAACCCTCCAACAATCTGTCGAATGTGAAGAAAATGACCCGAAAAACTGCTAAAAACACATGGAGGTCAAATAAAAAAAAAAAGAAAATGTTAATAGAAGCAATTTCGTATATTTTTAAAACTTTTCTTCGTTGTAAAATTCAGCAAACTTTTCCTTCCCACTTTTGCGTGAACGCATTTAGAGGAAAAAGAAAGAAATTGCTTTTGTAGGTGTCCTTGCTTTATTTTTAATCGAAAAATCGAAAAATTTTACAGTTATTTAACATGTTAAAAATCGATGATACTAAAACAAGCATTTTACATAGAGAAAAGAAGACATACAACAGAAAATTCAAAGAAAGTGTAGAAATCATTAAAAATAAAAATAAGACCTGCATAAATACTAATCTAAGCATAAAAATCAATGAAAACTGGATTAAATTACTATAAAATATACTATAAAATAAAAAACTGTTTTACGATCTGTTACGTCATTTGCATAGCGACAAATATTAAAAATACTAAAAGCGGGAAAAAATAGCAATGGCCACGTGCTATGTTCTAAAAAAATCACCGCTAAACCCCCCGAATAATTTTATCGGAAAAGAAACCTATTAAAAAAAAGGAACATTCCCCTGCTAATGCTCGACCAGACATATGCAAATTAAAAACAGATCGTGCTCCGCAGTTGAGGTGGAGGAGTACGAGCTCAGTGTTAGACAACACACCGGAAGACGAATCTCAGGTATGGTTTCACGAATATGATTTGTGAAAGAATAACCCCGTATACTTCTACAGACTGATAATAAACCTTCCTTTTTTATGGAATTTTTATCAAGATTCGTACCCTTGGACTATTACATCCGTCTAAACTACCGAATGAGGTACGGACCAGCTTTTAACGGTATACAAGCTCTTACCAGGATTTAGAAGGTAACAACCTCTAAAAAACTAATTATGTATACTGTCACGATATTTATTTTAAATATTTGTATATAGTCATCTCTCACTTTTTAATGTTTAGTTGGCTGAAGAGGGGCATCGGCCCGAAACGCGTTATGTAATAAAAAAGCGTTCCAACCGAATAAAAAGGATGAAAAATTCGCCCAGTGTTTAAGTTTACGTCACTACATTGTGTCTTCGAAAGAAAAGAAAAGAAACGAAAATACAAAACACGGTTTCCTCAAGATAGTACTTTCTTCGTATTACACGGTTTTTCAGATTTACAATATTCCAAATGATCATCAAATCGTTTAATTGTTATATCTAAATAATTTAACTGATTATTTAATTCATGCTCTTGAGTAAATTTAATATTTAAGTTGATTTTGTTAGCTTGCTCCAAAATTTGCAAATGTGTTGTTACAGCACTATTATATATGATCAAAATATCATCGACGTACCTCGCAAAAAACTTTATACCGTTCAACGTTGATAAGACCCTGTCTACATCCAACATATAGATCTCAGCTAATTTTGGCCCTATTACGGAACCCATAGAAATGCCATCGGTTTGACGATAAAAATTTTTATTTACTGTAAAGTAATTATCTAATGTAAAAGTTATTAAATCTCTCAGATAGTCAGAAACACCATACTTTCACAATCATATCCTTATTGATGGACGGGTACATAGAAGTTATACCTAGGCTCATTAGTTTATAGTTCGACAGAATTTCTCCCTTTTGTAATCTTGATATTAAATCAACAGTATTTTTTTATGGTATATCCTGTAATAACTTTTTAATAAACGTTTCTAGGTTATATAGCAATGTAGTCTATTCGAAAGTCTATAATTGGTCTACATTTATTTTGTTTATGAGTTTTAATCCGGACATTTAATTTTGGAATTCTTACGTTTTCCTTTGGAAGTATTTTTTACTTTGATATGGCATGATATAACCTTCTTTAACCAAGTTCTTTAACTTCTTGGCCAATGCTCGTTGTATTCCTATGAATGGATCATTTTCCAATTTTTCAAAGTTTTCTTCCGATACAATTTCTCGTTTCTTAATTCTTAATTCGTGTAAATCCATAATAACTATTTGACTTGACTTATCAGCTTTTAATAGGCATAATTATATTTTATTAAAAATTTATTAATTCTGTTGTATTTACCTGTATAATATTTTGCTTTACGATCCATAAGTCAGAACGGGAAGAAAAATATATTTTTTTCGTATACTTTAAGAGTAAAACGTAAGAAGAATAGCCTTATAGTCCTATCAAACTAGAGTACCTACTGGGTTGTTCGGAAAGTTATTTCGTTTTTTTCCATAGAAAAATAAACGCAATATTCTTATAATAAATAAATATTTTATTGAATTATATATTGACCATTTTGGTCAAATACCTGTTGTCATTGTTTCTGGTAGTAGCATGCTTTCACATTCATAAAAATTTTGATCGTTGTTTACAAAAAACTGATCCAAGTGATTTTTGACATTGTCATTTCAAGTAAATGTCTTAGTTAAAAAAAATTTTATAGACCGGAACAAGTAATAATCTGAGTGTGTCCGATCTGGCGAATATGGTTAGTGTGATAACACATCCCATCTAAGCTATAAGTTTCTGACCAGTTACCAAACTTGTGTGAAATTTGGCATTATCATGGTAAAACACTACACTTTGTTTCTTGATCAATTCTGGCCGTTTCTGTTTGATGATATTACTCAATTTGTTTACTCGATGGCAGTACACTTTTGAATCAATTGTTAAATTGTCTGGTAAAAGCTAAAAAACAAATTTCTTTCAAATCCCACCATAGAGATCATCTCTCGTTAATAACACGTGGAATCCATATATCGAGCTTTGAAACGAGACCAATTCGTTTTAAGTAATAATAAACGGTTCAGTTTAACAGATTTAATCTCTTAGTGATTTCACGTGTTGTTATACGGCAGATTGCTTCAATCGGTACCTTTATTTTGTTTTCATTGGCTTCAAATGGCCATCCAGAATGTGGTGTATCTTCGATATTAAAATTTCCAGAACGCAATTTTGTAAACCAGTTTTGGCACTGTCTTTCTCTCGACACATCTTCTCCAAACACGTACCATAAGTTTTTTTCTTGTTTGAACAGCATTTTGATTTTTTACTTACATTTTCGGCATATTTTACATTTTTATAAGTAAAAATCTCGATTTTCCATATTTGATGGGTCACCGAAAAAAAAACAATTATACAGAATCAAACAAAATTTTTTACAAATAAGTCTTAAAATGTCAGCTGTTGAAGTATATAATGAAAATGTGGTTTAAAATAAAATTGGCTGGTAAAAATACATCTAATTCCTCTAGTAATAAAAAAACGAAATTACTTTCCGAACAACCCAATAGATATCAGAGTAGCGACACACGAGTCATCGCCGCCATGTTCTGTCGACTGTCATCACGTGGTCTATGGGTTTACATTAAGAAATGACAATTTTTTTTGTTTAATAAAGCATTTATACGAATAAAATGCTTTATCAAAGTAAAAAAAAATCGTCATTTCTTAATGTAAATCCATAGACCACGTGATGACAGTCGACAGAACATGGCGGCGATGACTCGTGTGTCGCTACTCTGATATCTAGGTTCTCTAGTCTGACCACGCGAGGAAGGTACTCTAAAGGAATATGAGGACGTCAAGTGGGAAAGACTTATTTTTATAAATAAGTAGTGGTGGTGCAATAGTATACGGAGACACTGTTGGATGAGTTATAAGAAGCTCGTACTCATGAAGTAAACACAAAAAAGATATTGATAAAGAACTATTATTGTAACAAATAACACAAGTTGCACTTTCATCAATGGCCGAGTGGATAAAAGTACTGGTTGGTTTTATCCACTCGGCCATTTGTCTTGAGGTCGCGCCTGGACGACGGGTTGGCCACATGGAGTTTTCCGGGATTTCTTAACATTTATAACACATAAATAGGAGCCAGTTTCTTATAAAGAAGTCCTCCCTGGAGGCATCCTACTTGGCATCACCCACGTGTCGTGTTGCCTTACGAACAAGCCAAACCAGAAGTTACGCCACCAAAAAATATTAGTAGAAGTGTCCGTTAATCACGTGGTAATATGTAATCCGTTATCTTCCTCCCAGGAATAGACTGTACGTAATTTTATCAATAATTGAAAAATATGTGATAGAAACATTGTATAGTTTTTAATTATTTAATATTTTATAAAAATTTAAAAATTATATTATTATTTTTATTTGCAGCATAAGCTTCATTATGAAAAAAGTGGAATTAAATTTGTGTGCCTGTGTCCTGCTGCCGTCAACACTGATTTGTTTTGGATGACTATCGATGACACCTTTGCAGAAGAGCAAACTAAAATCAAGAAAAGTCGGATTGTGTTAGAGTAAATATTGATCTGCTTACATAAATTCATTACATTCCAATTCAAATATCAAAACATCCAATTCAAATGATTTTTCATTAAAATATATAAATGGGCATAGAGGGGGGATGAATGCGAAAGTATTGTAAATATTTTACTATGCTAATGGCTTCAATGTACACAAATACAAACTTCTAGACGCCGGATGGCCGGGTATTAAGATGGCAGCATACCCCTCTGGGGACCCGTGATCGAATACGGACGGATCAAAAACCCCTCGAATTTTTCGGAATGTGGTCCGTCCATATATAATGGACCCCATCCCTCATCACTCAGTCTCCTCAATGTGGCTTGGCCGAACCAATAATGGACTTGCTGAAAAAGGACTTCTAGGTACTGTACTACAGGTAAGAAAGCGTTTAAAAAAATAAACTTTTTAGCTCTGTTTTTCAAAAGTCTTTTTGCCCTATGGATACCGAGACGGCGTTTTTAATCATATCTATCAGGATCGTCGAAAAGATTGACGTTGCCACAACTTTTCATTTAAAAAAATTTTTTCGCCCTGCGAGCAATAAGAACGCCTTTTTAGCAAGTCCACTATGGGTTTGGCCAAGTCCACCATGAGACGATGAATGATGCGGCCCGAGATTTTCAGACCACGCACCCCAAAAATGTGGGATTATTTACTTGGCTTTGCTTTAAGGAAATGTCTCCTGTTCAATATTTTTCTGTTTTGTTCAAATAACCGGAATTCTGGATTTTCAAATAATGTATATATAATAAGATATTGATATTAAAGACTTCTAATGATGTTGAATGTATAACCCATATTTGTGTTTTATTTTATATTTTTAGACCCAGTGCTGTAGCAGAAGCAATAATACAACTTCTTGAAGATGGTAAAAATGGTGCAGTTATGACCGTTATTGGAGGAAAAGAAAATACTTATGTGTCTATGCCGAAAGAAGAAATGTTTTATTAATGTTGAATGCATTGTAGTTATGGAAATGTTAAATCGAATGATATTGATTGATTAATATTTTTCGATTGATGCTAATTAAAATATAAACAAGTAACGTTATTTATAACAGTTTAGTAGTAACAAAATGTAAAATTATTTGTTATATTTATGTAATAAACTAGGTAGCAGAGAACATCCTTAACAGCTGTACTTCCTTCTGAAAGGCCGTTTTGTGCTTTTTCGAAGCCTCTCCGTCACCAAAGCGCATTGAAAGATCATTTTAATAATGGAGTTTTGCTCACTGAGATTTACGTAAGGCAGTTATTGAAACTAATAATTGTCAACGTTGGCCGTAAACCCCAGGAATTTTTCGGGGGTTGATCGGTCCGGATGTGTTGGGTCCCAGTTCCTCACCACCCGCCGTCCCATTCTGGGCCTAGCCGAAACCGTAATGGGCTATGTAAAAAGTCCTTTTTAGTGCCCATAGGTTGGATAGAGTTAGAAAGAAGCCAACAAAGATGAATTTCATCATTTCCAAAACCATCCAGAACTATCATCTACATAATGTTGCCAGAGTTTAGCATTTTTCCAATGTGTGATATAAAAAATTATACGATTTTAAATTTTCCGAAAGCTTTCACTACCGATACTGACACACTCCATTTTGATCTCCAGACTTCACAATTATTTAAAAATATTTTGTACGATATTTCTTGAACACAGTCTACTCTCATCTATACATCTACTGTAAGAGTGAATTCATAAACCTCATTTAAATAGAAAAAAGGCTTACTGCTTGGTAAAGCGCCTTAATATAGCTGGATAAGCAAGCCAATAATAGTCCGTTTCATTTGAACAAATTACGTCTATATAGCTATATTAAATCCGCTTTACTAGGAAATGTGCCGAAGGATTGAAGTAAAGGAACGTGAGTAAAACATTGAAGAATGGACGTGAGTAAAGGAACTGCAATAATTACAGGTAGTACTCAAGGGATAGGTAAAGCTATTTGTGAAACGTTATTAAGTAAATGCATTATTCTATAAAATTTATGTTTATCTAGCTTAAGAATATTAACACGTTCACTATAATAATTTAAACAGATATTTAGTGACATTCTTGGTTCGAAATATTGTAACTGCTTTAAAAGAATTACTAAATTAGGTAAAGACGAAATACGCGAATGTTAAGACGTAGATATAAAACATTTTTTCTGTATTGCTTCATATTTTGTTTTAAGATTTTTTAAAACTCTGCCCTGTGGCCCACCAGTAGCCAAGTGATTCTGTTCCCTGAACACTGGTAGTTCGGTCGTAGGTTAGTGCCTGGCCAGGACGGGCTGGTCATATGAAGTTTTCCGGGTTTTCTCCACGTCCGTAACACCTGAATGGGGCAGTTACCCTTAAAAATGTTAGGGTTAGGGTTTTACCATTAACTCTGGTTTCTATATGATAACGGTAATTCGCCCGTTTACAGCGCAGGATAGGATAACAAATTATATGTACCAGCAATATCTTCAAAAAAAACTTTATTGAAGTTATTTACACAGATCACAAGCAGTTGCGAACTTTACAGACTGCACAGAGAGAGAGAGAAATACAACTATTAAAAACGGGGATTTTCATTTTAAAAAACGAACGAGATCTGGCGCTCTTCTCGCGAGCACTATCGTTGAGTTGTTAAACACGGAGGTCTAACAAAAAAGACCTCCCGAAAGGCAGATCGCCCAAGTATTGCGTTGTCATAACTTAACAAAACAAACTTTCAGCCCTGTAGGCATTAAGAGGGCGATTTTAGCAAGTTCATTATGGGTTTGATCACGCTCATAATGTGGCAGTCAGGTGGTGAGAGACGGAGTGTGACATATCCGGATGGCCATTTCCAAAAAATTCCTGGAATTCCAAAAAACCGGCCTAGATTCGATTACAAGAGTAGCTCCAGAATGAGCATTAGTTCTAAATTATGCCGCTATAGCGAACAGCGGCAACTGGATTTGTGTCAGTTTTGGGTGGTAGTTACATGTTTTTTTTTCCGATCCGAACAATATAATATCACGTTTATCATTTATCTATCACACTGTCAACGTTGTTGAACTCATTATACGTTAAATAAAATGGAATGTAGTGAATGGGGTTTATACTATAGTCAAAGTTTAAACAGTACGATTTGTGATTAACCGGTATATACAAGTAATTGTGTTTTCTATTCATAATTATAAATTATAAATGCTTTGTTCGAAAATATTAGTTAATGTCTGTACGCCAGTTTGAAGGGGAGAATTTTACTCCCTCGTCAGGCCGTCCTGGGGTCCTCGTATATGTGGGTGTCGAAGGTGGAGGCAGAAATTACGTGTTTCGCAAAGAAACCGTCTATTTTTCAAAGTTTATGCTTCAGTGACGTGCCCTCATTGGAAGCAGTGGAAACGCTGCTTCCCTTGTACTTTCTAAAATATAAATTTTCATATTTTAACGCAGTTTGAATTGATTAAAATTAATGTTTTATTATAATTGCATTATGTATTTTATTACAAATTTCTATACTACATTTGAAATAAACGATAAGATTGCTATTGTATATTCGAATATCAGTGGAGGAATGGAAGCGCTGTATTGTCGAAACCGGGTCAGCTTCCAAGCAGCCAGATTATAGGCATTGGCGCATGCGCTTTACAGAGCACCAACCTCACACGGTTTAGCTGGTGGAAGCTACATATGTATAACGCTTCCAATGATTCTATCCCGGACCGGTTCTGAGCTGTTAGCCGCCCTCGCCCGATTATGTGATTCATAAGTACATTTATAACTTAACCCAACCGATAGGAATTTACTGGTATGTTTTTGTTGGACTATGAACCCAAAGTTGAGTTTTAATTAAACACGGTTTCAAAGAAGAAATAAGAAATGGTATGTTTTTATGATAGTTCTGTATAGTTGACAAAAATTTTTAAAAAAATCCATTAAAATATTTGATATTTTTATTCTGCTCTCCCATCTTATATTACTTACGGATTTCAATGTTAAACCGGTGATATTACGATTTCGTATGTCCCATCTATAAAGGTATGTATAAAAAAACGTGTACAATTCTTGTACAATGTTATAAAATTAACTGTTACTTTGGCAGCATCATTTACAACCAAATTTAATGAATGAGACGCACAAGGTACAAAAAATCTCCAGAATTTATTTTCCTTAAATTTACGATTTATATATCCGTTGTCATAAAAATTTGTCTTTCCACTTTTTCCCAAGACTACAAATATTCCGGTACAAAGTAACCGGTTTCAACTTATTTCTACTTAAGAAGTAATTAAGATATTAGGGAATTGGGGACATAAATAAAACCTTGCTGAAAGAGCCAGAATTTTACTTAAACAAAACTTTAACCGAACGAATACCGCCCAGTACAGTGGGAACTGATTTCTTCGTAATATTAGATAATATAGACAGAAATTTTTGCAGTTCAATGAGAGTGACTAAAAAGTTGTAAATTTTGGAAATTTTCGTAGACACTGGTCCTAAAACGAATTAGTTAGAAAACAAATGACGAACAATCTACTTAGTATTAAGTTTAACATATTTAGATTTTTACAGCTAGGGCAAAAAACGTTTAAAATTTACAACAACTCTGTCGCGTTCTTTGAGGTACAGTAGTGATACGACAAGAGGCATTTGACATTGACCGGTATCGGCACCCTCGGGATTTGGCATGCACACACTGCACAACTACCTGGACCGTCTCTGATTTTATTCATTAGCCACTCGTATCGAGCTATTTGACTAAGCGGATTGTTTTAAAATTTAAAAAGTTAAGAATATTTTATGTTAAGAGAGCTTTTTTAGAAAGCCCATTACAGGTTTGGCCAGACCCCCCTGAAAAACCCCCTTGACCCGTCCGGATTTGATTCTGAGTCGCCAGAGTAGTAACTGCCAGCTTAACCGTTTGTCCATTCTGGTTTCCATCTTTAACATCAACGGATATTGTTATAAACCATATACCGGGCTCTGTCCTTCACCCTATTGTGCACCTGGCCGAATCCATAATGGGCCGGCTAAAACGAGGCCCTCTTAGTGCACACAGAGCGAAAAGAGTTAAGTAAACATTTGCCATTAAGTGGGGAGTAACCGAGGCTGCTCAGAATGGTGTATGTCCAACTTTACAGCAGAAATTTATACGAATAAACGTTGCTTTGAACTACCCTCAAAACTAATGAAAATAAATAAATAGTGACGCACGAATATGTAAGTATTCCGTTTGTTTGATAATTCGTGTAACGTAGGTATTCAAGTTTTAACAGTGATCAGTAGTATTGACAGGGGTAATTGAATACACGTGGACGTTGATCCCAACCAAATTTCTCGAACTTTTAGCATCATGTTGAATACCGTATATAATGCATTATATATCTAAAAATAAAAAATATGGAAAAGTTAATTCATTCGAAATTTATTTTACCTGATACAGTAGAGCGTCGATAAGTGGAACCAATTGGGAACTGGGGTCCTTCCAGTTAATGATTTGTTCCAGTTTCCGACTTTGTACGAAAAAATACGTTAACCTGTCCTATGTTCAAATTTTTCTCCGTTGCGTGTCGCTACGTGTTGAATTTTCGTCGATTTTAAGCCTAACGAAAATTTTTATAATAATAATCGAGGCTATCGTATCGTTAAAAATTATTTCTGCATTTTGTACAAACAAAATAAATATATTAAAGAATATAAAAAACATGAAAATTATACTTTAGAAGTAAATTTAGTATCAAAAACATTCGATTCAGCACGACACAGTCCGACTGAAAATCGTTCCACTTTCCGGTCATTCCACTTACCGACGTTTCACTTATCGACGCTCTACTGTACTAAGTATTTGTTTTTATTTCTAGGAATAGAAGCGGTATTTAATAATCAGTTTTTACTAAGAAATTTTTAGCCGTTGTAAACAATCTTATTTATTATCATTAGAGTACAGTTTTTTTTTTAACTCTTTCCGCCCTGTGGGCACTAAGAGGGCCTCTTATAGCAAGCCCGTTATGGATTTGGCCAGGCCCACAATGGGGCGGCTGGGTGGTGAGGGACGGGGACCGACATATCCGGATGCACCACCCCCCGAAAAATTCCTGGGGATTTTTCGACCCGTCCGGATTCGATCCCGGGTCCCTCAGGGCGGCAGGCTGCTAACCTTGACCGCTCGGCCATTCGGCTGCCTCATTAGAGTACAGGTTTTCAGTCAAGCGGCAATGGTATTTTGTGCATAAGAAAGTAATTCATTTTGAATAATATACTAAATCTACTTAATAAAACGCAATTAAAATTCACGAATCCATACTCAATAAATGGGTTTCCTGTTAACTGGCAATTTGAAATTATCAGAAAATATTTCTAGTTTTCTGCCAATTGATCATCTGTTGAGAAGGGAAGTGAGAGTTAGTGGTACGCATTGAGTGGTTTAAGAGTATGCGAAAAAATAATAATAATAAATAGTAGCTAATGTATTGTATTCCGGTGCTACATTAAGGTTTTTGACCATGCTACGTCATTGGGTGCTTAGTCGTAAATAAAATGTAATTTTAATTTTATCACATTTATCTGTTTTTCCTGCAAAAATTTTCGCTTTAACAAAAATGTTTTTTACATTTAATTGTACATTGCTATATAATTGACCAAGGCACTTCCGTTTGTCGATAAACTAGCAAAAATGCGAAATGGAAAAATACTAAAGAAAACGGCTGCCACGGGGTATGCAAAACAAAAAATTATGGGAACTGCTGCTTTGAATCAATATAGTGAATTCGGTTCGTTAATTTTTATCTAACCAACGCAATTTCGTCTAATAAACATGAGTTATTCAAGTGCAACGAACATAAAAATTTCTTTCGATTGTGGGTCTCAAAAATTGCTTGGCTCCTGAATTGCGGGGAAAAATTGTTACGGTACTGCTTTTTACAATTTTGACCAATAATATAACTACGTAACTTATATTTGAAACAAAATTTCATAGATACTTTTGTAATTTTCTATAATTCATACAATTTTCCACGAATTTACCACTCACACTGACATTTTTTCGCAAATTTATTACTATCTTCCAATTACAATCTCTTCTCAAGTACAATCTCTTTATGCTTTCTATCGGACAATACGTGTACCACGACGTGTGTTGCAGGACGACATTTGGTCACACTGTTATTTCGAAACCTTAGTCACAGTGTGACGTATTTCCCGAAGACTTTCGAACTCCGAACAGTCCGACGCCAACAATTTCTTTCTTTCTTTTATTTTTGTTTCGTTTTCAGTGATATCATAACTTTCTGAAACAAAATTACTCTTTTATTGCCTTTGACCGGTGCATTCCCTACAAGTTTTTAACAGAAGGGACGTAAAATTATCGTTACGGTATTCCTTACGGCGTTACGAACTGTAAACATAATTGAAATGTCGTGCACAGATAATCCCTCGTATCTGAATTATACGAAATTGAAAGCTTATTGAATATTTGTAGTAATGACTTAAATGGTTTATCGTAGAAATTTCGACGTAATAAGTGACGCGCTTGATGCGACGTAATACTCAACTAATAATACTTTACGATTCTTTTTTTTCATATTGTTTGTGAAAGAAATAAACATAATTTTTATTGTTGTTTCTCCTTAGAAAGTTTTCAGCAAAATTCTGTTTCGGCAAGTCTCACAGAAGTAAATAATCCTGTTTATGTAATTAATATTGAGTATAAATTCTAATAGAGCATCGATCCGAAACATATTTATGCCTTCAAGTTGAGATATTTATACAAATTATTGTTGAATTAAATTAGCGAGATTGATTTATAAACAGATTTTTGTTACATTCGAGCTTCTTTTTGTTCAAATTGAGATAATTACCCTCAAATTATTAAAATGAAGGTGCGGTAAATGTGCAATAGTTTCGACAGAAATCAGTTGAAAAAATAATCTTAGTTCTCTTAACATATTTTATGTACGTTATAATTTTCTACGCAAAGTAGTTTAATTCCGAGATTTCTAAGCTATATTTCGGGTTAAATCAATACTTCGTATTGTTAAACAATACTAAGTATTGATTAACATATTGTTCGTATTGTTAATTAAATCAATCGTATTGTTAATCAAACACGAAACAGACAACAAAAGAAAGCGTCCTCTGTAGCAACGTCTTGATTATATAATCGATATATGAAGCAAAATTCTGTCAAATATAAATAAAATAAGCAACGTTCTAATCAGTTAGGTCTAATTTCAGTATCGCAGTGGAATAAAACAGTTAAAGGAATACTATGACCAGGGTCAGTGTCATCAATTGATTTATAATTTAAGCAGAATCAATTGTGTAAGTTATCATCTTTTGTCTTAGAACTTTTTCAAATTTTTACAAGAATATTACTTTCAGACTAACAACGTTCAACTTGGAATTTTACTTGGACATTTTTCTTCCCGACGCCAGACAGTAGAATCAGGATGAGTAACATAATTTCTACACTTTTTTTTCATTTAATATCGTAATATTTAATTTAAGGATTTTGATAAGTAATAATCGGGTTTTTTCCAATTCCAATTAGTATAAAAGCTTGTATTTTAGTAATATTTTACGTTCTAATTTCATAAAACATTTTCACATTATTGGATGCTCTAGCCAGTCGTTAAGTAAGGCATGGCGCCTTTGCATCATATGCGCTACCTCGTGCATCACGTTCTGTACGCTACGCACTTTGGTTCTTTTCTGTACTAAAAAGGCAAATAATGCTCAACCTTAACCTATTTGCTACCAACGACTCACATGTCTCAGACACTGGTAAATCTTACTAGGATGCACAAAAGTCGAGAATTTTAGATATATATTTATCTATTAATTCTATAGAGATTTCACCATTAATGCAACTGTCATAGTTGAATTACTTATTGTTTTTGTCTGAATATGCATTTTGCTTTTTTTCTGCGATAATTAAAAGTGTTTTTCGTACCGTTAGAATTTCGTATTGATATTTCTGAGTTCGCTTGTGACGAGAATTCTTCGTAATCTGAAATCCATGGTAAGAAAACAATACACTTTATTTCACATCTGTGATAAATGTGTCGCATTAACATTTCAAAGCGGGACATATTTATCACAATGTTTTGATAATACTTTGTTTATAATGTAATTTTTCATTCAATTCGAACTTATTTTTAGACTAAAAATTTTTTCAAGATCAAAGAAATAGAATGTTGTTATCTGAAACCAGTTTGCTCCCAGAAAGTACTCCCGAAACTGTTTTCTACTATAAACAGTCCTGATGTATTCTCAGAGTTCGACCGTTTTCTACAACAGCAGTGTTGATGTATACAATAAGATTTCCTGCTGCTAGCACTTTTATGAATAACCGAAAAATGATGCCGAAACTTGTAAGCAAACTTAAAAGAAAGAATTTGAATTTTTGCATAATGATGCAAGAATATTAGCATCTCGATGGATGGACAGTAAGAAGGTCGTATTATTCAGCAATTGCCACAATCCAGATAGTACAACTTTAAGTAGGAGTCAAAAAATTGCTAAAAACGTTTACGTAGCCTGTCCAAAGGCAATTGCATTTTATAATCAATTAATGATGGGAGTAGATTTGTCTGACCAATGTGTCAGTGTCTATAACTTCGATCGTAAGGTCAAAATTTATGGAAAAAAAGATATTTTATGAACTGCTTATGATAGCAGTATTAAACACATGGATCCTTTTCAAACAGACCAGTCGTAACTAAGATATGCCTTTGTTGAGACATTTCGTTTTTTTTGGAATAAAATTACTGGCTGTAGCAAAAGTTGAACGTATGAAATGTTCCGTGCAGCCTTCTTAATTAAGGAAAACAATGGGCAAGATATGAGATCACATTCAGTTGAAGGAAACATCAGAAGAAAGTGTGCAAGACGTTTAGAACAAAAAATTGAAAAAGAAAAGCTAAATTGTGTACAATGTGTAATAACCCTTTGTATAAAATATGTTCTGCACCATATTATTCATAAGTCTTTTTTTTTAATCTTAAATAAATTTGAATTTGATTCATTTGTTTCCTTGTTCTCGTTCTCGATAGAGGAGTGTATTGCTTTTCGCTTGTACTCCAGAAGGACAGGAGGGTGATCGCTCAGCGACCGAAGAGCCGGCCTTATAGAAGACGGCCAACGCGAGGAAAACAGAAGAGAGGTCACGAAGCGACCAAAGCCCATTTGTGTCTCACCATTCGTTCCTCTATATAACTCGTGTTTTTAGAACTACTGGGATTACATGCCTTTTACAGGAAAACACCAGTAGGACAAAGGGCCAGAGAGTAGAATTTCGCTAAACTTTGAACGGATTTTTTTTATTTACACATATTATCATTTTTCTGTATAAAAACAGCTTCACTACACAAAAAATGGTAGCAAAAGGGTTAAGCAATAGCGTCTCTGTTACAATATAATAATTTTGTAGTACAGTATATATTTTCATATAACAATATTTATAATTTGTAGTTATTTATATTTTAAAGATAATTTTTTATTCGTTGCTGTGTTTATTTTTAAATGAAAAATCTGTATTGAAAATTTACATCCTTCAATAGGAAAGTTTGAAGAAAATGACAAAAAAATTAAATTTTCGTAGTTTATTTTAGTTTACCGAATGAATCGAATAGCAACGGATATCCAGTTTTATTCCCCGATTGTTATTCTGTCGAGCAATCGGAGTCAGTTTCTGGAAATCAAAAAACTACCACAATATGGGTGTCGCCTTGACGTGGCTTTGTGGCTTAACGTGTGAAAATTTTATCGAAGTTCTAAAGATAATGTTTTCCACAGACTAAGAACACCCGACAGAAATTTCTAATGTTTTTAAGTACAATTTTTTTTCAAGCAGTTTTTTGTTAATTACACTCAAACACAAAGCAATAAATGTGTTGAATCTATTGCTTTATTCAGGTAAAAACAGAAACACAAAATGTATTGTTCAAATTTGAGAAAAATCGTGGTGATATGATTAATATTTTATATAGTATATTATAGGCATGAATTTTAATATATTAAATATTCTACTAGAGCAAATTATTAAATGCTAGAAAAGTTGGAAACATTATTTTAGATTCATCTTATGGTGCTTATTACTTCTAAAAGAATAGCATAGTATTTCTGTAATTTTTGTTGGCCCTACCAAACTTAATTTCTGGTTAAGTAACTAAATATAAATAAAATTAATTTCTACAGATATGTTTCTCATCCATTTCAGTGATTATTAACGAATAAAAAGAGGAAGAAAACATCTATGTGGAGTGTCCAACAGTGGCCGAGTGGATTAAACCATCGAACACCGGTCGTGGGTTCGTGCCTCGCCACTTGGCTAACCGCTTGGAGTTTTCCAGGTTTTATTCACGTTTGTAACACCTATATAGGGTTCGGTATGCCATAGAAAATCCTCTCGAGAGGTAGTACCAACTTTGACAGATCGCCCACGTGTCACGTTGTCGTATACAAATAAACCGACCAATATACTCAAAAATTAAGACATTTTCGACAGTTTTACGCTCGATTTAATAAATTATTTCAAGAACGATTTAAATTTGCTTAAAATGGGGAGAATTGATAAATTATTCTATATAATTTTTAAATTAAAACAAAAAATTCTTTTTTGTTTTAATTTTTTAAATTGTAGTATTTTTTAACGCAAGATGGCGCTAAGCGATGTTTTGATTGGTTTCAATTCGTAGTGTAATCGTCTGCACTTACTGGGAAGTGACACGGCATAAGAAAGATAAGAGTTTCTTTCTATAATTATAAATTAAATTATTATAAACTACAAAAAGTTACGTTTAAACATCATTAATTGCTTTGTAAATAAACTAAAAACAGATATTTAAATAATCAAGGTTGATAAGAAGTATTTCAAATGAACAAACTTCATTTGATCAGAATAATTTGTTCAATGTAAAGTAATAAAGCTTGATAAGTACTTTATTTAATTATTAAATTAATAAATTGCTTAACAAATTTTATATTTACAGATTGTAATTTATCAAGAAAGAGCTCAAACCCCTTTAAAAAGTTCTGAAATGGATGATGATAAACACCCTTTTTGCCTTATGGCATTAATTTTATGTACTGTACAGTACGTATGTTTCTTTACAAAGCCATATTTAATAATAATTTTTTTAAAAAGTATATTAATACAATTGAACAATATATTGTACCAGGTATGTATATCATCGCACATTTCATTTCACCCAGTAAGTTTTTATAATTTATTTTTAATTTTAGCCCTTATATCGTGGCTAGCGATTCGGAATGTAATTGTGATATTAAAAATCCATTTAGAGAAGTCTACAGTTTTTACTGGCTTATCGAACAAATGAATACGAATGGACCCTAGACCAGGGATGGGCAACCTTTTTCTATGTAAGGGCAGCATTTTAAGACTTTTGAACTGATGCAAACCGCATACAAGAGAAAGAGAAAAAAATGTTGGTAAATCAGAATTATTTATTCATATATAATTATAAATTAGCATAAGTATAGTTGATTTGTTGTGAAACCGTGTTGTATTATTCTTAGAAGTGTCGAACACAAATTCGTGTTAATAACAACCACATGGCTTTTTCCACCTTTATTTAGTTGATACGGTACACGTTTCGGCCTTATGCCCCTCATCAGTCAACTAAAATAATACAAAATAATGTATACAACGTTTTTTACCGACAAGTTATATAAACATTTTAAAACGCATATAACATACCAGTTCTTCCCCCAGTATGGCACTTGTACACGGTAAGTTTGGACATTACAAACTCGAGAATAAAAGTTATAAAATTCTTGTACATCTATTTTGAATTAAAAAGTACAACTATTTAATATAACAATAAAATTAAATTAACTATTGGATAACACTGGGACAAGTTCTTACTATTTGTTCTCTTGTACTTCTTAGTAGAGACGGTTAATGCACAATACATTTTCAAAGTTCGTTCGAGTACTTTTGTTCGTTTATGTTGAAACGGATTCCAGAAAATTCTTTAGAGACAAATTCGTAGACAAACTTTTGGGTATAAGTTTTAGTCTGAACCTTCCTCTGTTAAACGTTGTTTAGGTTGTGTAACGGTTGTCTTTGTCTTTGTCGGATGTTGGTTCATATGGAGATTATAGCCCTATATATATAGCTTTTTTCTCCGATGAGTGCCGTGATGATCGCTATGCGACCGAAGAGCCGGCCGTTTATCTCACGGCCTTAACGTATCGCGCGGGAAACCGTGCCTTCCGGGGGGACTTTTTATGGGGAACTGGCCTCCTATTCAGTCGTTATTGGCTAGGAGAAAACCCGGAAAACTCCTAGCAGCCAGCCTGTCCGAGTCGCGGCGCGAACCCACGACCGAACTTCCCAGTGTTTAGGGTCCGGTCACCACCGCTATGAGCGGCAACGGAGACCACTCGCCCACTGGTGGGACGTGTGACGGTTGAAATTTGCATAACAACATGTAGGGGGTTGAAACAAAAGTGAGCCCTCTGGTGGTATTTTTTGGTGAAATATTAAGATTTATAGTATTTTTAGCTATCATTGGGCGAATTATTAAGATTTATAGTATATTTAACCAGTTTTTGTTTATATTTATACTTGTGTTTTTATTTATACAATTTTCTGAGTTAATTATAGCTAGACTTTCTTTGAACTTTCTATTATGTGTGTCTTTTTCTTTATATAGAATTTTGGTGTTGCCCTTATCAATATTGCAATTATTTATTAAACAGTGATCATGGAAAACGGATTGCATCCTTTGGTGCTTCATATCAGCTATATGTTCTTTTATTCGTATTTTTAATTTCCGTTTTGTTTCTCCAATGTAGGTATATGGATTTTTGCAAGTACCTGTACATGGTATTTCATAAACTATGTTTTTGGATTCTTCAGTGTTTTCATCAAGTTGTTTTTCCCTTATTTATTATTCGTGATTGCAATTTTTCATATTTTGGTGCCAACTTTATATTTATTTTTCTCATTTCTTTGTTTATTTCTTCATACAGTCCTTTTATGTATGGAAAGCTTTTGTGTTTTATATCTTGGTTTTTTATTTTCTGGGTTTGTTTTTCGTAGGTTGACTTTTCTATTTGTTTTTCCCATGTATTTATCAATCTGATTGGGTATTCGTCTAATACGAACTTTTTCTTTAAATTATTTAGATGCTTTTGAATATTTTCAGGTTTACTAGTTCTACTTTTAATTTTTTTGTATTCCATGATGAAGACGTTTTGTTGAAATACCATTGTATATAAATACAATGGTATTTGGGAGCTGTAGTTTATAGTTTTTGCGATAGTACAAGGTTTCTTGAAGGGTTCAAATTCTAGGTTATTTGTATTGCTTTTGATTGTAATATCCAAGTAATTTATATTATTGTATATACTGTCTTCTTCTTCGATTTTAAACTTAATATTATTTTGTATATTATTTATGAGCGTGTTTATTTTATCTATTGTAATAATTGAAGTATCATATATAATTATTATATCGTCTACGTAACGTTTATAAAAGTTTATTCCATGTATGTTGTTTATCTTCTTATCAATGTCTATCATT
Organism: Centruroides vittatus; assembly: GCF_030686945.1. Lineage (NCBI taxonomy): Eukaryota > Metazoa > Arthropoda > Arachnida > Scorpiones > Buthidae > Centruroides > Centruroides vittatus. The sequence goes on along the minus strand of NW_027122175.1, from coordinate 883,903 downwards.
ACCATTTCTGCGAGCTTTGGACCGATAACTGAACCCATACTTATGCCTTCTTCCTGTGTGTAGTAATTGCCTTGATATTCGAAATAGTTGCTTTTATAAGCGAATTCTATTAAGTTTATTATTTCCGGTTCTACGTTGAGTTTTATTAGTTTTGGTTCTATTATGTCCCATGTTATGGACGGATACATATCTGTAATATCTAGGCTAGCAATCTTCATATTTCTTTCTATTTTGAGTTTTTTGATATCATGAAGAAGTTCGTCGGTGTTCATTATTGTAAAGGTAGAGTTTTGAAATTGTCTCAGTTGTTGTTTTAGGAATTTTTCTAAGATACAATGATGAGTTCTTGAAGTCTATTATTGGCCGTACTTTATCACCCGGTTTGTGGGTTTTTAAATGTATATTTATTTTCGGTGTACGATCATTATTATCATTTAGGATGAATTTTTTTCTTGTTTGGTTAGTTTTTTTAATTTTTGTAATTTAGTAATTCTATTTTTTAATTCTTTTTGTATAACTTCTTTTGGGTCGATTGGGAGCAGTCTAAATTTTTCACTTTCCACTAGATCATATTTTTTCTTTTTTATCCAGTCTGAATGTACTATGATAAGTTGCTTGGATTTATCTGCTTTCATTATATCTAATTTGTTATCTAACAAACTTTTTTACTTGACTAATTTTATTATTATATGTATAATAATGTTTGTCTTTTATCACTTTCCTTCCTTTTTCTGTTGTTATATATTTCTTTATCTTGTTGCTAATATTCATTTTCATAAACTGAGACTCTGTGTCTTGGAGGGTGTTGCATATTTTATCTAAGTTTGGTATAATTGTCAAAGTTTCCCACTTATTTGGGCCGCTGTAATCTAATCCTTTTCGTAAGACGTCAAGAATTTCTTCAGGTATATCTATGTTAGTTTTATTTTTCACTATGGAATCGTTCCACTCCTTTATTTCGGTGGTAGATGGATATTGAAATTTTTTTGTTAATTTTTCGATTTTTTACTTTTGTAATATTCTAAATTTTCTATTTGTTTTTGCTCTTGATGTTGGTTAGGCTCGATATCAATGTTTTCTCTTTTCTTCAAATTACGTTTCAATCGCCTTAGTTTTATGTACTTGTAACGTTGTATACATTATTTTGTATTATTTTAGTTGACTGATGAGGGGCATAAGGCCCGAAACGTGTACCGTATCAACTAAATAAAGGTGGAAAAAGCCATGCGGTTGTTATTAACACGAATTTGTGTTCGACACTTCTAGCACAGGTATACTTAATTTAGCTTCTGGAACTGATGTAAACGTAATATATTGGAAATATTTGGTTAAATATTCGTCACTGCTAGTTTTAAATTAGTTTCGATTTGTCTGTTAGCCAGTTTCTTGTTTTAATTTTTTCTAAATTCATTACAGGAAAAACTATTCACATACATAAGTTGTAGAAAATAATGTTTGAATTTTTGCTGCATACTTTCTTAAGCTGGGAAATTGATATATTTATTCACATTTTATGAGTCGCGGGCCGCAAAATATATGAATGCGGGCTGCAGGTTGCCCATCCTTGCCCTAGACCATCACTGACGTGCAATTAACTGATTGCCCCTGGAAGTTGGCTTCTTACAGAAACGCAGCTTCCCTGTCATCAAATGTCACAGCATGCCACTGTTATGCTTACATATATTATTGATAAAGTCCAAGATTTCGATGTCCCATCGGTGGAGTTGTTCCTGTAAGTCTCTTTCTTGCGTCCTGATGGGGCAGCCTGGGACAGCAGCGAGTTAGAGTTCGGAGTATAGAGGTGGCACACAGAATATCAGTAAGTGGCCGGATGGCCGAGCATTTAAGGTGGTAGCCTACTGCTCTGGGGAACCCGGATTCGAATCTGAACGGGTCGAAAAATTCCCAGGAATTTTTTGGAGAGTGGTCTGTCTGGACATGTTGGGCCTCGTCCCTGACCATCCGGCCACCCCATTGTGAGCCTGGTCGAACTGATAATAGGCCTGCTAGAAAGAGGCCCTCTTAGTGCCCGTAGAGTGAAAAAAGTTAAAAATATATATCAGTAAGCTGGACACCTGTTGGTGATGACTGCAAATGACAGAGGAGGAACGCCCTCCTGTCCTTAAATAACTGTCATTGTACAACCTTGTCAATCCAGTGAATCAGTTGGTAAAAAACCAACTGATTCACTGGATGTAGATGGCTCACTTCACAAATTTTTCCATTTTGCATTAGAAATTAAAAAAAAAACAATTCAATTTTACGGTTGACCACACACTAAAATAAAAACACCAGACACACGCTTTGCACTCGAAACTTAATTAACTGAAGTGGTGCAATCGCCAGTGCCTCTTTTATACTAGTGACAGCACAACTTGTTCAAACATATCCGTATGCATGTTCAAACATGCTCTCACAGCGAGTATTATAGAAGATCAGATTACAAAGAGCACGTACACATCAAGTTGGAACTTGTAAATTGCTCATGTATGTACACGTCATACATGCATGTTCATACCAGTCACTATAAACGCAGCGACATAAAATAATAGGAACAGTTGTATTACATTTTTTATACTGTCGATATTTTCTTAATGCATAAAATTAGTGCAATGTGATTATATATTTTAAAAAGTTTACATTTATAATTACAGTCAAAATTCAATTAGTAATAGTAAGGCTTACTGTTGTTATTCCTTTGGGTAGAGGTCACGAAATATTAATTTATTTATATTTACTATTTGGGGGTCACAGAGCTAAGGAGGTTGAGAATCGCTGGTTTAAGGAATGACCAGTACTGTGATGTCATAAAACTTACAAGCAGGCTTTGAATAACGATGGCCTCGGTTTAGACCTGTAAATTGGCCGAAAATGTTTGTTCTATGATTAAAGTTATTGCTGGAAAAGTACAAATTGTTTTTTTTTTATTGTCAAATCTCGGATTATTAAAAAGGAATTTTTTGAGTCGGCTACTTTTTAGAAAATTTTTGTCTACAAAAGCTGAGAACATCTGGCAATTTGCACTGGAGCTAGACATTGGTCATCGATGTGTTACTGCCGTACACAAAAACTAAACTAATAAAATTGATAAAAAATTGCACCTGACCAACGGGCTGGCCATGCAGCATTTCGGGTTTTCACATTTGTAACACCTGAATAGGAGTTAGTAGTCCATAGAGTCTTCTCGGGGACAGTACTGTAACTAGGGCAGTGCCAGCAGTGCCCAGGCACAGGGCGTAGACCCTGGGGGGCGCAGAAATGACCTGGACCAAGTTTTGGGGCATAGTTACAGATGCTTGCACTGGGCACATAAAAGGCTAGTTACGGCGCTGCTCGGGGATAGTTGCAAATTTGTATTCATACAACTATTACAACTTTGTTTTTTACATATTTGAATTGTAAGGAATTCCATTGTTCGTATTCATAGAATGAACAACATTAATACATATTTGTCTATGTGAATAGTTTATACATTTCGTTGGCTTTAATTAAGAAAAAAATATAATCCAATTATCATTGTGCAGATTTTACCAAAGATTATTTTAATTTCTATTTATTTTGTCATCAAAGCATCTCAGCAATGACACAAATCTACGGATATTCAGAAAAATTTGTCTTCTTGGCTTATGTCAATGAGTGTTACAGATAGGAACAAATATAAGTTAAAAAATACTAAAGTAAAAGTGTTACAAACTACTTTAATTTTGTCTCAGAGGATATCTTGACCTTTCGCTAAAGAGATTTCAAAAAGAAAATTGAATTATAATAGGTGCATCGGTGGGAAAAGTACCATTAATAAAAGTTGTATGAATTCTTTCAAAACGTATCGAGTGGAACTACGTGAAAATTTGGATAAGAATATGGAATTTATAAATACAAAATACAACTCTGAAGTGACAGCAAGATTTGAAAGATATCAACAGAAAATTGGATGGTCTTTACCAAAAATTATGGTTTGTATCGAAAAGTAAGTTTCTTCACCGATTTTATGTTAATTGTTGCTCTTGTATGGTTTTATGTTAATTGTGTGATGTGACTTGGGACAACGATATTACGGTAAATTATTCTTATTATTTATGGATATAAAAACAGAATTCAAATTATGTCGTTCCAAATACAATGGTTTTCTCGAGATTAATTACAAACAATGAAGTTTAAATATTTTGGTAATCGTGAGAAGGACTTGGCTTCGAACATTGTTTAGTATTTGAAATGAAAGAACAATATTACAAAATTGATCAATAATTAAAATAAAAACTTTCTCTCCGTTAATACGAACTGTTTTATTTCTAACTTGAACATTTTACGTATTGAATGCCATTTTTGCTATAGTGAATTCATAGAAATTGTTTTATGATATTAATCTATTTCAGATAACCAATATTGTGAAAACATCATAATACTAGAAATTCACTGGTCAAGAATGACAGAATACTTTTTATGAAAAAGTAGAGATTGAAGAATTGAGAAGAGATTGACGTCTTTTGTGAATTTCTTGAGAGAGATTTCAAAAAATTGAAGAAGAGATGTTAGTATGAACTACTTAATTCGTAGAAATGTTATCTGTTGTAACAAAGAGCAACAAAACAATATTTCGTCTGGAGTGGACAGAAAAGTAGGCATTACAGAGATTCACGTACACACAGACGATGGCTTTTTATATTAGTAAATAGACTAAATAGACTCAATAATGGACTTCATGTGTCCCACAACTAAATAAACACCTGGGACCATATTGAGGCCACTTTTCTCTTCTTATCACGTCTCTTCTTCTGGGGACAAAGGCAATTCTAGTAATGATATGGTCTTTGTAGTGGTATTTGTAGTTGATGTCACCATTCTAGTAGGTTGATTGTGTATGTTTGCATTATCTGCAAGCATGACGTGGTACAGAAATGCAGGTCTACAATTTTTTCACGCAACCCAATAAAAACTTTTATTAAGGTAATAATTGTACATATTGATAACCTTCTAAACTGACTTTCATTACACTTCCTGTTTTTTGATCATTCAACATATGGAGTAATGCTTCTGCAACAACTGATGGCCTAAAAATATAAATGGCAATTTAAATTTGGGATTGTATTACAGAAACAATCAAAAAAGTCACTATATGAATAATTTATTACCTGTTTAATTAGCTTTATTAAATAATATTTATTTTATATTTTTATTTTAACTCTTTTGTGGAAAGATGATCTCTCTTTATGCCCATCACAGGCTTGACAAGACCCAGATTCTCAGTGGGCCATCTTAAAAATGGGCAGAAATTTTTACCAAATTTTCTATTTTCAAATTCAAATTTAAAATCAAACAAAAAATATATTATTTATATAATATGTAATAGTAAAAAAAACAATTGGTATTATTTTGTTTACTGTTTCCACCCTGTGGATACTAAGAGGACCTTTTTACCAATCTTACTGTAGGTTCAGCTAGGCCCACAATTGAAGTAGTGGTGAGGATGGAGCTCAATATATATGGATTTTTCAGAACACCCTTCGAAAAATTTCTGGGGTTATTTGACTGCCCAGATTCAATCCCATATTCCCTGAATAGTACGTTGAAGCTCTACCACTTTGGCCATTGGCTATCAATACCAATGATCATTTTCAGTTCTGCACATAACTCTTGTTTGTCAACTATTTTCAGATGTCTTTAGTTAACATAAACATCAGTGTAATGGGGGGGTCATTTAAAGAGGCACATGAAAATGACTATTCTTAGAAGACAGTTTCATTGTTAAGGTAAATATACTACTTCAACTGATACTGTAGGCACTTGAAACTTATCAACAGAAATTTCTGGTTCACTGACATTGTGTTTTTAGATAAGTAACAACAAGAAAAATTTAACCATAATAACAAAGACATTTCATTTAAGGCAATAAAACTTCAGAACCATTTCAAGTACAATTTTGTTTAATTGTGAGTCATAAAACATGCATTAACAGAATCACTGTTGAGATTGTGCACATATGGTATCAAACAGAATTACTGCTGGCCAGATGTCAGAACAATTAAGGCATCAGTCTACCTCTGGAGACCCAGGATCAAATCTGAGTATGTCAAAGAAGTCCAGGAATTTTTTAGATGGTCTGTCCTGGATACGTCTGGATATCTAATGCTCCCATCCAGGGTGGGCTTGAAAAAAGGCCCTCTTTGGGCTCTCAGAGTTAAAATGTACTATACTAGTTTTCTGTGTTTCTAATTGGAAGAGGTAGGTGATAATTGTAATTTTGTCAGCACACTGACAAAATTACACAACTTTGCAAAAGATAGGAACTGATATTAATGAAATAACTTTTCTATTTTTATTTTTCAACTTTATGTTAAATGACATTAAATACAATAATGCCAAATCTACCTCATAAAATAATCTACATAAAATAATTTGCTCTATGTTTAGAGAGAAATTTAAAGAAATAGACAAAATATTTCTAGGAAAACCTATCAGATTTTGAGAAGTACTCAAGTATAAACTGTCTATAAGATTACTTGATTTGACTAAACTTACTTTCTCTGAAAGTACCAAGAATGACAGCTTCCACTATTTAAGAGCATTGTATATGAAAAAATTCCACTATTTAAGTGATCTCTAAGAAGAGAAGGTCTTTAAACCATACAGTCATTAACTACAACAGAAAAAAAATTATAATTTTGTGTCAATAAAAATTAATTTAAAATCTCAAGGAAATATATAAAGAAAAATTTATTTCAAGTGGCAATTCTTTGAGTTATACAAAATTTTGAAAAAAATGGCATTGTAAGATGTTTTCAAGCAATTTCTTAGACTGATTTTGATAGCCAGGGTCACAATGAAATTGCTCGACTAAATCCATAATGGGCATGTTTGACTCATTTCTCATTGCCCAATGAAAAATTTATGTCCAATATATGCAAGTAAATTAATTCTGAAAACTTCCAAGAATTCAATCCAGATTTCTCAAGATGACATCTATGCCATCTTAATCAAGTAAAAATATTAATTTACAGTGGTCAGTACAAAACCAGACAAAGATAGATAAACAGAAAAACTTATAATCTTGTAATTTATATTTAAACTATAACATTTGCATGCAACTATTAGTATGCACAGATTACAAAAATGGCTTGTTTAGTGTTTTTCAACTCTTTTCTAATAGTGGAGCACCCAACATTGCACTTTTTATCTTGAGGCACCTCTAATTTTATCAATACAGTTTTTACTATATGTACAAAAAGTGCAATAAGTTACATGTAAGAAATGTTATGGCACTGCTCAGTACTATACTTTGCAGCACTGCTAAAATGTTGTGATAAAACTTGTGCGCCCTGACATATTAATTAAAAACCACTGAGCTAGTTGATCAACTTCTTATATGAAGACTGATCTACATAAGATATTTCTGAATTATATTAATACAGTAGAGCATCAATTATCTGACTTAATTGGGGACTGGGGTTGGTCGGATAACCGAAAAGTATGAAAAAATACATTATTAGTATAGTGTATTAGGCCTGGTTTAAATACTAGCCTCCCTTTCATGGTCGAGCCAGTGCTGCCAGCTAAAACATGCAAAAATTTAACAAAAATAATATTAAAGTAGCCAAAATATAACCAAATATTGTAACGCCACATCACTAACGGACATTTGAGTTTGCCGATTAGAACGCGGTCGGTTAACCGATAAGTCAGTTAATCGGGGGTCGGATAATCGATGCTCTACTGTATCAATAATTAGAATTAATTTCAATTATGTTCTCATAAATTATTTTCTCATTATTTTCCAAGGAATTACTGTCTTCACAGTTGATCAAAAACTGCAAGTTAATGTTGAATAATCTCTTATACAGTGAAGGCAATATTTAAGAATCTATAAAAATTCTGAACTTAATTGAAAATTATCAATAGAAACTTACTCCATCATTTTAAGGCCTTCCATATGTCCCTTAGCAACATCTGGTAGTGAAGAATTATTTACAAATTCATTACATAATTTAGTATTAGTTGGCCAAGGACATAAAGTTAAAATGCAAACTCCAGTTCTTTCAAAATGTATTGGATGCTGTTGTTAGAATAAAATATATTGTAAAGTAAGCTTCTTGACTTTCATGAATTACATAATTGTCTAAAACTACCAACTGGTGGACATATACTTAAAACAATTGCAAAAACTTAATCAGTATTTATGTAATAGTGGCTGAAGAGGGTCTAGTGAAGACCAGAATGCATCCCACAAATAAAATTAGTCTTTTATTGATGTGATTTTGAGTTTCTAATGCTCCAATACAGTTTGATAAGCCCTGTGATCTCCATCAATTGGTAGTTTGAGATAATTATGTAAAATTCATTGTTTTTTTAAAGTTATAACTATTATTAATTGTTTTTTAAAATAATTTTGGAAATCACTTACTCCATAGCTACGACTTAATCCAACAATGCCATGTTTGCAGGCACTGTAAATGGGTGCCAATGGAAATGGATGAATAGCTAAAGAAAAATTAGAATTTTATTTTTAATTAAAAATTTAATGAAATTAAAATTTTAATTGAATTACATTTTATTTATACAGCAAAGTTATGTATTCAGACTACTTGCTTTGCAATCCTCTCCTTTTATGACTAGTGTGTATTTTCCATTATGACTGATGAAATACAATGAAATCTGTGTAAATCAGACTCATGTGGCACCAAATAATGTTTCTGTTTTGAACAGGTTTCTTTTAACACAGAAAATTGCTGCGTTTAAAAGAATTCTTCCAGTTTAGACAGGTTTCCATTTTATTAAGATCCTGTTTTGCACAGGTTTTACTGTACCACATTTTAGTGCCATATTTTTTGTTGAACATCTCTGAATGGTATTAAACAGTTACTCTATTTTCAAGAATATTAATTTCAATTTATAACATTAACACCTTCCAGATGGGTAAGCCCTTATCCATGCAGACTGGAGTTTTTTGTTATTTGCAAAAAACCATAAAAAACCAACTAATATACAAGTCATGATATTTGGAATTTGTTTCTTTATACTTTTTACATACAATACAATAGAATATTTATTAAAAAGAAAAAAAAACTTTTAAAAAAATGAAAATAAAATGCTTGTTTTTTCAATTTAAAAAAGAAATATAATAATAGTGTTTACATTGACAAAGTTAAAATAAGATTTTATTTTCTTTGGTTTCAGCATCTATGTATTTCTGACTTGGGATTTTATCATATATGAAATACTGGCAAAGTATGCCCAGTGTTACCCAGGAGACTAAGCAGCATTGCTTTGGAACTCGGAGAGGGTTGAGTTGTCTTCATTTTAAGATAGCATATGTTTCAGGCAGGGTGGCAGAGAGTAAGTACGCAAAATTTGATCCAAGTCAAAGGGTTGGCAATTTTGGGGATGAACTTAAGGAGAAGGGAGGGTCCGAGTTTTAAAGTAGCTTATATCTTTTGGGGGATTGTAAAGAGTAAAAATCTCAACATCTTTTGATCTGATGTGGTTTGGCTGAACTATATCATAAAAAATATCCTTGAAATTTTCCTTTTCAAGGATATCTTTCATATGTACTTTTTACTTTCCCTGCTGTTATGTATACATAATTATTTATTATGACATCCTCACAATGCCGGGCTGAAATTTTTAATTATATAATTAATTTATTTCATTTAAAATATATGCTCTCCACTTCAAATTAGTAGTGGCTTGCCCCTGTACATCATACTTTTCCCTTAATAATAGAGTCAAGCCTGTCATCTATCTAACACCTTCAGGTGGATATTTTTAAATTGAAATAACATGACTTTCTGGTTTGCATTGAAAATTCTTATATAGTTAATCGGGGTCTCCTGCCCCTAAGGTTTCCATATCTGGTCTCGTCTTTCATCTATCTAACTCTATTCTCATGTTTAAGGAAAGACAGACAGACAGACAGATTTAAAAATAAAAATTCATATATAAATTGAAATTTAGAATATTTAAAAGTTGATAAATATTTATTTTTAATATTTAAAATTATTTTATGCATAAAATAAAAAATTTTAAATTATTAATTAAATAATTGTATACATTTCAATTTTCTTAATAATAAAATTTATAATATAACTATTATTATTACTTTTACTCCATAAAAATAAATGAATAAATTACCAGCATTAGAAGCTATATTAATAATAGTTCCACCTTTATATCCTTTGTGTTTTCCCATGAATTGAAGTCCTAGAAGAGTCCCATAAATTGATCCATTCTAAAAATTAAAATTTATGCATTTTTGAAACTATGAAAAAATTATCATATAATCATTGAATTTTTGAAAATGAAATCCTATTAAATATCAGCATTTTTATCATTAAAACAAGCAAATTATTTTAATTTTATTATTATTACGAGGCGTGTTTTTAAAGTAAGTACCGTTTTAATATAATGCTGCTGGAGCGCTGCAGTCGGCACTTAGTGCATGCGCGCTGTGTACCTACATCTGTTGGGAAGCCACAAACACCATTACAGAGCCAGTCGACTGTGTTTACTGTTGTTTGTGTGTTATTGAAATGCTGCTGCTCATTGAGAATCCCGCTGACTGCAAAGTGCATGCCGTTATTTGTTTTCTCAGTGCTAAAGGCTCGAAAGCGGCTGAAATTCATCGCCAAATCAGAGAAGTTTATGGTGAAAGCGTTATGAGTGATAGAATGGTATGAAAATGGGTTAGGGCCTTTAGTAATGGCTGCACAAACATTCACAATGAGGAACAAAGTGGGCGACCTTCAGTCATTATCAACGATTTGATTGAAAAAGTGGACTGTAGAGTGAAAGAGAACAGACGATTCACGATTTCATCTTTATCTAAAGAGTTTCTTGCAGTTTCAAGAAGTGTTCTCTATGAAATTGTGACTGGACGATTAAATTATCAGAAGTTGTCTTCCCGTTGGGTGCCGAAAACGTTGACGGAGGAGCATAAAACCAAACGTTTGGCCAGTGCATTGACTTTTCTTGAGCGCTACAGTGACGAGGGAGATGATTTTTTAAGCGTATTGTTACAGGCGATGAAACGTGGGTAGCCTACGTTACACCGGAATCGAAGCAACAATCCATGGAATGGCGACATTCATCATCTCCAGGGAAAGTCAAGTTCAAGCAAACAATTTCTGCTCAGAAAATCATGTGTACGGTGTTTTGGGACAGATACAGAGTGTTGCTTGTTGATTTTTTGCCTCATGGTGAAACGATCAATTCAGCTGCATACTGTGACTTTAAAAAAACTGCGCTGTGCAGTACAAAACAAAAGGCGGAGCTTACTGAGCAAGGGTGTCGTTTTGCTCCACGATAATGCTCGTCCACATACGGCAAATCAAACTCAAGACCTAATCACATCATTTGGCTGGGAACAATTAGACCACCCTCCATACAGTCCCGACCTAGCGCCAAGTGACTATCATTTGTTTATGCATTTGAAGAAGTATCTGGCAGGGCAGCGCCATAACAATCACGACGAAGTCAAAACGACCATTCTGCAGTGGTTGTCTCATCAGGCGGCAACATTCTTTGAGGATGGAATACAAAAGCTGGTCTCACGATACAATAAGTGTCTCAATATTAATGGGAATTATGTAGAAAAGTAGTGTAAAATATGGGCTTTCACATAAATAAAAATTTTGTTAAAATGTTTGCTTCTTTTTTTTATATTTCAAAACGGTACTTACTTTAAAAACACGCCTCGTACATCTGACAATTAAAAGACATTTCTGTTCAAAAAAATAATCAGAAATAAATAAAAGAAAAAATAAACAATTATTTATTGTGACATTACACAATGCTGGGCTGTAATTTTTAAAAATCAATATATGCCCTTCACCTCAATTTAGTGTTAGCTTGCCCCTATACATCATTCTTTTCCTGTTAGTAATAAAGTTGTGCTGGTCATCGATCTAACTCCTTTCAGGGAATATGACTTCTCGCTTGTACCGGAAGTTCATATATAGTTAAATGGGATCTCCTGCCCCTAAGCTTTCCATACCTGGTCTCGGCTTTCATCTATCTAACTCTGTTCTCAAGATTAAGAAAGGGCAGACAGGTAACAACAGTGGAAATTTATAGATATACAATATTTTTCAAATTGCAGCTCAAGAAACAATTCTGCAGATCTAGCAGATGTTTGCCAGATTAGGGGTTGCTTTTATTGTCTTTTAATAGGGATTGTTGTTGGAGTGCTTTAAAGTTGCATATCACATAACACTAAAACTAAACGATATTTATTGTATTTCAAACATTAATTCTCATTATTTCATCCATATGTAATTTTCATGCATTAGGGCAAAATTTGAATTTAAAATACTTTTCTTACTTAATCTTTGGTTATAAATATAAAAATCTAAGAAAAGGTATACTTTTACGCAGACATACACATAACCAAAGAATGAATCTATTACCAAATTTCTCAATAATAAATCCAAATCTAATGATAGATTAAAGTCTTATCACAGCTCCAATAATTGAGACATTATTTTGATTTTGTCAGGGAGGATATTTTTCACTCTGGAATAAAAGCCTTATTAAAATTTGGTTTGGTTGATTGATATACTAACAAAGAACATAACCTCTTTTAAAGCTATATGGCTAATCACAATGATTTAACAATCTATTGCAAATTAGACAGGCCCAATTCTCAATGAATCAGACATATGGTTGAGAGATGGGAAATTACATTCAAATTATTGCTATGTATGATATATTATGGGAGTCTGAATCTTGAACCCTGATCCCTGTCAAGTAGACTTATTTGTTACTATCTGAGCTAGCATTTTAATTTCTTGTGTATTTGGTTACTTAAAGACAATACAAATTATATATCCATATAATACAATACAAAATGAATCTATATCAGCGTGATACCTACAGGGGCTGTGAGGTGGCTAAGTTTCCACAGCTTAGTCAGCAATGCCCATATGCAGTGGACTTTCAATGGTAGTTCGTGAGATGGCAAGCCAGAAGGATTAAGTGAATTTAAAAATTCTAGTGGATAGTGGACTGCATCTCAATATTGGTGATTGTGTCAATTGACTTATAGTTTTTGATTTGGCCAAGGACTTTTTGTATAATTACATTGTTGATTTCATTGACAGTGTCATTCCTAGGTGATACTATTGCCTTGAACACAGCCAATGAAAGTCTCTTTCTAGTAAATTTTCAAGGCCAGAATATATTGCATCTATACGATGATGCAGACTGTGGACTATCTGACCTAGTGTCCCATTTAGAATGATTCAGCACAGTTAGTGCTCAAATTTGGAGAGGAATAACTCTTTCCCCAGGTTTGAGCAGTCGTTATGCATATCTCTGCTAAGATAGGCTCTCATGTTAGTTCGCAAGTTCAGGTTTTGAATGGAACTCCATAAGGGAGATGATTTAAGGCATGCTTTGATGATATCTGCATGTGTCTTCTTTGTAAGTACAGGGAGTGTCTGCTGAAAATCACCAGCAAACACAAAAGTAACTCCCCCCATAAAGGCACTCGAGTTTCTAAGGTCCTTTAATGTTTGGTCCACAGCTTCAACATGGGCTCTGACTCATGGTACATTCGTTCCACATTATCAGTGACGTGTCCTGTAACAATTTGCCAAGAAGCCCATTTTTGTGTATGGAACATACGGATCGTTACTCCAGAGATACTGATAATGGGAATTTGAATGTGGAGTGTGCAGTTTTCCTGTCGCTCAATAGAGTAGCAGCAATCCTGAAGAAGCGAGGAATAAATGAAATGAGATAAATTACTGACATGTTGGGAAAATAAAAAAAGTAGTTGTGGAAATACCTTTGCATTAAATTCTTGTAAGTATTTGTCAATGCTAACACAATTTCGGACACATGTGCTGTGTATCTCACCTACCACGCGACTGTGCCGCGCAGATACCTATCTTGTATACGTATATGTCTTGCCCCTCGTCACCCGCTGACACCAAAATATAATGCTTACCTAGATGATATCTTTTAATTTATATGAATGTTTAACGGAATAATATACAGCCTATGTCCACCGTGAAGGTCCATTCTAAATATTGACAAAAGAATTTTTGAAATCGGATGAGTAGTTTCAAAGATTACCTCCTACATCCAAACTTACAAACGTTACCTCTTTATAATATTAGTACAGATAATATTCATTTTTAATTTGCAACTAATTGTTCTTGGATTATAATGAACTGATAATCAATTATGGAAATTTAAATAATACTTTTTTCTGACAGTTGGAAACTGATATCTTTATCATTGCAGCCCATTACTCAGGATTCAGTTTTGAGTCAAGCCTGAACCTCAGAAATTCATAGTTAGTCAAGATACATAGGCTAATGGGGTGTCCTCCATTGACAGCAATGAGGGTTGTCCACAGAAAAAGGGGATTAAAGCTTGGAGACAAATAATTATATCAATAAATTTTCATTTAATTTTTGGGTTTTTCATAAGTTGATTATAGAATATAGTATTGCATCAATACAAAAAGACAAATGTTCCATGATCAAGGGTAAGATTATGTATCTCAATCACTTTTATGATAATAATATGTGGAATTCTTTACTTGATTCCATGGGAGGGAAAGTGTCCCAATTGCCCTCTTTGTGCCCTTGCCAGAAATCTTCACTTTAAATCTGCCACAACCACCATAGAAGCACAAAACATTAATGCATATATGATAGAAAGAATTAAAGACAAATTAATAGTAAAATTATAGTAAAAGTAGCATTCTGTTTTGCAGACAAAATTATTATTGAAGTATTATACTAATATAATTTTATGTTTTAGATAATTACCAAATTTATATCAACCATCATTTGCCAGTTATTTTCATCCAATATTCCACCATTATTTACAATTACGTCAATACTTCCAAACTGCTGAATTACTTTTACAATTGTTGCTGTAATGCATATAAATAATTATATTTATTATTTGACTTAATTATTTTTGATTTATCCATTTAAATAACATATTATTGATAATTAGAAAACAATATTAATATAAAATTATTTTGAAAAGTACTAACATAGAAAGGAGGCTTATGATTTTAATGTTATAATAATATTCTCTCACAATCAGTTTTCATATCTAATTTATACAATGAAATGGAACGTGTTTACATTATTTCTGATTCTGGAGTTCTTCTGAAAGTTTGTTTTCTAGCTAAACCATCATCATAGAAATTGATATTTTAAAACAAAAATAAAATGATATACACAAAAACATTATAAATGAAATAGTATTGTGAAATTTGCCAATAGGGAGAAGGGGAGTTTAATCCTTCTTCTTGCCAAGATGAACAAAGGATGCAAACAATGTGGTGTGGTTGATACTGAGACAGTCACCTTTAGAACACACAAACCATTTACTTGAAAAGACAATGCTTACACAATTCTGGTTGGGAATTTCTTCTCTTGAACAGATATGTAGAAAGTTCAGTCTATGGTCACAATCTTTTATCTGCATGATTGGATGGGATTTTGATGGCAACTGACAACCCCAGGGCAAACTGGCTGGAAGTCTGCATAGTGCAGAGGAATGTAGGTGACACGACAAAGATGAAGCCCAAGATGACAAAGAAATCAACACAGAGGACAAATGGTTGGAAAGAGAGAGAAGTGACCTCACTTGTCCTTGAATTTCAGGGTTTATAAAGGATTTCTTCCCAAAACTCTGAATTTGATTGGTCCCAAATTTCTTTCTCCACCTTCCAATTTGTCCCTTTCCTGTTTCCAGGTGAAATTAGATGACCAGTTTGGACATGGGAATGTTCACTCTGCGTTAATCAATTTGACACCTTAGTTTGACTTTGTCCTCAAGTGTTGATCGAAATTTGTATTTTGCTTGTATCTCACTCAGTGATATTTTTTTTCTGACATTTAAGAATTCTTTTGTGTTTTTATTACTTATAATGTGATAATATATCACATTATAAGTAATAAAAAACAATATATCACATTATAATGTGTTATAATGTGATATATTGTTTTAAAGGAATGCTACACTTTTTCGTTTATTTCTAAATTTTGTCATGTCTACAAGTGTCGAGTCAAAGCTCAATCTTTCCGTTTGACATTCTAAAC
Organism: Centruroides vittatus; assembly: GCF_030686945.1. NCBI lineage: Eukaryota > Metazoa > Arthropoda > Arachnida > Scorpiones > Buthidae > Centruroides > Centruroides vittatus. Next base: position 867,842 of record NW_027122175.1, on the reverse strand, counting down.
ATTCCAATCCATTAGTTCAGGACAACTCATGACCTCACAGGTTGACCATATTGTTTATTTCGTAACTTTGCAACAGATCTATTTCATACATTTTTTTATAACAAAATATTTTCTTAAATGAATCAAATTTTTTTGCACATTTAATGAGAGATTTGGACTCTATCTGGGACCTCACAGTATTACTAAAATGTCAGTTAATCATGCTTAATTTTGTACATTCCACAATACACTTGGGAATATAAATGATAAAAATAAGAATAAAATAACAGTAAATAAAAAGTATATTTTTGTTTATTCACCATTTTTGGTTATGTTACCTTATCTATTTTTTAGTTTTATCTATATTTTGTTTTTGGGTGGCAATTTGAAAAAATTACAGACCTATAAATTCTCACTATTGTCCATTCGTTCTTCCTTAATATTGAGAATGGAGTTAGATACACGAAAGTCAAGATCAGATATGGAAGCTTAGGGATACAAAGCCCCAGTTAAATATATATGAACCAATGCAAACCAGAAGTCACATTATTTCAGTTCAAAATTTTTCCCTCAAATGGTGTTAACTGTTTTTTCAGATTTGAATAAAAAACAGATTTTTCTCCAAGAGAGAGCAACAAGTTGTTTGGATTTTGAACTGTTGTATGCTTGAAAAAATTGTGGATATTGATCATTTAATTTAAAATGTTGAGTGCTTGGTATTTCCTTTGTTTTTTATTGTAATTTTTTGTTTGTTTTATTGCATAATGCATTTTGTCCATGTTGCTCTCTTCAGTTTGTTTTGCAGTGAGACACTCATGTTGCTGAAATGCAGACAACATATTGCAGACATTTAACATAATGCTGAAAACTGCATCATTATTAAAGAAATAATTTATTCATGTTCTGTCAAATAGATATTCATAAAAAAGTCTTGCTGACTTTTTTCCTCATGATGTAAGTGAAAATGCAAAAGAAATGAGCAATTATTTATTGTAACATCATCACAATGCTCTCAATTTTAGTAGGGTCTTCTCCATATACATCACACTATTTCTGTTAACAATGAAGTCATGCCAGTCATCTATCCATCTAACTCTGTTCAGGAGAAACCCTCAAATTAAAATAACAAGATTTCCGAAATTCATATATAGTTAATCATGGCCTCCTGTCCCTAAGCTTTCTGTATCTGGTCTCAATTTTCATCACTCTAACTCTGTTCTCAAGGAGAGACAGACAGACAGTTGAATGCCTGTGAGAATTTATACCGTAGGTCTACAATTTTTGAAAACTGCAACCCAAAACGAATGATACTAACTCAAGATATTACACCTTCTAAAGTTTTGAGCTAACTTTAGAAATCAGCATTTAACTTTATATGATGATATTGATCTGTTTAAGAACTAAAGTATTCATCAGGTTCATACATTAACATAAAAAGCTATATATAATGTTATCTTACTAAACATTATATTTTGAGATAAAGTGAGAAAGAATAACAGAAAATGCAAATTAAGAAAAATAATCAAGGAAGAGATAATATTTACTTTCAAATTGCCCAAACGATGAGATATCACATTCCATAAACATGACATTTTCTTTTCCATATAAGTCTTGAAGTTCTGTAGCTGTTGCAATTCCTTCTTTTGAGTCAACATCTGTCACTATTACCTAATAAAAATATTCTTATAAATTAAAAAAAAGAACAATTGAATTAATACATTCAGTTAATTTAACTTAATTTTTTTTCATATAAAACAACAATGGAATGTTTTTATGCATATTTACATTTATATTAGTTTTTTGTGACTGTATATATTTAGACAGTATCTTTCATATTGTTTAAATTTTATATTAATACAATGTATTTTATTGTGGTTTTGTTGTAATTGTTAATGGGGGTAGAGATAAATTTTCATCTACATTTCCTATTGTGTACAAAATAAATAAATAAAATTATCTAACTAAACTAGAAAGTTTATTGAACTGCAAATAATTCTCTGTCAATTATTTATTCGTCAAAAATAAATTTTTTTCAGTTTATTTCACAATTAATTAATAATAATTCTAAAATATTTTGAATTCTATATTAATAATCAATATTCAGTAAATTTTATATTGAGAAGTAGGAAACACTTCCAGTTGCTTTAAAATTTTTATAAAAATACAATGAAAATTTTCTTTTTATCTTTTACAGTTAGTTATAATTGTAAAAATGAATTTATAGTGTATTAAATTCTTTACATTAACAAAGAAAAGTCTATCACGACAATGATATACATGTAGACACCCCTCACCAACTGTAAAAGTTACATTCCAAAAATACTAGCACCATTGCCAAAACAGACTTCGAGCAATAAGGGGCTAGAGGAAGAATAACCACCACAATTATGCTCTATAATAAAATTCAATTTTTAACATAAAAAATAAAACAATAATGAAAGTTTCGATAAATTGCAAGAAATCCAACCACCCAGATTTGATCCCCAGTCTCCCAGAGTAGGAAGCCAACACCTTACCGCCTAGGCCCTCCCGCCAACAAATTTCGGGTTTGTTAAACTTTCAATAATAGCATTAGCATTTTGACTTCTACAGGACTATTTCATTGTTGTTAGCATGTGTAGACGATGTTTTATGCTCATAAATTCAATTGCTAATTATGTACAAGAGCTATTTTCTTATCAAATGAAAAATTTGTAAAGAGAAATGCAATATATATAAACACTATCAAAATTTTGTATTCTATAAAGCCTCTATTCTTATAAGTTCAGTTGTTAATTTCTAATTATTGTATACTGTATACAAGTAAAAACTTACAAATATACATAAATTATATATTAAAGTACACATAATGAAAACAACTGTACACACATCTCTACAGATGACAAGTGGAACTTTTTATAAATTAAAAAAGTTTTATGCTTACTCTATAATTATTTTTTGCTAAAATATCACAAACTGCCTTTCCAATTCCTTTTGCTCCACCAGTAACTAGACCCACCTTCATCTGAAAAATTAATTAATATCCTAAACATGTCTTATTGACTGTATATCAATGTCTACACAAATTAGGGTTAATGTAACCCTTGGTGCCAAGATGGCGGCTCGTCTTTGATTCCAGCAAGGAAACAGTGGGACGCACGTTCTAACCTAACCTAACCTAATCTATTCTAATAATTTGGTTGCTAATAATTATGGTAATTTATTAGAATAGGTTAGGTTAGGTTAGAACGTGCGTCCCACTGTTTCCTTGCTGGAATCAAAGACGAGCCGCCATCTTGGCACCAAGGGTTACATTAATCCAAATGAGTAGAATCTACGAGTTACCTTGTTAAAAGGTAGCGATTACACGTTAGATTCGTAAGGAAGCTCCCAATAGGAGGGTGATGCTTGGTAAACGAAGACAGATAAACAAATCTTCGATAGCAGCGTGAAAACTGGCCTAAGTTGCCAGCTTAACGAGTTTATTATTAGTTACTGGGCCAATATTTTTAAAATTTTGTTTATATTTTATAAAATATTCGTCATTAAACGCCTTTCAGTTTAAATTTATTAATATATTACATTAATTTGCCCAAAATTCCAGTAAATCTTTACTTAGATTCACGTGGAGAAATTGATTATGTCATGCTGGCAAAATTAATCAATTTTTAAGTTATTTGTCTGTTAAAATGGCAAATATCCAATCAAATATTTACAGTTGAAGGATATAGAAAGCAAGTTTTATTGCTGTAGGTGATAGCGAAAGATACTCTCAAGGGCGATTTTGTCATGTCCATTTTGGGGATGTAAAACTCGTCTCTCTCAGTATGGAAGGGTCGCATTTAATTAATGTAATGCTGTAAACTTTCGAGTGGACGAAAAATTCATGAGGTCAAAGAAATACTTCCTCGTATCTCGATGCCAGTCGAGAGACGAAGGTGAAAACGTGATCGTAACTTCGCTCCAGTAAACAAGATTCCAACGAAAAGTATGCGAGAAAAAAACATGAAAATATCGTAAATTGAATTATAATTTAGATAAAAATGCATAAACTTATTTTATTTATCTTTAAAAAATGAACCGGGTTAGAGTTAGACGTGCTGTGGCCCGAAGCTTTAACGTATGAAAGGCCCTTCTAATAAACAATGATACGTGTAAAAATGTTAGGCCCCAAGCTGCAGTCTGATTTATTGGCAAATCAGGCCCTGGCAATGAGTAATAACGTCGCCAATATTCTTTCTTAGGATGAAATATTCAACGCGTAAATGCTGTCATTCGTATTTTTTCGAATATTCGAAATGGTGGCATTTAAATTCCTCGAGAGTTACGCCATTAAATGACACCATTAACTTTATCTTCGACTAATTTCGGTTCCTCAAGGTGAATTATGTCGAAACTCTTAGTAATGATCCATAATGAAATCAATGTATTATACGTGAACTTAAAAATGATCTCATGTGTTCTATGTAATATTTTGACTCATAACTGCCAAACCCGAGTCATTTATAAAATTTGAATAATGTTTACGTAAGCCAAATATATAGAACTTAAAAATGAATCAGAACACGAAGGCCCATCGTAGTAGCATGGAAAAACATGGAGAAAAAATAAATTTTGACCAAATTTTTCTAAATTTTACCATTTATTTTCATGTAATTTGAAGCGAAAACATACATTAATTTTAATTCTTTTAGATCAATGTGAATCTATATTCAGCATTAATTTGAGTCATGTTCAAAAAATATACAGAATCCATTTAAAGTAATGAATTACAAAATGTAATATTAATTAATTATGTAATTTAATTGAAATATTACAACTTTTTATTTAAAAATATATATTTTTTTAGAAAGGAAAACGAAAAAATACATAGGTAGAATGACCTCATTGTACTTAACTGTAGAATTTCCTACTTTTAATACTTGTCTAAATAGGTTACAGAATTAAGATTCTTCGAGGAGTTAATATGTTATAGGACTTATTTACAAGTAAACTTTTGCATAATGATAATGGCCTGCGGATATAGATGCTTTGATATCATTCTTCTTCAAGTTTATATCTCTATTCACTCCGTTTATCTTCCACATCTCTCTTATCTCCATTCCATTTATAAAGTGCAAACGGGACAGGAAAACCCTGTTTTTTTCTTTTACTTTGGTAATTTAATGGCAAAGATCACGGCATGTTTGTTAAAATTGACGATTCCGAATAGAAAACGCGGTTTCAACCCTTCGAATTCCGCATAAAAGGCGTTGAGTAACGTTTGAACCGAGCTCAGAATCACAGGATTAACACTTTGTAAGAGTTTCTTCCACGTTTAACGAGCGAAACAACGCGCCGTATAAGATCCGAGCATTTTGCTGAATCACACGTTACAGAAATAATTATGTAATGTGGGATTAGAAGTTTACGTCACGCATAAAATAGCGAAAAAACTCTACGTCATACAACAGCATGTCCTTTTACGTCTGTTGAATAGATCCACCCTAACCGATAACCGGTTCCTTCCGCCTCGACAGGTGTTTACGCCAGTCACGTGATACACCTTGCAAGTCACGCTTGAAGATAGTAGAACAGTTCTTCGATAGAGACTTAACTGGGATACTGATGTTCATAATGATATCTCTCATATAGTACGAGCTGGATGTATATTTAAGTAACTTAAACACGTAAGAAAGATCAGGTACGTGGATCCAATTTGCATATTGTTACGTTGTTTCGTGAAGTATAACTCGAGTTTAAGTCGTCATAATCTGTATCTTAGTATATTGCTTGTTGTACAAATTGTATTCTTGAAGTATTGACAGATTTAAAATAGAATTTCTTTAGATTTTATTGAAGAATTTTTTTTAAAACCGGATCGCCTACGTATATTTTATCAATACGTTTAGGCGAAGGAAATGTCTCGACTTGTACTTTGCATGATAATTCTGTCATATTTCATAATTTGTACAAAAATAATTTGCTAGTTTACTAAATAATATCACGTATAATTCGTTTAATTCAGCCGAACTGATACAATTGATTAGATATTTGAGAGGTGTCATGGAGTGTATCATCCCCGGCTCAAAACAAAACTTCAAATTTCAGTTTTTTTTTTCTCATGAAAATACGATGTTTTCTAATCACTAAAATGTAGTGCAAGGTTAAAAAACTGGTTTAGCTCCATTTTTAAAATACTGTTCTCTTAAATGAATAGTCTCTAGACTTTTACATGGGAATTTTGTTGGTTTAGGTGCTGAAAATAATAATTCACGGTAATTACTGTCGTAGAAACGTGTAGACATTCTTTATTCAGTCCCACCTCTTGAAATAAACTTAAATTTAACCATTTTAATTTAATTAAGATTGTAGAATTTTTGCATTCATTTTTTAAAATCTTAATTATATCACGGTTTGCAATTACAGTTAAGTGTTTTGCTTGGAACCGAATTACAATAATTTGCTTTTAATCCAATTAATATCATAAGATTGAAGTGTGTAGAATCTGTTTTTTCACGAATTTTCAGTTATAAAAACACGTTTGTGATGCTCCAACGCTCTTGTAAGATCGAGAACTCGTGACTCAAACTAATGGATAAAGTTACATCGAGAGATAGATTAATCTCCATTTTATTTTCTCTTCAAACACTTCCGTTTATAATTGACTCTCACGAAAAAGTATCGTGATAACTTTAAAAATAAAAAATAAGATACTGATCTACACATTCATTCATTATCAGTTTTGCACTGAGTAATCTTTCCAATGCCAAGTTCACTTAAAGCATTAATTATTTTAACTGTTCGTCGGGTTTATTCACGCGAATTTCACACTTGTTTAGTTAAGCATCACGAGATTTCATGCAATTTATAAAAATCTATGGTTATATAATTACTGCATGACTAAAGTTGCAAGAAATTTTACTAGAGTGTAAAATATTCCTTCCATTGTCTTATGTGTATCTTAATGGGGTGCATCAACTTCTGGAGTTCAACAACTCCGCATTAACTCAGATTTTTAGTTCGATACTTTATTTTTAAGCTGTTAAAGTTAAAGTTTTAACTATTTCGACATATTTTAAAGCTTTTTTAAAAAAATATTTGAGTGGGTTTCGACCCACGTAAATTCCATTTATTGTCGCTTTTTCGAGCCATAATTGGTAGATCATCAACAGGAAGAAGCGCATACAGTATTTTATACCTTTTCTACCTTTTTCTACACAAATCTTTTATATAAAATACAATGAGAAATAAAGTTAAGTTTAATTTATTCATGATTAGTTATAGGATTAATAAATATTTACTTGAAAATCTATAAAGTCGACGTTGCGTAGCGCTCCCGAAGCGATGTCGCGACCTGACGCGTATTATTGTAAAATATTTTATATTAAATATCGTAATTAAAGAATAAATTGGCTTTAATGGACGTAAACTAAGTTGCTTAATTAAATTGTCTCAATGGTATTATTTTATTATAATAATTAGTGAAGTATTTTCGTTTTTTTTCAGTTTTCGCTTGCGTCGAGGCGCGCGTCAAATTAAGTGAATTAGTGAAAAAAATTTTAAAATTTGGGTTGTTAATATGAATAATTTTCGTTGAAATTGAAGTATACTTTGTATTATTATTCTCTACTTTGTTATCAATAAATTTCATTAATTTTAAATTAAATTAAGGTATTTTTCCTAGAGATAGCGGCACGCCGCGACGTCGCATTCCGTATCTTCCAGAAAAACCTCAATTTAGTCATAAAAAATTTAAAATAATTTCTTTAGATATTAAATATTCCAAAATATAGATTATAAAAAATAAAATTATATTTATTTTTTATATTTAAAGTCATTATTTTATTTATTTTCATTGATATAAAAGTCTAAATGGTGTGAAAAGATTAGCAAAAATTTTTTGTTGTAGTTGATAAAAAAATAAAATTTAACAAGAATTTTTGAAATTTATTTAATAAATACTCATACTTTTAATTTAAAAAATGAATTTTCTTTAATATTTTATTATTTCAAATTAAGAAAAATTGTTAAAATTATCCAAATACTTCGCTCAAAACTGATAATATATTAAGATACCTTACCAGTTAATCACAATCTTTATTTTCTGTCGGTCACGCTTTATAAGACAGAGCGTGAGAGACAGACAAAAAGTTACACATAATGATTACTTAGAATATATTCATGTTAATTAAATTGGGAGTGAGTTTCCGTTTTAACGCATCGTTTACAGGAAATGTTTCAAGTTCTAGCTTAATTCATAAAACAGGGTAATTAATCTGTTGTCTGTCTTTCACGCTTTTAATCAATTATAAATTTGTAGTATCGAACGGTAGTGACGTCAATCAATAATCGATCAACTGCATGAATGGACAGCAAGTCGTCATTCATTAAATGTTTTGATACGTGAAAAAATGCGAGGCCCTAAGCAGTAACTTGGTTAGTTATTTGAAAATCTGGCCCTGGTTAGATTTTAGTAACACAACGCAGTCTCACGTAGTAGTAGTAGCTAATAAATATATAAATGTAAGAAAATTTAATTAAAACGTCAGTCTGTATTGCTTAATATTTATGAAAATCGGGAATTGAAATTTTGATTAATTTTGTATGAATGCAGAATGGCCACAAAATCCTAATGTGTGCTGTAACTTAGAAGTTATCTGTTTGTTCTCCTCTTTTCTTTGCACAGATTTTAATATCTCCAAATGTTCTTCTGGGCTTTCTTTCATATTAACAGTTGGAAGTCATTAAAACAGCCCTCAATAACTGTTGCAAGAGAGAGTTGAGAAATTTTCTCTTTCACAATGTCACAAAGAGAATTGTTGCGTGTTGTTAAATCTAGACTTGGAGGAGACTACGCCGTATAGAATCCAAATCTAATCCCACAGAATTTATTATCGAGATATCCTCTAACTATAATAATAGATCCAGATTAAATCTTGTAAATTACAGATATACAGAGTGGATTTTTTGTAGTAATAGATTATCTGGAAATAATTAGAAATAGCTCATAATTTTGATGATAGTAAATATTTCTATCTATCAAAATTCGACGTATGATAACAATTGCAGAGTTATGCTAATTACATGTAAATTAACTGCATTTTCCTCTTTATTTGCATACTTCCTCCTCTCAATTGCGTTGTAAATGCATTTACTACAAAGAAAATTGACTATGAGATTGCACGAGACTTTCGTGGTTGCTCCGTAGTAAAATACATCGTATAGATAAGGGTGTATTTATCACACGACATTATCTGCTGTAATAAAACATTGTGAAATCTTTAAAGTTAATTCGTAAGAAGAGTAAAATTATATAAATTATCGAATTAAGTACATCTTGAACCATTTAATTACAGCTCTTAAAGGGAAATGTTTATCTTTGTAATGGCTACCTTCAGCCTGAGTACAGCGCTTCAAGGAGAGAGAAAATTATTGAATGGAATTTTATGTTTATTCATTAATCACAACGTGACTGTAATTTGTCAGGGAATGATTTAGTGTGTCCATATAAACTATTGAGAAATCACGATATAAAAAAAAACATGATTCACGACTTTCCAACCCCCGAGTCTTGTTTTGGCACTAAATATCTCCATTATTTTATTATCAGCTAATATTATAAATAAATATAAAAAAACATATATAGCTCTAAATGCTAATTTATCATTAAATTTATTCAGTTATTTATTCTTAACCGGAAATTTCCAGTTAAAGTAGGTCAGAACTTAACACGAATAATTTGTTAAGTCCAGCTCTACAATGGCAAATGGATCTATAAAGTTTTAACTGATTTATCATCTGATATTACTGTTATATTTTTATATATGAAATATAAGCTATCAATGTGAATAACCTTAAGAGAATTTCATTCATTTTTTAATCTAATTTTTATTATTAGAAGTTACATTGACTTCAGACAGAGCTATCTAAAATTATACTTTATAAAGTTACTAATGAGTAAGAAATGTTAAATAGATAAATTATTCGAAGTTTATTATCATATTTTTATTCATTTTAAGCTTAATTAAGGCATAAATTATCTAAAATTTACAAGGATAATTGTGACTAATGCTAATTGGGTGTATCTGCATCTTCCTGTTTTCGTTAGCATCTTTGACCATTAATGTTAATTTACATTTTAATGTACATAAAAAAAGTATAAATTATTATAAATATTTTAATTAATTAATATGTTTTAAATAATTTGTATATTTTAAATGTTGTTATAATAATTAAATTGAGTCAAACTTTCAATGTAAACTTCAGTTTATGCAGATCCTACGCTATGGTTATAACGTTAATGCGATATTTTCTTATCAAAAATTATTTGTTTTTGAAGTTATTATTATTAAAATTTCCTTATTTATTCATATAAATTCATTATTTTATCTGTATTTTATACATTTAAGCGTGTAAAACGTTATTCTATGAATAATTAAAATATTTTTTATGACATAAATATTTTTAAACGTTCTATAAATGATTACGCTTGCACTGGAATCAAAATTTCCTCAATATTTTGCATTTAAATGTGAATAATTTTAATTTTTAAAAGATTCTAAATCAATAAAATAATACTTTAATAGATCATTTTTAAAGAATAGGAAGATATTTTTAACATGTCCACGCGATATTGCTTACAGAAAGGTACAGAATATATACTAAGACAAAAACTAGCTTAAGTTTTTATACTTTTAAGCTTAAGTAAAAAATAATAATAAATAAATACTTAAATCAATTAAAAATGTAGTTTATACAAAGAAAAATCAAGTTTTTAATTGTATACCTCGTTAAAGTGTAGGCCTATTCTTGTATGCCAAATGATCTTCTCATCTGTTAGTGTATATTTAGTTTTGCAATGCTGTTGATATATTGTAGAGGATATCAATGTTATAAATCCGTTATGAATAGGTTAAAAAGCGCAAATACCTGGTAAATAAATTATATTTAATCATCAGATAAGTGCTTTATTGAAGAGAAGTTGTGTGCTTTACACAGTACTTCGAGAAGTGTTAATACAAGAGATGTACAGTACCTTCCAGATGATTCAAAGCATCTGTTAATAATAATAAGGAACACCCGAAATAGCCTTATATGTCTTTTTTCAGTGTCCTGTACATTATTTTATACGATTTCGTTATAAAACAAAGCTTTTTAGCCTTATATTTAAGGTCATTAAGGCGTGAGAAAGTTTATTACTTAGCCTATTTTTGGCTTGTTAACTTATAGAGCTGTACAAAGAAAGACAATATGAGAATAAATGAATAGAAATATAACATAAAAAAAAATTATTTAACGAACTGATACTAAACAAAGATTGAAACTAGTTTCGTGTATAAGATCATTGGCCCGATTTCTCAACTGGAAATACAGTTTCATACAGTATACAAGATAATTATTACAATTTTAAAACTTGTAAGTAAAGTTTCGATATGATTTCCTGCAGCTTGTAGATTTATTATTCTTTCAACTGTATAAATAAGTAAAGAGGAAATGTTTGGTGTAATATTTAACTGTCAAAATTATAATAAACGTAACAAGTAAGTTTTTTAAAAAATGCATTTTTATTGGATGTTTTTATAAGTTTGACTATATAAAGTTAAAGCAAAAAGAAAATTTTTAGTAGATTAAAAAAAAAAAAAAAAAATACATTAGAATAATGAACAATTACGTACAGAATGCTTGTTGTATGTATGTATATAAGTTCTGGTTTTCTTCTGTTTATTCTATATATAGGCTAAGTTTTGTATATATAAGTTAGTGTATCACTCTTTAAACAGTAGTTTTTCCTTATATAAATGTATAAATGAGTCTATATTATTACTATGAACTAGATTAATTAATTAATTTTCCTTTTATACAACTTTACAAACATATCAGAAATAATTAAACCTTTGATATTGACTGACATGGAAAATTCTTGTAAAGTTTATGTATGAATTATTAATTATTTTTATTTATTTTGTATATTGACAGATTGAAGATATTTATAAACAATACAAATTACTCTAACATACATTGCAAGGCCATTATGTAGGTTGTCAATAAGTAGGTTTACTTCTGCAAAGAACTATGTCACTATCACTGATAGTCAGCTGTTTTGAATTTTGTTTTCCATAAATATTTAACATGGAATATATATTTAAAACTTCTAAAGTCTTATCTATAAATCCCAAATTATATAATAACGAGTTAGGCTCTACTTTTTTTTAAAATTTAATAAATGATAAGCCTGTTGTTCAATACATAAATCAGCTGATGAGTTCCATACATTTTAATATTTAGACTAAAATTATCAAGCTGTTAAATTAAAATTCTGGACTTTTATACATTAAAGATTCATTAAATTAATGGTAGTAAATTGTATACTTTTTAAACTGAAATTTCCGATTGATAAAATGCCATTATACAGAGCGAATATTGAATAAAAATTTACATAAAATGCTATATTTATGTATATATATGAGGATATTTTGATTATAGAGAATTCGACTTGAAAATACTCCATAACCGGATAGATATTAATAAATTAGTATAAAATTTATTCATATTTATCCAGTTATAGATTTAAATCTTATTATGCTCGGATTGTAACCCGGGAGACGAGACGACGTTATAGATTCGAGGCCAAAACAAAACTTTCTGGCATGTAAAAAAACAGATTGCATTTGGCACGATTATCTTGTATAAAAATCAATGCATAGCGAATTTGAAACGCATTAGCACCCAAAAATCTGGAAGTGGCTGTTTAAAATTTCCAATAGACGATGGTCTTCAATGTTCTCAGGCGTATTTTGGGATGGATCTTCATTATATTTGTCGGGTATGCGTGTATTGTAGATAATCTTGATGCTAGTAATTATAATGTTATGGTTAATAATTAATAACTGACTAAATTTATTTATTGTAGCCTATAGAAATTGTCCCTTTAGCCTATACAAAACTAAGGACTTAACCTTAATATTTTATATTAACCTTTATTGAAGAAGGGATGAATTTTTTTTATCAGTTGAAAAAATCATTCAGAATTTTTTGTTGGTTTACATCATTTGTAATGGATAAACTTGATCATTTTATCTGATATTAAAATTAATGTTAACTTAGAAATAGTGGGAATTGGGCAAGTTTCTAAAGGCAATTATCGTGCCACTTTTAAATGCAAATTAAGACTTAATGCGAATTGCTTTTCTTAAGTAAATGAAAATTATTAATTTAAATAACCTGTCGTTGTAATATCGTTGTAACCTGTTGCTACTTTAAGGAACGAAAATACAGTTTTGTTTAATTCACAAAACCTAATTTTTTTTATCTATATTTTAAGTGGCAAGTAATATGGCGACAGAACGTTTACACACATTACTTTAAATCACGTGATTTTTTACGCGGAAATTTAATTATAGGTTTAAGTGTGCCGTGAGATGAAAAAAAAAGTTGAAAAAAACTGGGTTAGATCAATGAAGAAGCGATATGGAATTGTTTTTTTTTTTTATTAAAGTGACCGGACGTCCCGTATTGTACGGGAAAATTACGTATTTTGATCCTCTGTCCCATTGTCCCGACATTATTATTTTTTTTTTTTTGTCGGGACGCCGAAATTTTCCGTATTCCAGGATTTTCTAAAAAAATTGTCCTGTATTTCGAAGAATCTCACGGAATTCTCTGTTAAGAGTACTGATTCTTCTTAAAACCTCATATCTGTGAGTAAACAATTGCTACCGTTCATTAATATTTATTGTTGTAGAGACGAAGTTGTACGCAAAACTTTTGGCATTGGTTGGTGGGTGCACACCTTCCGACGTAATCGTGCAAACTGTTGTCGGAATATAACAACAACAACAATAATAAAATTCTGTGGTCTTTGGAATTTTCTGCCTATCGTTAAATTGTGGTCTACTTATTTTTATATACGACAAACGCAAAGCGATTCTGTAAGAAAAATCGCCGCGGACCCGAGAATGGAAAGGAGAGGGCACTGTGTGTCCTGTATTGACTTGGTTTATTTGCATACGGTAACGTGACACGTAGGCCTTCTGCTGAAGAGGAGACGCCTCACGGAAGGAATTTCTACAGGAAACTGGTCCCTAGTTAGGCGTTACAAACACGAAGAAACTCTGAAAAACTCTACGTGGCTTCCCCGTTGGCAAGGCGCGAACCACGACTACCAGTCACGATCACCAGTGTTAAGAGGCTTTATCCACTCGACTACTGGTGAGCCTCTTATTGTCAATACCAAAATGTGGTCAGTTTATTATTTAATGATTGACCTGACTTCAGTTTGAGGCGGTTTTGAGATAGGGGTTCATTTTGGAAGAAAGTAGCAGCATTTCTCGGCGTTGGTCGTCGATAGAAGGCGTTTATACAAACTCATTTCCCGGGTTGTTTAATGGCTCACTGGAGCGTATTTTTGGTGAGCGTTCTGCTGTTCGAGATCGTCTTAATTCTAGAAACTTTGTAGTGCCGTTTAGACTCCCTCCAGTGGGGTGAGTACAGTTTGTGGGATATTCTTCCCTATTTTGGGTCTCTGGTTGTCCTGGCTGCAGAGTCGCCAACCGGGAGTGTGGTAGACCTATGTCACCAGACCCAATGGGACCTTCCCCTTGTTGGGGATTCACACCTTTCCATACGAGAGAAACTATGCTACAACTCTGAGTTGTCTGGCTCCACCATTCTACATGCTCTTTCTGGAGGGTTTTTCTCTAACCTATGACTGATCCTGGCAGTAATTTACGCAATGCTTTCAGAGATATTTCGTCACTACAAAAACTGGTAGACATCCATTACTTGCATTTGAGCAATCTGCGGAGCATGGAAGAGGTATTAGCCTGTAGCTCCTTTGCAAGCGTTGAGGTAAAGAGATGTCTTGCCCCAGAATGTACTCAGATTGCCTATCTCTTTTGTGACATCAATATCACCACAAGAGCTTCTCACCATACTGGAAGTGTTTTGCTTCATCCATCTGAAGTCAGGTGGCTTCTGGCTCAGTGAGATGGTCTATTTTTCAGTCACTGGACTGCATTCCACTGACTACATATCCATTTACTTTCAGCATTACAGGTGCACTCTTTTCATCTCCCAGCTCAGGATGTGGGACCATTGTCTGGATTCTGGTCACACTGACCATGCCTGCAGCCATCAATGGCAAGAAAGACCATGATCCCTCCACATGAGCTTGTTCATTCGTGCACTGTGCTTGTTTTGGGAGCCTCATGCCAACTCCACAGAGTGCTCTTACTAACAAATAGATGAACAATTTCCAGGAGTAGTGCCCAAAAGTGATGCTTCTATCTAGAAGTGAGAGAAAGACTTCATACACCATGGTGCTGGTGATCTCATGCTTGCAGCCTGGAAAGCTTTATTGCTGACAACCTCAACAATTTTCTTCTAACAGGCAAGAAGTTCAGACTTGCTTCTCTCTCTGGTTCATCTCAGAGAGGGTGTTGACACTGGAATAGGTCGTGGCAGCCTCTGGGAAAAGCTGTATTTACTCATAGCCTCCTAAATAAGAGGCCCCAAGACAGCACTTTCAGCACACCATCTCACATTGATGACTCCTTTGGAGCCACCACCTCTCCTCTTTCACTGCCACCAATGCACAAGCACAAGTCTGTGTTGCTTGATTTGCCTGCTCTTCCTACAAAATATTACAAGTGTGGGACACATTCTCACTGTGTGTCTCTTGACATGGCCCAATGGACTAGTGGCTGACCACCTCTTTTGTCCAGGGTTCCCCAATTTCCTGGCCCCTGATCAATCTTCTTCTAGTCAATAGTGGAATCAATTAGGATCCATCAACATACCACCAGAACAAAATGCACAAATGTCTGATCAGCCACCATCAGTTCTCCCCATATGGTCCATTGGAATGAAACAAGAGTATGTGCCAAACACAATTTACTTCCCCAGAAGTAAATTGTGTTTGGCACATACTCTTGTTTCATTCCAATCATTTTCATCCAAGAGACCTGTTATCCCTTGATTCTAGTATTCAAAATCTTTCAGTGAGATCACCCAAATGGTCATAGTGGAAGATCTACTCATAACCTTGCCTGGAGACTGGCTGGCATCTCAGGAGGATTTTCCAATACCAGACTGACATTAAATGCTTGTGCCAAACTTTATGACCATGACTCCAATGCACTATCATCAATGTCTAATCATGTCATGGGTTGCTTTTATCCTCTACCCTCTGCCTCCTCAACAGGCACCTCACCACTTGCATTCCTACATTGTGAGTAGTGATTGGAATGCACACAGTCCCTACGAGATTTGGGAGCTATTAGCCTGATCAAGCTGGGCAAAATCGCTTTGGCTGGTTATAAAGACAGACCTATGTTCTCTCAATCAAAGGCCTCTGTCATGTTTTGGGGACTCGTGTGGTACTGTATACCCCAGATCTTTTAGGAATCAGCCTGAAGCTGATCCTAAAAGATACAAGGTGGGTCTCTACTATCAAGTAATTCTGCTGTCTGCTCCTCTTCCTGCATCCCATTCATCACTCCTTCACACCAATGTATGGCAGTTGCTTGGGTTTAAAATGCTCTCAACTGATTCAAACATTGGGTATCACAGTGGAGCATGGTCTTTTGGCACAGAAAAGTGCCTTCTTTACTTGTTTGTCTTGTCCTCCATTGGTGTTGATGCTTATGATTGATGCAATTCCTCAGGTTACTTTTCTCCAAGTTCTCAGTCTACACTTCAACATGGCTTTCAGTTAGACTTCCCATGTTACTTTTCTCTTTACTATACTTCTGCAGGCAGGCTTTTTCCTCAAATATTTCACATTTGCCTGAAATGGCACCAGGGTGGAGGATCGGAGGATCTTTTTGCACCTTACAATCATCATCCTGTGCCCTAATGTAAAATTTGGGTGCTTGGAGGATGCTCTCCCAGTGTCTTGTACTGGATAGTGTCTCTTTTAAATGCAGTCTTGAGAATTGCAGTGGGTCTTCCACATTCAGTTACTACTATCTAACTATAAATTGTGATCAGCTCCAGCTCATCACAGAGGAAGAGTTTCTCCCCCTCTGTGATGAGCTCCAGCTTCAAGCAGCTGTTTTTATTGACTCAATGTTTTGGGAATTTTCTGCCATTGGAACCTCTGATCTGGACAGCACTTGTCTTCTATTGCCAGTAACAAAGCCAATAGCTGTTTTTTATACAATAAAATTATTATAAAAAATATATATATACTTATTATAAAATAATCAAATTTATTTGCTTTTGTAAATTATTAAATAAGTTATTTAAATTTTCTTCTTTCAGAATAATGATAATAAGAGAGATTTATGTCACTTTATTATCTTTTTTTATTCATGGGATAGTATCACAAAGGTAATTCAAATTCATTCATTAATTACATAGATTTTTCACTATTTATAACTTAGAAATTTATTTATATATATTTTTTCCCCCAGTGTTACTCAAGAATTAAATTCTTATGCAGTTGTTGCTCCTAAAAAACTTCGTCCCAACTTTCATTATCATGTTAGTGTTTCCATATATGATGTTTTGGCAGACGTGGACGTGACAGTTAGTGTGGAAGGGCTCACTGAAGCTGTCAGTAAACAATTAGTTTTGCATGCAAGTATGTTAACAATCATTATATATTAGACAAATAAATTTTTTTTTTTATATTAGAATTTAATTAAATTTTTATTCATTTATCTTTAGGGGAAACAGAAATTGTGGAATTAGAAGTACGTATATATTATTGTTATTTTTTGATAAATTATTATTAAAAAGCATAAAATATATATTATATATTATTAATACTTTGTATATATTGTATATACAAAATAGCAATATAAAAATAGAAGTTTCTCAAGCATATTTTCTGACATAAAATATATTGTATTTTAAAGTACAAACTTGATGTTTTATTGTTTTCTTTTAGATTTTACACCTACCTTTAGGTGACACATACAACTTTAGGATCTGTCTCCTGAAGATGAATATGTAACTTGAAAGCACTTGAGTGAATATCACGTGTTTGCTTCAAAAAAAATTGCATTTTATAATCTAAAAAATCAAATCTAACTTCAGGAAACAATAACTTTACTTTTAACTTTATTTTCGTGAGCATAATCTTGGGTTATCTGTGTTTAAAAAAGCAATTTGAAAGTGGGTGTGGGTGTGAATTTGAAATTGCCTATTGAGTGGTCATTGCTCCATAGGCATGGGACACACAGTAGGTCAAATTATGTGAAGGTTTAACTTTTGTTCTAGCAATTTTCTGTGAATTATACACTATTGCAAAAATACAGTATTAATGTTTCTTTGACTATTTTGTGGCCATCTTCAGCTTCTAATGAAAACAAATAAACAGTTACAAGGTGGTTACACTTTTAATACAGTGTTGTTGTTTGGAAGGAGATATTTGTGGGTCCACAGGTAATGGTTACAAATAACAATGCAGAGATAAAAATTCACATGGTGAATATTCCTTTTTATTTCCTCTGAATGCGGTTCTTTTAATACACAGATCCCAACTTGACAGAATTTCACTTCTATACTTTACAGGGGAGTGAGTCACCTCCTATTATTTTTACAGGTAGATTCCACATGCACGCATAACAAAGAACAAACGTATAAACTTAACTGACTAACTTAAAACTAAACTTACATCTAGCTAAAAATAATAAGGCAAAGAAAAGGAATAGACTTAAGAAAGCAAGGGAACAATAGGAAAGAAAGTAGTAAGTACTCTGGTCCAAGTTGTCTGATCGATGTCCTTAACGATTCTCGTCCTCACAATCGTGATCCTTTCTCTTTCTCTAATTAACGAGCAGTTCTATGTCTGGATTCTCTCTCTCTTAGTGTCCTATGATCCTTGTATCTCTCTCCCTGGTCTTCTCAGGTTCTCTGTCTCTTGACTGCAGTCTCCTCTCTTTCACCCTCTTTCGAGTCTGGAGCGCTGCGTCCGACGTCTGTCTTCCTCGAGGTCCAACCCAAAAAGTCCACTCTCCACTCTTGTGCTGCTTTGGGCTCATACTTCCTTTGTCTATTTCCCCAAATTTGGGGAAGCCTTAATCTTCTCCCTCTTTGTTTAACTCGCGATTCTTGGAAAGGGTAATCCTTTCCCTCAAGCGGTGACAATTTATGTATGAATTGCTTTGAGACAAAGGAAAGAAAGTAAGAAAATAGAAACGAAGGAAGAAGAAAATATATATAGAACTTATGAACTATGTTAAATTTTATAAATTTAATAATTTATTAAATTTTATATATTTTTTCCAACAGATTGGTGACTGGAAACCTGGTTTATATAATCTTACAATAGAGGGTCATGGAGGAGCCAATTTTCATAATCATACTCAATTAATATATGAACATAAAAGTTATTCTGTATTTATTCAAACAGATAAAGCTGTATATAAACCAGGCCAATTAGGTATGTTAAATTTATTTTAAAATTTGTAGTTAGTATAGTAAATTTAAATCTTAAACTGGTTAGTTTAAAAATAGTTGCATTTGTAAATTTAACTATTTTTAAACTGTCATTGATAAGAACCAGAAATGTAGAAAAGTAGCAAAAATAAAAATATAGAAGCGTATGTTTCTTTTTAACCAAAAAATAAGTGTACATAAATCTTTTAAGATCTGCAAAATGTATGTACAGATCTATTACTAATGACTTTTAATACCTGAAAGTGCTACTGTAACAAATAATAAGTTAAAATAATTGATTACTGTTTTAATTTTGTGCTATTTCAAGTTGTATGAAGTTTTATCTGATTTTAAACTAGTTTTCTAATAATTAAGGTAATTTAGTTATAAAGTCAGTATGAAATATAATAAGTGTAACTTCCTGTAGTAATGGCAAACTCATTGACTTTGAAATGAGGATACTTGTACTTTGTGATTATTGAAATAAAATTTTTATTGTGAGCAGAAATGTATCCCAATCCTAGGGCCACAACATAAAGATTGGAAGCAAGGACTATGATTATTGATTCCAGAAGCTTTTTGATAAAAGTCACTCTAAAACTATGGATAATTATAAGTAATTATTTATTATTTGTAAAACTATAAACATGCTCTCTTTTCTAAAAAATCACTACCGGTATCTATATATAGTGATTGAACATTTGTCATTCGATCCTACTGATTTTTAGAACTAAGCAGACAAACACGAACAGTAACAAAAAAACTTTATTAAAAAGGTGAGAACTGTCACCGACATCCTCGGCCAACATCCAGGCAAAAACCCCGCAAACTTTCGCGTTTTCTTTTTCTACAAGTTGCCAGCCAACATCTCATTGGCAAGTGTTGCCAGGCAGTGTTCGGGATCTCTGGCACTGGCAGCCACAGCTACTCCCACACCAGTGTCTGCGACACGAAACGAGCGGGAAAGGTTACATGTCGGCCAGAGCGTGTGGTAGTTTGTCGTGTTGGGGCTGGATTATCTGTAGTACGTTTAGTTGGCGCTGGTCTTGGCATTGAAGATGTTGGGGGTAACTGGTCCGACTCACTCGCTGCAAGAATAAAAGCCGGTTTCAGTCAATCAATAGAAACTACAGTTTCTTTTCCCTTTATGCATAGAGTGAATGTCTTGCTACCACGTGACACGACTTCGTAGGGTCCATCGTATGGAGGCTGCAAGGGCTTCCGTACAGCATCATTGCGAAGAAATACGTGGGAACATGACTGCAGTTCTTTGTGGATAAATGGGTTGCGGTAGGAGTGGTGCACCACAGGCACTGGTTTTAAGTTCGCCATCATCGTCCTGAGTTTTTCGACGAAAGAACATGGATTGACATCCTGAGAACCTGGGACGAAAAACTCTCCAGGCAGTCAGAGGCTGGTGCCATAGAGCATCTCAGCCGCGGTAGTATTGGTGTCTTCACGGAGCGCAGTTTGCAATCCTAACAAGACTGTAGGTAGCACTTCCGTCCATCTTTCAGTAGAGTAACACTTGATGGCAGTTTTAAGTGAACAATGAAAGCATTCAACAATGCCATTTGCAATTGGATGGTATGCTGTTGTCCTAACTCTTTGGGTACCAAAAAGTTGAGTGAGGGATTTAAATAAGCCAGATTCGAATTGCCGTCCTTGATCAGATGTTATTTGGGCAGGCACTCCAAAGCGAGATATCCAGCCTGAGTACAGGGCTGAAGCTACTGTTTCAGCTGCTATATCTGGCAACGGGATTGCTTCAGGCCAACGAGAAAATCTATCGTTGATTGTGAGGCAATATGTTGAGCCGTTGGAAGGTGGCAATGGACCAACAATGTCAATATGAATATTTAAAAATCTAGCGTCTGGAACAGGAAAGGTTTCCAAAGGGCTAGCGACATGTCTCTGGATCTTTGACCGTTGACAAGAAATGCAGGTGCGAGACCATGTCTGGCAGTCTTTACTGATGGATGGCCAAACAAATTTTGCTTTTACCAATCTTGTTGAGCTCCTTACACCTGGATGGGACAGGTTATGGACAGTGTTGAAAGCAGTGCGACGATAACTAGGCGGAATGTATGGATGAATGCGACCTGTCGATACATCACAGTAAATTTCGACATCACTATCAGGAAGTTTAAACTTCTTAAGTACAAGTGATGAGTCACTTGAAGTCAGGAGAGACTGGAGCTCAGGATCTTGCTGTTGGTCTTTTGCAATTTTGCTATAATCTATAGATGGGCTACTAATTGATTCAATACGGGAAAGAGCATCAGCTGGAACATTATCGATCCCCTTTATGTGTCTGATGTCTGTTGAGAATTGTCCTATAAAGTCAAGATGTCTCAACTGACGGGGTGTACACTTATCGTGTCGTTGCTGGAAGGCAAACGTTAATGGTTTATGGTCTGTGTAAATGGTGAACTGTCGTGCTTCCAGCATAAACCGGAAATGTTTCACAGCCAAATACACAGCCAGAAGTTCTCGGTCGTATGCAGAATACTGACGCTGAGAGTTACTCAGTTTGCGGGAAAAGAACGCCAGTGGCTGGAGACCTTGTGCTGTAACTTGATGAAGGGCAGCGCCCACAGCAGAATCGGATGCATCGACGTGAAGTGCAAGGGTAGCACTCTGTGAAGGATGATGTAGTAAGGTGGCATCTGCTAATTGTGACTTACATGACTCAAATGCCTGAATTGAATTGTCAGTCCATTTAATCTCGCGCTGGTCGTTTTTCTTTGCTCCTTTAAGTAGGTCGTGTAAAGGAGCTTGGTGATGGGCTGCATGGGGTAGGAACCTACGATAGAAGTTCAAGATGCCTAAGAACCTTCTCAGTTGTTTGAGGGTCTGTGGTCGCTTCTGTTGAGTTATGGCAGATACACGTTCTGAAAGTGGCATAACGCTGTGGGAAGACACCATGTATCCTAAGAATGATACATGTGGAGCAGCAAAAGTACACTTGGATGCATTGATTTGCAGACCGTACTTGTCAAGGCGTTGAAACACTTGCCGCATGTGCATCTTATGTTCCTCCCACGAAGTGCTAGCAATGAGGATGTCATCTAGATATGAAAAACAAAAGTGTAAGCCTTTCAGAACTTCGTGCATGAATCGTTGGAATGATTGGGCTGTGTTGCAGAGACCAAAAGGAAGGAAAACGAATTCAAATAGCCCAAATGGCATTGTAATGGCTGTCTTTGGCACATCATCTGGGTTAACTGGTATATGATGGAAGGCTCTAACCAAATCGATCTTGGAAAATATTCGGGCTCTGTGTAGACTTTGACCAAAATCGTGGATGTGTGGCACTGGATAGTGATCGGAAACAGTTATCCTATTCAGGGCATGATAGTCTCCAGTAGGTCTCCAATCGTTACGACCCTTCGGCACCATATGGAGGGGAGAAGCCCAGTTGGACTTTGATGGTCTGCATATACCTAACTCCATCATGTGCTGGAATTCTTGCTTTGCTACTTGCAGCTGAGCCGGATGCAATCTACGGGGTTTGGCAAATACGGGTGGACCATGTGTTTCGATATAATGCATTGTGTTGTGCCTGACTTTATCTGAAAACGGTCGAGGACGAGTGAGATGTGGAAAGTCCTTGAGGATATCCTGCATTGGGGAATTGCTGATTATAGTTTTGACTGAAGTAGGTGGTCCTGTATAATATCTTCCTTGTGTAGTAAGGGAAGTCAGAGGGTCGACCAATAATCTGTTTCTGATGTCGAGAATGAGTCCAAAGTTGGCCAAAAAGTCTGCACCGATTATAGGCTTCTGCACATCAGCTATGGTAAATTCCCATCTGAAAGAACGTCTTAAGTTGAGGTCAAGTTCTAGCACCTTTGTTCCATACGTCGAGATTTTAGAGTCGTTGGCAGCATACAATTCAACCTTTGTAGGCTGATTCTTAGTGCAATTGGGAATGATCGATAAATCTGCTCCAGAATCAATTAAGAAATTTAGGCCAGTTTTGTTGTCATACACAAACAGACGGCTATATTTAGGAGCCAGGCTGGACCCACAGGCCGTTACTGCGGCTGGCTGCGCTCGTTTCCCTGATCAGCAGTTCGGTCGAAGGAACACGGTGAACGACATTTCCTAGCGGCTGATCTAAACTTATCATGGTAGTAACAATATCCCTGACGATTGAGGCTTCTTCCTCGAGGGCGTGAACTAATGTGATACCTCGAATTCGGGTCATGTCGGTTTCTCTCTCTACTACGATAACGGGGACGAGCAGTACGCGATACATTAAGTTCTGCAACCTTCGTTGTGAGTTCTAAAATCTGCATTTCGAGATTTTTGATTACGGGATTGTCGGCTTCTAAGTTGATGCTGGCCAGTTGGGTTGGTTCTGTAAGTTCAGCAACCTTGTCAGCAAGGATGGCTAGCTTGTCTAGTTCATCACCGCTAACAGCCAGAACTGTCTGAATATTTTTGGGGAGACGTTGGAGCCACAAGTTTCTAAGAAATTCTTCGGTAATCTTGCCCGCTGAAAGCTCCCTCATTTTACGGAGTAAAACGCTGGGTTTCTGATCCCCTAACGCCAAATCTTCAAGCAGAATTTTAGCCTCTTTAGCAGCGGAGTTCTGAAAAATTTCGAGGAGTCGATCTTTGAGTTTAGTAAACGGAGCCTCGGCTGGACGGTCAAATAGTAAGTCACTGATGTTAGATAGAATCTCTGCGTCCAGGGAATTGACTAAATAGTTGTACTTAGTGTTCTCACTTGTAATCCGATTAATGGCAAAAGCTGCGTCTAGCTGCACAAAAAATAATTTCATGTTGGTTTTAGTGAAGATAGGCATTTTTGCCTGTACACATCCGATTTCCAACTCGTTCTGTTACGCCATTTCGGGCGCCTAACTATGCGGGTACAAGGAAAGCGGGATAGTCTTTGATTAGGCTTAGCCCGAGTCACGCACTCTTAGTCGTCTTATTGAATTTACGATTCAGAAACTGATCATACCTGCATGTCCTGTTAAAAATGTTCCTTCATAGACACAGAGTTGTTCACTATCCAATTCAGTCGAAAGTCCAGGTAGTTCGTTAATCGCATCACGTTCGGGTCACCACTTTGTCATTCGATCCTACTGATCTTTAGAACTAAGCAGACAAACACGAACAGTAACAAAAAAACTTTATTAAAAAGGTGAGAACTGTCACCGACATCCTCGGCCAACATCCAGGCAAAAACCCCGCGAACTTTCGTGCTTTCTTTTTCTACAAGTTGCCAGCCAACATCTCGTTGGCAAGTGTTGCCAGGCAGTGTTCGGGATCTCTGGCGCTGGCGGCCACAAACATATAGAATAGTTTTTACTGAACAACTGCCAGTATCATACACTGTACCAGCTATAAATACTTTTCATGTTATCTGCCAGTATGGTGTACTAGTGTATTCTGACTGAAAAATAGCCCTGTCTATAATAACGTATGCATCACAGCTCAAAATTCAATAATTTTTCTTTCCTATGTGAAGTAGCAATGTCCCTCCAGACCCCAAGAACAAAAATTTGTTACAAATTATGATTATAAAAACTGTATTTTTGTATTAAGTTTAACAAATTATTAATTTTTGTGTTGCTTTATTGAAATCGGTTTTTATTTATAAATATCACACGTTTGTTATTTTGCTAATATATTTTAAAAAATTCATTGGAAAATGTTTTATAAAACATCTTTTTTTATGATTAATGTATAGATTTTTTGGCATATTGGTAGGGAAATCAGTTTTATACACTGTGGTGAACATGTTAAGCTTCAGCTACTTATGTAGTGTAAAATTCACATAGTAAATACCAAACAATCAAATTCAAGAATATTCCATTCAGATTTTGTAGAAGAAACTCTGATCAAATACTTTATCTCACTACATGGTAGAAATTATTTGGAGTTATAGATGTATGTAGAATGTTTTATATATTTTACAGTGCAATTTCGAGCAATAGTTGTGGATCCTTATTTGATTCCATCAGTTTCGGGAACAATTGATATGCATGTTAGGGTGAGCGAAGTCCTTTTGTTACTTAATATAAAATTTGTCACATTATAAAATTAAAAGGTTCTTTTTACTTTTGTAGGATTCACATATGAATAAAATACATCAATGGAGAAATGTGCCAATAAGTAGAGGTATTATAAAACTCAGAAAGTTAATAAAGTAATTAATTCTGACTATATTTGCATACTTTTATTATTAAGGTATTGCTGCAGCAGATTTCTTATTAGCAGACGATCCCAATTTAGGAGATTGGACGGTTCATGTCGACGTAAAGGTGCGTGAAAGTTCAAGAAAGCTCATTTAATATTACTAATTCATTTTATTTAATTAGTTAATAACATATGAAAAAATTATTTCAGGGACAAAATTTTTCTAAACCATTTACCGTAGCCGAATATTGTATGTATATTTATGTATATAATTCTGCATTAATCTGATATTTTAAAATATCTAAAAGTTAAATTTTAATTTTAGCACTTCCAACTTTTGAAGTTCATATCGTTTTACCCAGTTATGCAACCTACAATGAATCTGATATTGTCTGCACTATAAAAGCAATGTATGATTTTATTGATTTTTTTAAAAATATTTATATAGAAATGGTTTAAATACTATACTAATTACAAAGAAAATTATAACAATGAAACATTAACATCTTACAGAGGGACCTTGATATATCATTTTGCATAATGTCATTGATTAATTAAGAATGGTAAACTATATGATTCATTGAATAAATTCATACTTACATTGTTTGAACAGGAGTGTATATTTTTATTATTGGGCTGCAATTTGAAAAAATTGTAGACCTACAAATTTCCACTGTTGTCCGTCTGTTTGTCTTTCCTTAATTTTGTGATTGGAATTCGATAAAAGATGAGACCAGATATGGAAACTTTAGGGGAAGGAGGCCCTGATTAACTATATAAGAACTTCCAATGCAAACTGAAAGTCATATTATTTTCAATTAAAAAATTTTCACTTGAAAGGAATTAGATAGATGACTGGCACGGCTCTATTGTTAAAGGAAAAGTATCATGTACAGGGGCAAGCCACTACTAATTTGAAGTGGAGAGTGTTATTTTAAATTAAATAAATTAAAAATATGATTAAAAATTGCAGTCTGGCGTTGTGAGGATGTCACAATAAATAATTGCTTGTTTATTTTAAATTGTTTTTTGTTTCATTAATATTTTCATAGCTTATTTTTTATAATTATTTAGCAACTAGATTAATGGATTTCTTTTGTATTGCTTATCTCAGATGGTTATCATATATCACAGATGACTTTGTTATGTATTTTAAATAAATTACAGTGTTACAGTTTAGTGTACAATAAAAGAGTATTTTCTATTTATATGCTTATATATTTCCATAAAAATTCAAATTTTTTAGTTGGTTAGGAATATATTTCTCAAGTAATACATTAGTTCAATGGGAAATCAATGTCCAAAAGATATTATTTAAATATAAGTTGCACTTTTAGGAAAACTACAATATACATTGATGACCCTGAATCTCTCTGCTAACACATTTATTAAAGAAACTTCTCAAATATAAATTCAGTTCAAACTGTTTTTCTTGGAACAAAAACTTCTTAGAAAATTTATTTTGAAATAACATGCTCATCATCCGGATTCACCAAGGCAAAAATTTTCTCTTTTTTCTTGCTGACTCCTTCTGATAGGTATATAGAGCAAAAAAGATTTTCCTAAAAAGTTTCATTCTGAGAAAAGATTTTGAATCAAATTTCTCTGTCACTTTATTGCGGTTACTTTCTGATTAAACGTAAAAGTTTTAATTAACTCTTTTGAATATAAGAAGCTGTTTGACATTCATTTTGCATTTTCATTATTCATGTATAAGTGACTATAATTAATTGTAATTCATTTTCTTCAGTTCTGTGATGAAAATCATTTATCAGGTTTAATATATATGATAAAACTCCACTGTTAGGATCTAATTCAGTGGTCTATGCAAACTATGTCATTCATCAAAGATGTCGTATGAAAAATTTTGTTGATTGTGACAATGTAATAAAATATAAAAGCAAAAGAAAGTAAACCAACCAAGCTTCACAACTGTTGAATAATTTCAACTAAAAATTTACTAAAACAAATAGTTGATGCCAATTTTTATCAAAAAGAAAGGATCACCAATAAAATTGGAACAGTTCAAACACTGTTGTAATTGGTTCTTGGAAATCTGTTATTAAGTTATGGTATTAGGTTATGTTATTGAGTTGCCATCTGGCCAACTCTATTATAGGTCAAGCCAACTTTTAATGGGAAAAATCAAAGCCTGCTGTAGGGACCAACAACAGTATAGCAGTACAGTATAGCCTACAATTTTCTGGCATCTTTCATCAACAAAATATTATAAATTTTATATTTAATAACAATGTAAATATAAAATCAATATACATTTAAATTTCACGATTCATTAAATTTCTGTTATCTATATTTTATAGTTCTGTTTATAATTAACAGCATGCTTACTGAATAATTTATTTTGTTGAATTAACATCAGTGCTATTAAAATTGTTTAGATACTTTTATTAAATACTTAGGTATACTTATGGAAAGCCAGTGAGAGGTGATGTAACATTAACCGTAGCTCCAAGGACAAGGTATAATTATCTCTCTGTTCGACCTTACGAGTCAACACAAGTGAAAGCAAAGGTTATTAAAAATTATAGTGATGTAATTAAAGCAAACCTAATAAAATTAATAAATGGTAAAAATTATAATAATAACTTTTTCAGATTAATGGTGTAATAGAGATTTCGATGAATTTATTGAGAGATCTGCAATTGAAAACCGATTTTTTTGAACGTGAAATTGAATTTTTTGCACTCGTAGAAGAAGAAATTACAAGTCGGAAATACAACAAAACGAATACTATGTGGATATATGATAAAGATGTTAAAGTTCAATTAATAAAAACATCAGATACATTTAAATCAGGGTTAAAATTTACAGCATTTGTAAGTATATATGTACTTTTTAAATTTAAAACTGAGAATTTTATGTAAACTTTCAATTAAGGGATATATTGAATATAAAATTTTATTTATGTAATTTTTAAAAATATAATGAAACAAATAACATTGCAAGTAATCAAAGTAAATAAAGAATAATAAACATTTTTACATATTTAGTTGAAAGTTACACATCAAGATGGGACACTGGTAGTTGGAGGAGATAGAAACTTAAAATTAACATTTGGTTACACTCATATTGAAAAAGACTGGAAGTCATCTTACTACACATTACCAGAAAATGGATTGCTGAAGCTCGAATTCTATCCTCTCCACGAAGAACTTAACATTTTATATATGAGGGTGGAATTCCGAGGACAGACTCATTACATTGATGGAATAGATTCTGCAGTATCACCCAGTAACAACTTTATTCAAGTTACTCCCTTAACAACAAGCATTAGAGTCGGAAATAATGTCGAATTTGAAGTAAATGCTACTGAACCAATGAGTCACTTAACATATCAAGTAATGTTTCATTATTATTAAATTAAACATAACTATAATATTAATTAGAATTATTTAAAATTTTAATTAATATAGTATTGTAATAATTTTTGATCAAATTAGTGAATATTTAAAGGAGATGTTTATGAATGAAGAATTCTTAAAAACTGAAAATATTTGTTTTAAAAATAAAACATAATTTAAAAACTTTGATTTTTAATAATTTTTTATTCTAGTTTATTATTCTTTAAATAATTCAGTTACAGAGAGTTGTAAACTATAGAATGATTACAAGTGGCCATCTATTATCCGTGTGTACAATTTTTGAGCTACTTTTTACTCTTTCCCTTGCTGTTGTGTACAATGAAACGATGTACTTTTGTCTAATCCTTCCCCCTTCATTACATGTCCAATAGTTCATAGACTTTGTCTTACATTGAAATGACCTTCAAGTTCTGCAAATATTTTCTAACTGATGATTTTGTCGTGACTAAGGCTATACTGAAATGTAGCCAGTCTGGTTGTGGGGTGACATGAATGAGGACTTTACAAAATAAGAGGAAAAAAAACCAGGAACAAATGTTATTGGCAATAACTAATTTAATGATATAACAAATAATTGATTGACGAATAGCTAATGGATTTAACTAATATTCAAAAAAAAAAAACTATACAATGCCTTGAACTTATACACTAATTAAGGTAATGCTTGGACTAACATGAAAAAAAATGCACTTATTCTAAAATACATATATATAGATATACATACAAATATTTACATGGTGGCATATTTGGTCGTTGCATCCTATTAATACAATTACGTTACAGATTCGATACCCTTTGTTTGCAGGCACGTGGTCGAACTCACTCCACAAACACGAGATACGGTGCCAAATTAAAGAATTAATCGTCCTGATGAGTACTTCTAGTTCTTACATATAATTTTAATTTAATTTATTGCCAGCTTTCACAAAATTCAAGTCAATGGGTTTTGATTGTCTTCACGCACAGTCTTTTCTTCTCTTTCTTCCAGTTTCAAACCTTACCCATAATCTTCTCCCCTAGCATAGGATCAATCCCGTCTCCAGAGTCCACACAGGAAAAAAAAAAGGAGAGCCTACACGTGTGACACACATTTTTATATTCCCCACCATCCGGGAGCCTTTACTGGGCATGTAACCTTCTTTCCACCAATCCTCATTTACCATTGTTGTGACCCCAAAAGGTGATACGGAGCTTAAAGTAATACGAACGCGTCACACTCAACAGAAAACCCGATACCAATATTATAAAGAAAAATGGAATGAATATATATAAATTACAACTATTAAGTTCTTTACAATTACAATAGTGGTGGAGCACTACAATTTATTTGCATGACTAGTAAGTAGGATTATAAGAACAAATTCATATGAGACTAACACCACTAAAACATGGTCCACATAGACAATGCCTCAGCCTCCTCTCCTCCCATCAGGTATAGTGATGTAGTTTTTGTGACTCCCTTCCCCGAAAACTGACTACATAATTAATGGATGGCTTTAAGGTTCCTGTGTATGCAAGACAGAAGTTATTTTTATGTTCATCTAATCTCTCTGCAAAAATTTTTGTTTCTTTGTTTTCCAAGACAACATCTTACTTGTTGTTTGGTTGGAAGTCATTAAAGAAATCCCTGATAGTTGTTTCTAAGTCTTAAGCTGTTGCAATGCAAAGTTGAGAAATTTTTTCTCAAAATGCCTTAAAATGAATGATCATAAATGTACATTATGAGGAAACCATGTTATATCAGATCTATTGTCAAGGAAATTTGTTGTTGAGTTTGTCTATGTGTGAAGTTGCCGATTCATGCTAAAAGGTCAGAATAATGGAATAGTTCTGTTTCATAAGTGGGTGCGATTGGTACAGAGGCAAACTTCACAGTTACACAACAATTGTCTCGATTTATTGTGACTTAAGAATAAGCTTACATCTACAATAGTTTTCACTCTGTAGACGAAATCAAGTCTTCCAGTTCCTTTCTTTTGCATGAAGGGTGAATGTCCTATGAGAGTGATCCTTTCAAATCTCTTTTGGAAGTTGACTGTCCCAGGGTATTGTTGGGAGGAAGTCCATAGAGATGATGATGATTAATCCGGTTCGGTGTCGGTTTGCAGAGGAGATTTCAACCAAGGATGGTGCTGCACAATAGGAAGTCAAGGGAGAAGCTTCCTGTGTCCATGGAATACAGATTTTTATAGGTTTTTCAGGTCTGAGATCAATCACTTTGATTAGTTATTTTGCCTCATCTACTCTCTAATTGGCCATCTCTCGTTACTAAGTGTAACGAGATCCAGAACTCAGATTGTGGGATGAGTCAATATTGACTGTCAATTTGATCCCAATCAGAGATAGTTGTTCTTAGGACTTACATTGCCTATTCTTCTATTGTTTAAATATGAGAACTATTCTCTTTTTTTCTTTTTCTCATCAAATTGAACATACCCTTTTTTTGGTCATAAAATTTCTACATTTTAATATTAACATTATTATATAATTATTTTATGAATTTCTTTTATATTTCTGGTATGGTTCCAGTACACTTCTGGAACCTCAAATATGCGTAAGATTTTGTCTCGAAAGACCAATGTCGTAGGGACTTTGTAGTTAATCTGCTATTCTCTTAAATTATGCAATCAAAATTCCTTACTTAACTAATTGTTATAAAACTGTTTGAAATTTTCTAGATTTATTTTAAGATTTCATTTACATTTCTTCTTTTTTTATATTGAAAGATAACTGTGATTGAATTGATATTCTTACAAAAACAATCCATAGTCATAGAATGATGATCGAGGCTGGCACTAACACATGGGAAAACTGGGCGACAAATTTTCATTAATTTTCATGAGTGAAAATAACAAATAGTGAAATTATCGTAGTAATGTAAGTGAAATGAAACTATTTTAAATAAAATTTAAATTTAAAAACATTCAAAAATTTCTTCCCACTCTTAACAGGTATGACATTTAAAAAATTGTTTTTTGTTTTATGTAGGGGAATAAGGGGCATCAAATATTCAATACATGTCTTGTCCTGAGCAGCATAAACTCTAGCACCGGCCCTGAAGTTGATTCAAGATACAGGAGATCTTCACCAAAGGTGATGATAATCCTCACCACAGGAGGATTATCATCACCATTTTTATAATAAAATTTAACAAAAATATGTAAACTTATTGTTGTAATGTACTAAGCAAGATTCTTGTGGAACAGGGGTGAAAAAATAAACTTACTTGTCAGTGTCATAAGACAAAGTTGGATGGCTAGATTCAATATGTGGGACTATTGTTCACAGCCATTTCCGGTCATCTCTTTCTGGTGTTAAAACCAGTTGTGTCTGTTTGATGATGGCCATTACAATACATATATACCTTTAGAATTTATTTTAAACCATTGATGGGCAACCCGCGGCCCTCGGGCCGCATGCGGCCCGCAGTAATATTTTTTGCGGCCTGCGTGGCATAAAACGTGAATAAATATATCAATTTCCCAGCTTAATGAGATATTCTACAAAAATTCAAACGTTATTTTCTACAACTTATATTTGTGAAAAGTTTTTTCGCAATGAATTTAGTAAAAATTAAAACAAGAAACCGGCTAACAGATACATCGAAACTAATTTAAAACTAGCAGTGACTGATATTTAACCAAATATTTCTGATATATTACATTTAGATCAGTGCCAGAAGCTATATTAAGTATACCTATGCTAATTTATAATTATATATGAATAAAGAATTGTGATTTACTGACAGTTTCCCCCTCTTTTCTCTTGTGTGCAGCCCGCGTCAGTTCAAAAGTTTTGAAATGCGGCCCTTACGTAGAAAAAGGTTACCCATCCCTGTTCTAAACAATTTTTAAATTACAAAAATGAAATTATATAGATTAAGAATTATCAATTCATTTTAGATTTTATAATTAATTTTTAGATAATTAGATAAACAAATAAATAAAAATATAATTTATGTAGTAATGTAAATTATTGTGTTGTAAATTTTCAAGATCACTTTGAGCTTGGTAATAAAGAAATTAAAAAAAAAAAAGAATTAAAATATAAATTCAAAATATCCTGTTTATAATTAATACATATTTATTTATAATTTTATATACTATATTTCCTTGTTACAAGTCAAGGATGGCGACCTTAACTTTAGAGGAAAAACAAAATAAAACTGAATTTCTAGGAATATGTTTAATTGAAAGAATATTTAAGATACCACAGACAAGGAAAATGAATTTGTGGAAATTATAGTTAAAATTTTTAAATTGTAAACATTATTAAGTGATTATAATGATTCTAATAAAAGATTTTCTCCTAAGCTATAACGTATGATTATTGAACAAATAAGGAGAATAAGGTTATGTAACCTTTTTAATTAATACAATTTAATATATATTTGAAAGATTAATGATAAAACACAGCGATATAATAAGATTTTATTTTTTTTAAAATATATTCGAGGACTGGGGGAGTTTGGTTAAGGTTCAGTCCAATTACCAAAGCAAAGTTGAATACTGTTGTCAGGATTGGATGTTGGTTACACAAGAAAAAGGAAATATTTTCAAGTTATTTATTTTTAAGTGGATGTTTCCAAATGGAGAATGACATGCTTTTGTTTTGGGGATATAATTTTAATTAATTTGAATATGAAAGATGGTTGGAATAAAGAAGAGAAGTATCATTCACTTCAAAGAATTCTTTCTCGGAAAGGAAGTTCTAGTAATAGAATGGGGCTACTTCCATTTACTGCTCTCTCAGAAATTAAAGGAACTTTCCTTAATTAAGAAACCACAAGTGATTATATGTCACAGTAACTCTGCTTCTATGAACATATACCATTAATACACTGAAGGAAAGGTATACAATGTGTTGAATAAACTTTATTGAGTCATCTCATTAGATAGGCCCTTGTACCATAAACCTCAAATCCAACCATCATCTCAGAAGTTTCTGTTTCAACTCTCATCATTATGGGTTTGAAAGTTTCAACTCCTGTGTAAAAGCTATTCAAATACATAAATGAAATCAGTAAAACAAAAAAATTTTATATCACTTATATAAATTAAAGTTTCTTTTGATCATTTTCTTATTATGATTTTTCAAAATGGATTAAACTTTTGGGCCCCTTTATGTCCCGGGGTTTTGGAAAGTTCGTTACAGTTTAAAACACAAAATTAATGTAATTTTATTAACATTAAATGTAGTCTACATTATTTGATGGCTGGCCAAAATAGTAAAAGGATTAACTGCCACTCCGGAAGACTCAAGTTTGAGCATTGGATGATTTGTCTCGCATATCTTGAACCTTTACACCTACCTGTCCCTTTTATGACTTGTTACAATGGGCATGAAATAGAAAAAGTGTAAATACATACACATTAGTTTTGGAATATGTAAAGTACTGAAAATATTTCATCAGAAGGTTTAAAAGAATATAATGAGCATATACATTTATGTATGAAGACAACAAACTTGGAAATAACAGAATTAAATATTTTTATTTGCTTTTTCAAAGATTTTATATTAAGAATTCAAAGATGATTGTCAATGTATAATACTTGAAAATAATTAAATAAATTAAACAGTATTTAAACAGTAATTAAATTTAAATAAATTTTGACTGCAATATAATAAATGTTTTATAATTATCATCAGAAACTGAATAAAATTAAAATTAATTAATGAATTATTTTAAATTCATAGGTAATGGGAAGAGGAAGCATGGTGTTGGCACGAACGATACCCGTCCCTAATGAAAAAGTTTACAGATTCAGTTTTAGAGTTTCTAGTCAAATGGCACCGAAAGCACGAGTAATTGCTTATTACGTAAGGAATACGAATAAAGAAATTGTTGCCGATGCTGTCAACTTTGAAGTGCAAGGCGTATTTAGGACCCAGGTCAGTATAAATTTTCAGATAAATACTTGATTATATTTCAATGAAAAGCAATACAATTTTTTTTCACGTAGGTTAATGTACGAAGCAATTTCAAAGAAGTACAGCCTGATACGACAGTTGAAATTCGTGTAGAAACCAGGCCCAATGCACTTATAGGAATTCTTGCCATAGATAAAGAAAGCATTTTACTAAAATCTGGAAATGATATATCACAAAGTGATGTAAGTTTTACAAAGTTTTATCAATTTCTTTATAATAAAGTTAATCTTTTATTATATATAATCTTAAAAGGTAATCAAAGAATTAGAAACATATGATGGTGGTAAAGAACATAAATATTGGCCACCTTGGAATCAAAGAAAGAGAAAGAAAAGATCTCTTTGGTGGTTAGGATCTACATCTGCAGCAGAAATATTTGAAGTAAATTAAAATTAATTAATAAATTATTTTAAAAAAGAATATAAATGAATATATTTTTTATTCTGAAAATTATACATTTTTAGTATTAATTTTTTAAATAGGATTCTGGTGTTCAAGTTCTTACAGATGGATTAATTTATAAATTTCCAAAAGATGGTAAGATATTTTATTTGAATTTTGAATATCTGTCATTGAATAATTATGAAATACAAAATGAGACTTAAGCCAAGAAATTCTTTCTTATATTCTTGTGTAATTATCAATTGATAGCTTTTGTTATTGTTGTGATACAGTCATTAATAAAAATTACAAAACTGAATGCTTTTATTATCAGATCGATATCGAGAGAATGTGATTTACATTGACGACAGAACATTAAATGTTCCGGTGCAGCCGCCCTCGGCATTACCGGATGCACCCCTCGAGAAACAGCACGTAGTCCTAAGAAAACTGTATCCCGACACTTGGCTTTGGATGAACGCAACAGCAGGGTAATTAAAATAGTCTGTTTAAACTTAAATTTATAAGTTAAGTTATTGTCTAAAATTTATTTATTCTATAGAAACGATGGCGTGGCTGTTATATCTCATTCAGTACCAAAAGCATTAACAACATGGGTTATCAGTGCATTTTCTATGAGTTCTACAAATGGGTTAGGAATTCAAGATAAACCTGCAGAGGTAACAATGCATAACATTATTAATAAGAATTTTTCAAACTTATTTGTTATATAAACTGCCATTTAGTAGAACAATAATTTTTGAGGTATTAATATTCAGAATAATAAGAATCAGCACCGCAATGGAAAAATGTGGGGCCCCTGTAAATTTTTGAAGGGCTCACATTTTATCCATTGCAGATCCATGAGCAAATTTCAATATTAATATTAACAATAAATAGAAATTTATTTTAAATTTAAATAAATTATTTACTGTTTTTAAAAATTTCTTTTTTATTAATGATTTTCTGTTAGAAAATCTCATATAAATCTATATAGTTATCTAAATTTCATCAAGTTAACATAACTTATCTGTAAAACTGTTAACATTGAAACCACCACAGACAAACGTGTGCAGCAGTTCAACATACTTCTGTTTGGACTTTCACCTCACCGCATGCTCCAAACATTTTTTCCACAGTTGATGTAATTGTAATCCTTGTATATATTTCTGTAAAATGAACTTGTGACAATGACCGATGGACTCCTTTGTTGTCCAGTATCATTCCTCCAGCATGACGCGACGACAACACTACTCGTGAATATAATCGGTGACCAACTTAACGGATTTTCTTCTCGAGGTATGACTCAGTTGACTCCTCACTCCTCATGTGTTTCCTGTGCATAATTGAAGAATAAGGCTCTCCTGGGACTTAGTTATTGTGAAGACAAAAGAAAGTCATTTGTTGTATTTATTCTATAATTGTGTTTTTGGAGTTACAATCAACCAGTTGAAGATGATGCACTAGCCACTCTGGTAACTTAAGTAATTTATTTAGCACCCTTTTTAGAAATACCACTTTTAAAGATGCATTAACATTTTTCAATGGCCAATGCCTGAAGATAGCGCATCAGCCAGGCAAAAAAGACATTAGCACTCTTTTTTAATAATCCCTACTGTTAAAATGCATTAAGTACTTTAGCTTATCAGAATGATTTCTGTTTTTATTTTTGTGTCCTCTCATCTTAAGTCAATCTTTTGTCAATTTTAACAGGAACAACTCATTGATTTGTTTAGCACCTCAGTCAAAGAAGCTAATAGGTTGTCAATAATGCCATTTGCTAATGTATAAACTGCATTTCTTCAGAAACAATACAAACTGGAAACGATGATGTAAAATATAGCCTAACAACCAGCATTTGGTTAGCTACATGAAAATACACCTTAATTATCTATAAAATAGTTTTAGATTAAGTTTTGCTGCTGGAATGAAATGTACAAAATATTCTTTACGGAAGTTTCTACGTTAAATTTTGCATATGCTTTAGAAAAAATTTTAAGTTGCCAATAGTTACAAGCCCTCTGCATTCTAGAATCTGTGGGAACAATTATTATGACCCTGATAAGAATCAGAAATTCTGGTAAAAGTCATTTTGAAAATATTGTTTAAATAATCATTGGATTTTAAGTGCTTAATTCAAACGACAATAAGTAAATTCACTCCAATAAAATATATAATCTTAATTACTGTGTATTTTTGACAATTTTTAATCTGTTAAATTTACTAACAAAAAAATTCTTTCTTTCTCAGATCAAAGTATCACAACAGTTCTTTATTAAAATGAGTCTACCGTATACAGTACTAAAAGGAGAATCTGTTGCAATTCAAGTTGTAGTTTTTAATTATAACTCAAGACCTGTTAAGGTATTGGAAATTCAAGAGTTTAATTTGTAATATATTTTATGTTTTCTGTGACAAGTTTATTATTTATTCTAGGCAGAAGTAACTATGGTGAATAGTAAAAACGAATATGAATTCACAATTGCTGGCAGCGATAAAGTTGAATATCAAGATAAAAGGGAGAGATCAAAATTTGTCACGGTGAGTAAATTTGAATAAATTTATATTGTGTTCTTAAACTTAGAAATTATAGAAATTTCTTTTTTTTAAATTTTAGATAGCTCCAAATGAAGGAACTCCCGTATCTTTCCTCATCACGCCAAAGAAAGTAGGTTATATTGACATCAGAGTTGTGGCCAACACAGATCGTGCAAGTGATGCCATCACAAAGCGATTACATGTTAAGGTTAATAATAGCTTATAATTAAGTTATTTAATTAATTTTTGTTTTTAAAGATTCCACAATTAGAAATTGTAAGTTA
Source organism: Centruroides vittatus (assembly GCF_030686945.1). NCBI lineage: Eukaryota > Metazoa > Arthropoda > Arachnida > Scorpiones > Buthidae > Centruroides > Centruroides vittatus. Next base: position 829,840 of record NW_027122175.1, on the reverse strand, counting down.
TTATACAATTTTACAGCTTGAAGGCAGCACACAATACTTCAACAAGGCAATGTTTGTGGATTTTTCATCTTCGGGAACAGAACCAGTTAAAGATAATATATCTATTCCAATTCCTTACAACAGTATTGACAGTTCACAAAGAATAACAATTTCTGGTGTAGGTAAGGAAATTGGGCATTCTTACTTTAGAATTTATTTATATAAATAATTCTGATGCTTGATAACTAGCTAATTCTTGCCTTTAGATGGATGATCATGCAAAGGACCAAACTTGATTCTTTATTAAATCTACATTTCAGTATACAAATTGTAGAAATGAAAGTAATTTGACAGTTTATTAAACTAAATAGAAACTCAAACTGCTATTCATATTTCTTGCTTTATTTTTTGGCTTCCTTAAAATCATTCAATCCTTTTGTCTGTATAAAATACATTACATTGTCACAAACAAAAAAACAAATTAATAATTTCTTTTTATAATTCCATAAATAAAATGTTACCATTTCCATAACTTATATTAGTTTATTACTTGGGATTTTGAAATCAGTTTCCAGGATATCACAACTACTATCACAAAATCCAAAACTAACAGAAATAGTAAACTCGTGTTAGTGAACACGAGTTTACTATTTCCTGAAGTTATCCATTTAATATGGAGTTTTTCTCCACATTAAATGGATATCTTCAGGCTCTTAACATTCTAAATTTGAACTGTGAGATGGGATGCTTTGACACGAAATAATCAGGCTTTATTGGAATTGATCTGGTAATTTTGTTTCATTATGATCAAATTGCATAAATGTGGAAAACATCATTCATATGATCAATCAATAAAATAAAACAAGACTGCATATTTAGTAACCAAACTTTATTTTTGGCCTGTCTTAAGTTGTCTTCAGCTTATGCACATAGCAAATTAGCTAAGCTTCATTTTATATCTAAAGAAGTAATTTTGTTTTGTTTAATTTTATTGAATGACTGTGTTAAAATTATGATTACTTGTAAATTATGTTGAAGACAAGATATACCCATGGAAAAATTCTTTCAGATGTATAAAATTTCTTTTACATTCCTATGGTATAAATTCATGATATAATCTTGTTGTGCAAGTTGAAACAGTGTCTTGTTTTTCTTGTTTGGTTCAATATCACTACTTCATGATATAAATTACAAGGAATATAATTGATCTTTTCATATTGAATATTTCAATAATTGCAATTAGTCCAAAAATCATAGACTGGACAATTAGAAAAATTATAAAATTTTAGAAAAACTTTAATAATAATTTTATGTAAATGTAACAAAAATACAGCTTTAACACATTTAATTTCTACAAAGATCATACATAAGATATTTTATTAAATGTATTTCTGTGTACACATTTAGGAGATATACTCGGAGTTGCCATCAATAACATGGAACAGATTCTTCGTCTGCCTTATGGATGTGGCGAACAGAACATGTTGAGTTTTGCATCGAATGTCATCATAACAAATTATCTCATTCGATCTCAACGTCTGACTAATTCCATCAAAGACAAAGCAATAACATTCCTTCGATTTGGTAATCCTAAATTTTTTTTATTTAGTTTCCTATTAAATTTTGAATATTAATTTCTATTAATATGTTCTAGGATATCAAAGACAATTAACATACAAGAGGGATGATGGATCATTTAGTGGCTTTGGTCAGAAAGACAGAAGCGGAAGTGTCTGGTAATGTAATTTTGTTAATAATCGTGTTGGTCAGATGGCTCTTTGGTAAGATATTAGCTTGCTTCCAAAGTTTAAATCAGTTCTAGATTTCTACATAATTATAATTACATAGAATTAAAAATATAGTTATAATTTCACATATGTAATACGACCAGTGTTTGCTAATGATATTGCAAGTCTGGTCCATCTTTAATGGCAAAACTATGGCCGTCACTAGTCTTAATACGGCAATTCATTAGTATCAAATAATTATCATCAACAGTCTTATTTGCTATCTAACTTATTGTTCCTTTCAATTTTAATAGGTTGACAGCTTTAGTGACCAAATATTTTTATGCTGCAAGAACATTAATTGACATAGATGAAGATGTCATTGAGAAAGCAATCCAGTGGTTGGTTCAAAATCGGAATTCTGACGGTTCATTTGAAGAAGTGGGTGAAATTCATCACAGACCAATGCAGGTGAAATTTCAATTTTGAAAATTTATTGGTTGATTGATTAATTAATTTTAAAAAATTTATTTGGCACACGACATGATAGAAAATCTTATAAATTCTTCATGGGAAAAATACAAGGAAAATTTATTTAAAATAAAATTTAAACTGTATAGTTTTCTGTATATTCTTTAAAATTTAAGTTTAGTAATTTTACTTTTAAAAACAATTTAAACATTTTTGCTTTCAGGAAAATAAGAATGCTTTGAGTGCTTTTGTACTGATAGCACTTCTTCAAAGTGGAGTAAGTTGATATTATTTATATCAAATGATATTTAATATTAATTATATATGAAATATTGAATTAATGCAATTGTTGCTTTGATGCTTTTTAATACGGATCATAAATTGTCTTCTCTATCATATGTGGTGACAGTGTCAAGAAAGTTAGGGTCCTGAGAGGACCTATATCAGAATGCAAAGGAACAATAAAGTTCTAATACAGATTATTGAATTTTGATTTGGTAATGTGAAAAAACTACCATGAATTTTGATCTTAAGTCGTACATGGTAATGCTTAAGATCACATGCATAAAGCAACTGCCATAGCTCATTCATCTCCATGCATATTTGCATTTGCCAAAAAACACAAGGAGAGTTTCCAGCTGCAACTGGTGATTGATAAGTCAGCCCTCCCACTATCTACATCGAGAGGATTCTTAATCGTTTTGTTACATAACACCTCCAATCACACCTTATGTTTATGAGCTAGCCGACTGAGGGGAGGATCTTGTCTTGCGTCAAGATGGACAAAGACGTAATTTGTATGTGGGTGGTGGTGGCAGAGACACTGATGCTAGGCAAAATCCCATTTATTTAAAATGAAAGATTTGCTTACATATTTTAATACAAAGATTTTTTCCACAAATGGCAATCGTCGACAAGAGAGTTCATTCAGATAACTGTTGAAGGTTTGTCCTGGACGGATATACGATGGTAGCCCCGGGCAGTGGCAAGATGCATTCACCAGATGGGTGAACAAGACACAGCATACACTGGACAGAGAGGATGAGGTGATGGGAGGAACTTGGGCGATATTGATGTTGCTGAAAAAAAAGGTTAACACATGTATGAACTGGCAGCACAATTCATAGAAAAACTGCAATTTGACCTTGAAATCTGGTGGTTTTGTAAGATTTCTGTCCTCAATTGCCCATTCTGATTGGCTGCTTTTCCTCATTCTCACTTTCTAAGCGGTCAATCACTAGTTACTATGTGTAACGAGATCCCAACTGAGATTGCGAGAGAGGTCAAAATCAAAGTTGAATTCAATCTCCCAACTAGAGGGGGTTGATCTTAGGACTAGCATTTTTTCATTGTTTATGACTTAATATTGCATTTTCATATAAACAAAAATCTGTGTCTAGCTTCCATTTTTTTTTTTTCTTTCTTTTGTTACAAAAATAATTTTAACGTGAAGTTTGGCAAAGGTTTGGACCTGTCCAGAGCCTCGCATATTGTGGAAGGTCTTGTTGTGCTTCTCCAAGAGCTTTATGCTCTTAGTTTGAGAACACATATATACTTTACTGTGTGACTTTAGGACTTTTTTCCCATCCATCAGAATTGAACCCCACTTTTGTGAGTATAGGATTAAATTTTTAGTTTGACTGAAAGCATTATTTATTCTTGTATTTAATGCTTTTGTATTTATATGTGAAGCATAAACTGTTTTTATTTTTTTAATAATTTATCCTGATCACTCTTTAATATGTAAATAACTGTAAATCAAGCAAGACAGAAAAAAATACGCAGAAAGTTCTCAATATTGTTCAGTATACTGTTCTTGGACAGGGCAACATAAACAGCTTTTTAAATATTGTAACTTCTTAATTTGGTAAAAAGCAGACAAATGGTAAAAATTAGACTATTAATCTACTCCTGTAATTAATAAACATGAAAATTTACACCTTCCTCTCAATTTCCAGCATTCACTGTTTAAAAACAAACCTTGTAAATTTTCATGTTTATAAGATAGTTTTATTAATTTTATTAAACTCTAAAGCTGGAACTATTTTTTTACCATTTGCCTGAAGTTCCTGTGTTATAATTCTGATTAAGCACAAATTTCCTTTAAAGAACTTATGTTTTTATTACTATAATAATAAATAATTTGAAGTATGCTTTATTAAATAATAAATTTAACTTTTTCAAGGCTGAACAAAACTATTCAGCGGTAATAGAAAATATTGGAAGTTATCTTGGTTTACAAGTGTTTAGCTCTACAGATTCTTATACACTCAACATTATTAATTATGCATTAAGTCTTCAAGGAAATCCACGACAAGCTACTGTTCTAGAAAATGGAATTAAAAAAATGGATGGACTTGTTAAAAAATCAGGTTATCTTTTTATGTATATATATTTTTAATGCAAAAAACATTATTCTTTTACTTAAACTAACTAGAAAGTTAATTTGTTCTGATATTTACTAAGCTAAGTTTTAAATTTTGTATTTAAAATAGATAAAGGAGATAAGAGTTATTGGACAGACTTGGAAGAAAAGATTAACGTTACAGATAAACAGTCAGACTATTTCTATTTACAACATTCCCAAGACATAGAAATGACTGCATATGCTTTACTAGTTTATTCACGAAAGGGCGAGTTTAATAAAGCAATACCTGTACTAAAATGGCTCGTTTCCAGTCAGAATGAAATTGGAGGTTTTACATCAACACAGGTAATTCAATTTGTATTAATAATTTTAGAGACAAAAATATGATCTGTTTCTATAATAAAAAGATGCTTTTCCGATTTGTTACAGGATAGCATAGTTGCATTACAAGCATTAGCAGAAGTTGGTTCAATAATGTCCTCGACTGCGACGTCTGTCAATGCAAAATTTAATTATGGAGACGAAAGAAGTAAAAATATAAGAATTAATGAACAGAATATAATGAACTTGCAACGAATTGATGTAAATTTTTTAACTTAATATTACATAGAGATTTTTTGGTATTCAATTAGTTAATCATCTTGATTATTAAAATGCTACATTAATAATAATAAGAATTTTTATGCTTTTACATATATTAAGACAGATTTCTGTCTCAAGGATTTTTTAATCATGATGCATTCAAATGAAAATGAAAATATGGCTGGAAAATTGCACAACAATGCTTGTTTACATATTTCCATCATCCTATAGTTATAACCAGCATTTCAGATATGAGATTCTACACTATTTTCCATACAATTTAGATTTGTCACTGTGCAACTTCCATATTTTCAGGTTCCATTAAAGAATAGTTCCATATTAGCCAAGAAGCAGGGCCAGCTCAATAGAGTGACTGCCTCAAGTGGCAAAATAAGCTGTCAAATATGTTCAAAAGATGAAAAAAAATAAGCCAAATTCAATATTCTCAAATAGTTCATGGAAGAGTGCCAGCAGTAGAAGTGCTCTCTATTAGAAACTAGAAGCAGGGGTAGCAAAAATGGTTGTCTCAGGTGCAGGTTCACTGCCAAGAAGTGAACCTGCACCTTTTCAATGGTAAAAATTGTCATACTGTTTATCCAATTGTTATATCATTTTTCAAAACCATTTTTCATCATCTCAGCAGAATTGAATACCTTAATTTTAAGAAATATCACTGTCAGTATTAATACATATGCTGTAATTCTCTAGTACAAATTCAATTTTATTCGTATTCTCAATATATAATTGTTAATTTACATCTTTGAAAATTAATGAATATAAACTTACTTACAGTTGCCAGCAGAAACAGAGTATACAGAAATTGAAGTGACTGGTGTAGGAATGGGTATAATTCAGGTATGCTATTTGACAAAAATGAAATGCTTTTATGTTCATTTTTGTAATCAAAGCTTTAAAAATCCTAGGTTTCCTGGTCTTTTAATTTAGCTGTGTCAGGAGAAACTCCCGCATTTTTCCTGAATGCCCTTCTAGACAAGACTTCGACTGAAAGTTATCTTCAACTTAGCATATGCACTCAGTAAGTATATTGTAATGCTACTGTTATTTTTTATTATTAATTTTACTTATTACTAGTGTGAGAATACAGGGGGTCATTAATGCTACTTGCAAAATGCATTCACACTGTTGGAACTTTCGGTCCGCTCACTGCCTCAAAGGATGGCTTTCTACGGGTGTAAAAATGTGGAGACTACACGATCGTATAACCACCGTCTCCTTCGTCACGATTTCCGACACCAGCTAAACTGTTTTACTGACGTTTAACTCGCGTATATTAAAGATGATTTTTAGGAGGGCTAATCAACAGTAGATCCCTGTAAGATATATTTGGAGTTCCCCTCATTCTTTAATATATATAAATATTATTTATTATACTATAATGATAAAATATATACAATAGTCCACAAGTATTATAAAATGCATGAATATCATATCAAAGGATCTAAATCTAACTATATTCTGCATACCTGACACTAATACTTTATGAGAAAGAAAGATCTTACATACACATTAAATTATACTACCTCAACTTATGTAATATTTGTAGTTGTGGTCTTCTATGAGCTTGGGAGATGGATGATGTGGACCAGGAGAATCAATTTTCTATGTGCTCAGTATACATTATGGTTTATGTCTTCTATATGCACCTTCAATACTGTGGAAGACTGCAGAGTTATTATGTCTTCTAAGTTCGGGTAGGTGGGTGGCGATTATGTGACCAGTTCGGGTCTCTTTGAACCTCCGACGAACTGTGCGAATTATTATGGCGAATTCTGTCTTCTAAGAACTGTGCAAAAAGGCGGAAAATCTACTCCTTTTTATAGGGATGGCTGGGTAACTGACTCAGCATCATAGGACAGTGAGTAATTTTTAGTCGGTAACAAAAAGGAAATTCGCTTCCTCTTTTTAGGAAATGAAAAATGTACATCCTTTTAGTTAAAATTTTATCAAAGAAATAAAATATTCTGTTATAATATTTTATAATAATTAATCTCCAAATATTCAGAATCTCATGCCATTATTATAATTACTATTACTATTATACATATTTGAATTGTGTGCATATTAATAAGTAGATAAGTGGGTGAAAATGTTTTGACTATCAATCGTATTTGTAAAGAATTATTTTAAAATATAATTTTACCATTATAGAAAATAAAATTAAATATAAATTTTTACTTTTTAAAAATCTATTTTTTAAATAAATAAATAAATACGGTACCAACTTTTAGTACCATATTTATCTAAGAAATAGACTTAAACAGTAAATGAAAGGTGTAAAATGTAAATATTAGGTGTTTTTTAAAATTATTTTCTTATAATATGTTACTTTCTATTTAACAGTAATAAGAAAAGATGCTACTTGCCATATCGTTTATAATGTGTTTTAAAACTCAAACTTTCAAAAGTACATATTTTAAATACTCAATAACAATGAATGTCAAAAAGGTATTCACAAAAAATATTAATAGGTGCTCTTGAATAGTAACTGTGGCTATTATTTGAATAAAACTAGTAATCAAAGATGTGACAAACCAATATATTATCAAAACATTTATAATTTGACAATAACTTTGACTGGGACAGATTATCATTCAATGAGAAGCTAAGTCCATTGAAAATTCTATCTTGTTAAGAAAAAGAAAAAGTTAGTTGGGATTCATAAAATCACAGTTCAATGAATCTGTTGTGAGATTCATAGATAGTATCAACTGATTAAAAATGCCAATGCTTCTATATTTTAAAGTGCATTAAAAAGTTGAACATAGCTAGGTATGCCACAGCTTCAGATAATCATTTGTAAGAGGGTATTGAGTACAGATTTATGCATAAAATTACTTATGTAGATAAATTTAACAAAGCTTATGCACATACGAAGAATGTCTGATTCCAGTAATAGAGAATTGTCAGGTATTTATTTTAACTGTAAGTTTCAGTTAAAGAGGGAGCTTATGGCCCTATCCTCCTATGATCTGTAGATGAAGTCAAATCACTTTAAAGATGAAAAATTATTTTTTAGAAGTAGAATTATTTGTGTGTTTAAATCAATCCACTCAAAAAATGAAATTGCAGATTTGTATTATTCCATTATTGTTGTTTCTGTTTGTATTAAAATTGAATTTCTTTCAGTGTTAAGGTGTAGGAATGAAATTGAATTTTCTTTTGAAAATATGCAATTAAACAGTGCGTTTGTTTTCTATGCCGCATAAATATGAATATACAGAAATTACTATTCTCATTTTTTTCTTTTTTTAAGAAGTTTGAAATCAGTGTGGTATAATATGTCTTGATTGATATGGTTACATATTATTTGAATATATCTTACTAATTTAAAATATTTAATTATTTTAGCGTAAGAATAAAATTTTTTTCTGTATATATTTTTGAAAGTTTACCATATATTTATGCTAACATATAACCAGTGATGGCCTTATACTGCACATAATTACTAGGAAAAAAATAAAACCTTTGCGTAATCCTCCTCACCATGTATGCAGTACCTATGGAACAACAGCTGTTCTGCATGTATGGGTTTTTTAATTGTAATTCAAAATCAGTATGTAATCCATTTCCCTTATCAAATTTTCTTTTAAATGGTTAACTTGCTGGTTATATGTATGAAAATATGGTAATTTGATAAAGCTAGTTTGATATACTGAAGGGATGTCGAGTTGTAATCTCTCTGTTATACTTTCGTTAACTTCTCTCAAAACTTTGGTTAGGATAGTTAAAAACTAGAAATAAATGTATTAAATCAAGACTTGAAAAAATTTATGTGACTCTTAAGAAATTGAAGGTTAAAAAATATAATTGCTAAGTTAACTGGTTAGGTTTCTATCCAGAAGTACATAACCCTTCATCAAACAAGAGGCTAGCCAGCTGACAAGCAGCACACATGGGATTTTTTTTGATTGCTCCTTCATTGTATATAAATGTTGCCTTTTTGATTGTTTATGTATATTATTCCTTTTTGTTCTGTTTTAATTGTTTGTATATCTTTTGCAAAGAAAAGGAAAAAGAAGAGTATAGACATTCAAATGTATTTTCTTTGTTGTATACCTATCTGCTCTGTACCTTTCATCAAATAGTTTTAAATTGAAGTCTAGTTTACTTTCTTACCATACAGACAGACACAGTTTTGATGGTATATTTGTCTTCATACTTCTGAATTGCATTTAGTATCAAGATTTTCCCACTTATCCTGGGGTGTAAAGATTAAATGTCTTCTATTTCTATGAATTATACTATGAGGTGGTTGTAACATACAATCACCAGTACATCAATGTATGATTTGTCTATGTTGAAAACATAAAACACGAATGAACCTAGCCTATCTATAAATATGTTAATTATGGAATATAAGATAAGATTTATATTAAAAAGATTTAAACTTGTCTCAGGATGTGTCAGAGGAGATGAGGAAGAATGGAACAACCAGTACCTTACATGGTTCCATGTGGGCATCAAAAGAAGTGACGTAGTCACCTGTTTCATAAAATTAATAAAGTTTGGTGATTGGCCCAAAGGAGAATGCTGTCTTCCTTTTAATAAAAAGGGAAGCAGAAGGGAATGAGAAAAAGCTCCTCATTCATTTTCCTGTGAAATCACACTCTTCGTATAGAGTGAATGAAGACTTCTTCATCAAGTTATTTTTGGCCCAATTCAACAAACTAGAAAGGTGCCTCAAAGATAGGAGGAAGTGATAGGAAGGAATCAGAACAGCAAAATGTCATCTCATTCTGTTTCTTCTCTGGTACATTACAGATAAAAGAAAAAAAAGATTGCAACTTAATCATTTTTTCATGAAAAGCTAGAGATTTGATTTCATGTTTCATCTACATCATTGTCCTATGTTGTCTGCTTGTGAAAAATTAGTTATATTAATGTTTTTCTCTTTTGTAAATAACTCTGTTTCACACATCCACTTTGAGCAGTGTGCATCACTCTAAAGTTCAGGAGCAATCATAAATGTTTGGTCAGTGAAGGTTTGGCCATTGAACAAAACTTATTATCATTAAAAATATTTTACCATTAATTGTATTTGTTTTGGATTGTAGTTACAAGGTAGGAGTCAGCAACATGGCTGTGATGGAGGTAGGGTTGCCATCGGGTTACGAGGCCGACACTGACGCACTGCCGAGCATATTGCAAATACCCAGGGTAAAGAAAGTTGAAGCAAATCAAGGAGACACAAACGTGGTTATTTATTTTGATAGAGTAAGTTATGAAGTAATTTTTTAAATTCCATTTTAATTTGATAAATCTGCAATATGGCAAGGATAAATTTTGCAGTATGGCTGGCTCAAAACCCATGTCATACTGCAAAATGAAGCCTCTCCAGTCGTGCAATGTAGCATAGGTTTGCCTTTTGATAAATGCCAGATTTTCTTCATTTTCATCATGTCTCAAGCCAAGAACTCACTCAGCCATTTTTTTTTTTTTTTAAATGAATACCTGAAATCTTAAGAACATGTAAGATGCACAATTTTATTTAGACCATCTCAGGTAATGTTCAATTAAACAGTCACTTCCTGAATCTTACATTGCAGATTAGGGTGTTGAATCTGCAATGTAAAATTAGACAAACCCTTTCGTAGACTAGAACAATGGTTCTATTTCAACAGTTTCGTAGTGTTTTTCAAGTATTAATTTACAATAACAGCATTGCAGGAACAAAATAAGATAGCATTATTGTTAATTGTCTACTTGGACTTTATACTGGTGTTTAAAGATTAGCACAGTAAAATAAGATAGCATTTAGGGAGTATCAAAAACATTTTTTCTACTACAGTGTGTAATTGCAATGTTAGCTGCAAAAAATGCTACTAAAATTCTACGACATGAATTATGGTATATTGTTGGTTTTGGATATCAAATCAAATTTTTGATGGTATAATCCATCATTATTTAGATCTTTTATAAAACTATGCATACTTCTTCTTCTACATAGTGTAAATTTGAAGAACTGAAATGATACATTGGATTTTAAACAAATGATATATTTATTTGTATGTGTGACATAGACTCCATGTTATCATCTTTAAAATTTTGTTTTTCAAAAAATTTTATATTAGATTTCTTCATAATATATCTGACTCAAACTGCTTTTCTTGGAATTCAATGGAAACTATGTAGAGAACGGGCACATTACTGTCCATACACTCATCCTTGGGAGTTAATTCCCAATGACGAGCAGAGCCAACAAGTCCTTTAGTTTTCTGAAACTTTTTTCTGGAAATGAAGGCAAACTGCTTTTCTTAACCTCCAATTATCTTATCTTTAGTAATACAAATGTAAGTATTTTCCAAAATGAACAAAAAAGCAAAAATTTCCAAGACCAAAATACCCACATAAATAAATTGGACTGCATTTTAAAGGTTATGTGGGTATTTTGTTTTATGTGATTTAGAGGTTCTACCAGGGTTCCGAAAACAATCGAAACCCCACTCGACTGACACCAATATGTGAGAACGGGGGAGGTCAGAGGAAGTCGTATCTCCCGTTTCTCCGACACACTTGTCAAGGATGGCTGTTTCGTTTATGAGCGTGACGCGTTACGCGAGTGGATAGGAGGTGAGGCGGATGGGGTCGACGATAAGGCGAAGTGATATTCGAGACAAAGAGGAGACCAGTTAACAATAAAAACAAGATTTATTAATATTTAAAAAAGGACACCAATACAAAATCTGACTAACTTCCCTAAGTCGCGTAGGGGTTGAGAGAGAGAGAGCTCCCAGATTCGGTTTATACCTCATTATTGTTTCCTTAGAGTTAACACCTTAATATCCTCGATGTGGAGAGTAGTATCCGAAATAGGCACAGGTTTATATATTCGCGACTGAGTGCGGAGACGTTAGGACAGAGGTCCGAGTTGGTGACGACGTTCGACGGCGTTTGTCCGGCAGATGATAAGAGACTCCCGGGGGGGGGAGGCGTGTCTTTTATAGTTTTTGTCTGAGAAATTAGGTCACGTGATCGTAAGCGGATGACGATTTGTGTCATAGGTGTTCCCGGGATTCAAAATACATGACGAAGTCGGACGTTAAGTATAAACTAAGGTTGCAAGACGATCTAGGCTACAATTTAAGAACAAAGGATTGTTGACAGTTATACGGCCAGGGACGCATATTTTCTCGTCCAGGGCCGGTTTTCGACAGGATGTTTATATTAGGGGAAAATTCCTAAAACGAATTATTACAAAAAGTGACTCTGATAAAATCCAGATCTCACATTCATTCCACACTTTCTTTAAAATCATACTTACTAGTGTGATTTTAAAAGATTAGATTGATAAACAGAGGGGAAGTAGAGGTATGTTTACATTTTTGATTGATAAATTACTCTCTCTCGCTATAAACAATTAATACAAACTTTACAACTCGCGACAATGCGTAGTGAATTAGCCGCAATAAATAGTAATATGATCTTATGACAAATAAATCCTGGTGCGTGTTAGACGCGTGACACTGATATGGCTTGAGGGTAGCAGACGGCTGTCGTAGATTTTCTTTAAACGGTCCGTTGGTTGATCGGATGACGTAGACTGGTAGACGGGGAAACGAGGTCAGAGTTCAGAGTTCATTGGGTGAGGGTGTACACAGTCCAGCTCGTACACTGCCATCCATTCGTGGATACAGTGGATACAGGAATTTCGCTTTCCGGCTCAGGTTCCTCGGTCTCGCTCCCGTCTTCCGGTTCCACCGGTTCTTCCAGCAAAGGTGGAAGTATAGCCGCTAGAATATTTTCATCCCAAGGATCGGTATAACCGAGTGCTGTGACGTCGCCGGGGATGTGTCCGGTTCTGGGGATAGAACGGTTGGCTCCTGGATTGAGTCAGTAGGAAGGTGAAATTCCTGTCGGGCAGTTGTCGGCGGAAGTCGATCGGCATCATCCCGTCGCCTCTTAGGACGCTTTCTCTTCCGAGAGGCTCTAGTGTCGTCAGCAGGAGAGCCCCGGATAGTCCGCACCTCGGGAGGACGTCTCTCCCTATTCTTCGGTCTCCTTTGTTTTCGTTTAATGGGCTTGGAAGAGCAAAAATGAATACTCTTCTGATTGGGTAGAATCACCTGAGCATTAGCAAAATCTAGTGTTAATCCGGCGGCTTTGATGAAATCTTGGCCCACTATACCGTCCGTCGGGGCTGTGACCTCGGCTCGTACGATTTCACAGGGTATAAGGAGTTTGTGTCCCCTAAGCTTAAAAGTGGGAACCGCTGCCTTTCCTTTAAGCCGATTGGCAAGGTTATGCGATAAGAGCGTGCGCTTTACTCTAGGGTCAATTTGCATCTTTATTGGTATATTGTGAACATATACCAGTATAATGGGCTTTGGCCTTAAAGAGGTCACCCTATGTAGTCCTATTCTTCCTTTCCATTTCCCCGTAGGTTGCGATCGGAATCGGCCCCCATCTCTATCCTTTCTGGTTTCACGTCTCTCAGGAGAATCGTTGTGTGGACGTAGGGATCGTTCGTTATCATCGTGGCGTTCGGGTGAGTTCTGGTACCGATTTGGGTTAGGCTGATTTTTCGGGCGTTCATATCGCCGATTTGGAGAATTTGGACGATATTCGTTTCGTCGGGACGGCAGATTCTTAGGAGTATTATTGTTATTATAACCTCCACGATTAATTCGTTGGACATTCGGGTTTCTAGACCCTTGGCGGGGCACGGAGTGTATTAAGTCGTTCATTTGTGACTGTAACTCTTCCATCGCAGTAGCTAATTGCTCTATGTCGCTTCTAGCGTAAGGGAAATCGCTTTCGTTTTCTCGGACAGTTCGCAGGATTCCTCGGGGATGCGCCGTAAGTTCCTCGATAGTTTCTTCGCTAATGGCGATTTGTAAAGCCTCATCGAAGGTGGCAGGTTGTCGGCTCATAGTTCGTTTTCGGATTCAAATGTCGATCCCGTTTAAAAATTGTGCTTTGAGTCTCTCGTCTAGTTCCTTGCTTTGGACCCTTTTTATAATAGCGGTTTCCGCTGGGTTTGTGCCCGGTTCTGGCGTAATTTCTATTTCCATCGCTAACGCCTGAAGTCTAGCGGCATAAGTTTGAACATCTTCATCCCTTTTCTGGACGCAGGCATAGAACTTACTTAGTCTAAAAGAAAATGGTTCTCGTTTAAAACGCGCTATCATTAATCTCTTAAATTCGTCAAATTCATCCACCTCCTTAATTCTCCGGTCTTTGCGGACAAATTCCCGAGCTATACCCATCAATTTAAGTTTTGCCACCGCTAACATCTGTGCCTTCGACCATGCCGCCACTTTTGTAACATCTGCCAATGAATCAAAGAAATCTGTTACTCTGGGGCCTCCTGCTTCTCCAGAGAATACGGGTAATAAAGGTATTATTCCGCCCAGGCCTCCCAATGTAAGTGGGTTCGGCGCTGGATTCGGCGTTGGGTTGCCTGGCCCAGCCGCATCGCGGGGGTCACCCTCCATTCTTTCCTATCTATCAAAATCTAGTCCTCATTATATTAAGTGCAGTTAAAAATATAGTGATTTCCAAGACCAAAGATATGCTATCAATAAAAATTGTAAATAGTTTTTATTAATTTATTAGGAAATACAAACAATGGTTTTGTTACATTTTTTAAAAAATTTACTGTACAGTAGTACTCCTTTATCTAGTTTCAATTATCCTTAGTAAACTGCAAAATATTGTGTAAACCACCCACCCATTGGTCACTTAGTAGCTGACTTGGCTTGGTTATCAGATTGGGGTCATTATTATTATGGCATAAAGTGCAAGATTAAAGAAAGCACTTTGAAGTTCTTGTGTTCAAGTAACTTTTATTTTACTTTAAATTAAAATATTTGACCTAATAAGGAAAGAAAAACTTGGCCTTGTGTGCCAGGTTTTTCTTTCCTTAATAAGTTACATGAATACATGACAATAAGATATATTGTTATAACTGTTTGTTTTTCTCTATTATTTTATTTTACATACGTATAGTGTGTTTTGTTCAGTACTGTCCACTAGGAATCTTGGAACTTATCCTGTGGATAAGGAGACTGCCATATCCAAAAAAAGCAATAGTCTCTTGTTTCTTTGTCAACTAAAGCTTTATAGTTTAATAAATATGAAAATCATGTTAATTGGCACTAAAAAGTATTTGTTATAATATGTAAGTGGTGACAATATACATTTTTCAGCTGACTAGAGAGGAAGCCTGTGTCACCGTTCCTGCACACAGAACGCACAAGGTTGCCCATCAGAGACCTATACCTGTAAAAATCTACGATTATTATAATTTAGGTAAGATAATGATAATTTCCATTGCTGTAAATTGTCACCTGTATTTTACATCAGAAATAAGACTGACTCTCTTGTAATTTTCTTTTGATTGTATAAGTATATATAGAAAATCCCACATTTTTGATTTAATAGCTTCTCTACAACATTAATTCCTCAAATGATTTCTATAATGTGCATTGAATAAAAAATATTAGTATGTAAGAATGTAAGAAAACAATTAACAGCCATTATCAACTTCAAATATGGAACTAATACATTAACATTGGACTAGTATTTTAACATTTTCATTATTCTAAGTGTAATTGCTCTATCAAGTGAATTTTCCACAAGTTAACAGCGAACTGTATAAAAATTCAGAATTAGATTATATCATTAGTTAAGGTTTTCATCTTGATTAATATACAGATGGCACAAAAGTCAGTTAATGTTTACGGAAAAATCATTTAATTTATAACTACTATTTAATTACATTATACACAAATAATAATAAAATAAATAAATTTTCTAGTGAAGTGTGCAAGAATGTTTTATCATCCTCATAAGGCCACCTTGTGTGACATATGTGACGGAGACGACTGCAGAGAGGGATGCAAGAAAGAGGAAAAGAAAGACTACTCAAAACTTGAGGGCGACGAGGAGTACACAGGTGGTGGATCGGTCCTCAGACTCTGCGTTTTGCCGATGGTCGGACTGTTGACGTTTACCCTCAGGATAGGTAACTTAATGCAGTGATTACATTCTTCTCATTTCATTTCATCAACGTGCATAATGTAAATAAGTTGCCTAGAGGAATTTTTACATTCACGTGTATATCTCAGGTTTTATTCATGCATTCATAACCATAATGTTCCATTTGAAAGTTTTTTTTATCTTCAAGTCTAATCTTTATGGAGTAAAAAATGTGATGAAACTGCGCTCAAACACTTCTAACATCCAACTAAAATACTTATGATACCCTCAGTTTGCACAATTCTTCTGATTTTAAATGTACAGTACATACAAGTAACAAAAAATAATTATTTTTTAAAATCTAGTGCAGCTTGACGACATTTATAGCAGTTATGTTTTTTAATTTGCATATCACAATCTTAAACTATAAGAGTTGATCAGACATGTTTTACTTTCATCTCTCTCTGCCCTGCTAGCACTAAGATACTTTTTCTTGTGAATATTACTGATCCAGTCCTATATAGCAATGGGCAAATGCCTATCATTTTGATTCATTACATATGTATTATTTTACAATTAAATTCTAAGCTTCATTGACAGGCTAAAAGGCAAACTGAGGAGTAATAAAGTAATAATCTGACAGAAAAGCTAAATGTGAAGCTCAAAGTTTATAAGAGAACAAAACTCATTCATATTTTATTAAAAATTGTTTATTATCAACAAGTATTTATAATTGTCAAATAAAGTTTTTATATAACACAGCAAGTTTATTTATTAATTGTTGGTGAGATCGTTGATTTTACCGTAATTATGGTTTACGGCATTCTTTAGAAAGTCTATCCACTGTACGTCATCTTCTCGGCAAAAGTGACATTGACTGCAAGAAAGAATTCAATTGAGAAGCTTTTGTGTAATGAACTGAAGCACTGTTTTATGTATTTTCATAAACAGTAAGTTAAGCACATTACATGTGCATGTAAATGACAGCTAATAAAATAATAAATGCTTTGACAGAATTCCATTTTGGATAATTTAATGAAAACACACAAATATACAAAGTTATTTTTGGATCACCTTGTATACTTCAGTCGTAGTTAAAAGCACAGGATTCCTATTATAAATTTTAAAGGTTTTGTTTGTGACAGTTCATTTCTCACTCCAGTATTTCTGATTAAAGACGGTTATTAAATATGTATAAGAACAACAAAGAATACTCAAAGTAGAACAAGAAACAAATGACAACTGCTTATAAATGGTCTAAAATTGAACATCAACAATTTCTTAGTCACTTGCTTTATTAAATACAATGTGTATTTTTACATACCTTTTGTATATTCTGTATCTTGTAAATAATTTGTGAACTGTCCTAGTCTCCATTTCATTTGGTATTTTTTGTTTTAAGTATAATGTGCAAACTCAAAGAAAATTAATTAATTATATATAAATTTTAACTTATTTCTGAATGCAGAGCTTGCTGCAGTAATTACTGGTAGTTAAACCTATAGCATTATCACCAGACCAGTATAGATGAGAGATGGAGAGCACTACCTCAAAATGAATCCCTGTATATACAAAGCAAACAACTTACACAACACAACTGATTTTTAACAAAGATTTTACAGGTTATAAGCATCAGACCACAAACAGTATGCAGCAATAATTTTTATTTTTTAATTAGAAAATTTTAAACTTACACTAATGTTAGTAACAATTGGTAAAATAAATTATCCAAACTTAATAGCCTAATGTTTTACTAATATTAGGCTATTAAGCCAGTAACAGTTTTTGCCCATAGCAAAGCAAAGCAAATTTGATAGCAATTCGATGACAGGTGTGAAGTTGTATGAACAGCCTGAGAAGTTCATGAAATGGCATCACTATCACATTATCCGAGATGGGTGAACAAGCCTGCCAAGAATTGCAGCATATCATTCTAAAAGTTTTAAGTGATTCCTTTATAATTCTTTATAGATTAGCTACATTTAATGTTTTACAGAATAATAATTTTCTGAATAAATCCATGTATATTCAGTTCTTTCTGATAATATCACATGCAATAATAAAAATTCAAATTTATTACATATCAGTTATAAATCAACACTTCATGCTGTGATAACTTCATTTAAAGTCATTAAATGTAGCCTTTGGAGAGTCTGCACTTTGTTATCAACTATCACTAATTGGTTCGTCTTCCAAATGAATTCAGTTGCATTGAAATTCGAGGAACCAAGATTTGTATCAATGCCAGGGTAAAGACTAATCAAACGACAACCAAAAATGGCAGCATTGGGAATTGTGAATTTATGATATATAAAATATGTAGAGACTTTCTTCAAATTTTTCAATCCTAACAGGATCCAAAACTTGGATATGCTGTTTGATAAGGGGATCATAAGCTATGCATGTTTGAAGAGGAAACTTGCAAACAAAGTTGCATGAGGGTAGAGTATAAAGAAAATTATCACTGTTTTCTTTTGTCATAATGAGCCAGTAGCAGCAATGCCATTTGAAAACCAAAGGACTAACTAGTAAGGATGCATTTGGAAATTGTAACTGGTGTTACCGGTAACTGCCAGAAGTTACATTTCCAAATGCGACCTAAATGGTACTGTGATCACAAGTTTTCGAAAACAAACACGTTCATTCGAGGAATTGGCTACGAGAAAATTTCTTTCTTAATGACAATATATTGGTCAGACAGCTGCACAAGTCTGAGTTTAGCTATTATCAGACCCACCTGTATTTTGCCTCATGTAACTTGTTTTTTAATCATAGGGAAATGAAACTAATTTGTGGGAAGACTTTTGAGAATAAAAATGAATCTGTCAAGAGTTCAATCACATTTTTTGGGAGCTGCCTGCAATGATTTGAAAGAATGAGTGAGTGTATTGAACTGAAGGGGAATTACTGAAAAAAGTTTTATCCATATAAAAACTATAACATAATCTTTTTTACTTTTGTAATACAAGAGTCATCTCAATTTCTGAAATATTAAGAGCTGAAATAAATGAATCATTAAACTTTCAAGATCGATGATGGGTTAAGGTATTATGCTAATGAATCCTGCAGAATTTCATAGAAATAGAATTTACATTCAAAAGAAATCTTATAACTATTGTCTTTTAGCCAATAAATTACAGTAAGCTGTATAAAAACTACTCAACTCTTAAATACATCATGCATCCATGATTAACAGTACACAATGAAAATTTTAAAATATTGAAATGTAACTCACCCTGTTTTGTCGAGTAATTTCAATAAATGATCTTTCAAAGCTTCTGCCTATAAAATTAATAATTTTTAAATTTTTATAAAAATCTTTTAGTAGATATAAGAATAGTACTGACGTGTTGCTGAACTGCCGCATAATTCATTGGAGGATATAGAGAAAGAACGAAATCATCTACTAATATACTGACGGATTTAACCAAGTCAGCCATATGATCTAATTCGGTTATTAAATTTTCAGAATCGCTACTGCCCCTGCTACCAATTGCCTTATTTATTTTCTTAATGCAGATTCTGGCAGTCTTGATTAGACCCGAACTAGGAGCCAGCACCAGACGATTCTCTTCTGTCCACGATGATGGTTGAAGACGGAAACCGTTAAAGGGATTCAGATCCTCTATATTACTTTCGTTTTCATTCTCAATATTCTAGAAAAATAACATTACTTAACTAATTTAACAAATCTTTTTCCATGTTCTGAATATCATAAAAAAAACTTGTTAGATAATTCGGCTTTTAATTTAGATAAGGGAACAGTAGTTACATTCTATTCATAGTTACCCTAGATTCTAGCTAATATACTGTAATTTACATCCCTGATTCAAACCAACAATTACTAGTGAATTTACATTTTTATTTAATGACAACATCAAAATTTTCACATCTGATGAAATCTAATAGAAGATCGATTAATTTCATGTAAATCATTGTGTTTTGTTTGGCCAAAGCACATATCATACAGAAATTCAGAATTTTTATGTAATACCAATAAGAAAGTTTTAAATTTTTCAAGCAATTAACTTTAACTTATTTTACAGTACAAAATTTATTATTCTAAAATACAAGAATATTCAACACTGCATAAAAGTTAAGTTTAATTCTTAGATTTTTATAAAATAAAATTTTTTAGTTAGTGTTAAAAATAAAATCATCAAGTGTTCACAGTGTAGATTTAATAACTTTACAAGTTTTGTGAATGATGTATATACTCCTTGATGAAAAAGAATGGAATGAAACTTAATTAGTATAAATGTAATGACAATGGTATAAATAATTACTATATCTTAGCAAAAGGACAATTTCCTGTGGAACAATGGTATAATTGAAAGCAACCTTTATCATCTTAGCATACTTTTTCCATAGTTACTACTATATTTCTGTACAGAGACAGTAGTTACTAATGTCTCCATACTTACTACTATTTCCTAGATAAATGTAGTGATATGGTGGTACATGAATTATTGCATTACTGGTAATCGAGTAAAAAATAGGTAGTCACATAATAATTTTTTGAAACACTTTTGCATATAAATATATTTTAAAATCAGAGACAGAAGTGTCAAATTATATGGTAGGCCTATTTAATGTTTCAAACTAACAATTAATGATTATAATTAAATCATACAATGTAGTAGTAATCATTCATAAAATGTTTTATTTTATATATTATGCAACAATTTCAGGGAAATTTTATATTTGAATTTTATGAATCCTGAAAATATTCTGCATCCATAACCTGGCATGCAATTGGAGCATGACTGGAGACACTTTTGAGAATAAAATTATAAGTATTGTTGAATATTGAATGTGTGAAAGTTGCAATCAAATTTGAACCAGAACATGACTATTTTTGGTTCAATTGATATAACAAGATCCTCATTCTGATATCATCATTAAAACAGACACAAGTGACAACATACAATTGAATCAGGAGGCACTGAATAGGGTTAATTAAGAAAAACAGTAATTATTTCAAATGTTATAGCTATAACCTGTAAACACAGTCAATAAATGATCATAAACCAAACAATTGGCACAATTAATTGAGCTATTTTTCACTACAATTAACAATTTGATATTAGAGGTAGACATCAGGTGCCATCAAAAGGTTCATTTATAATAATTTAATTATTATTAAAGGTTTAATTATAATAAATTAATATTTAGAATAGTCTAATAGTAGCAAAAAGTAGTTTGATTAATTACAGCAATCATTTGGTTTATTATTAATTCCTCAGACTTTGTGATGTTTATCGTGATCATTTATTTATATATATAATTCTGAAAACATACGAGCAATTAAGGTATTTCAACTTTTACCCATTCCTCTCTCATGCAAGTTTATTAACTTGCATGAGAGAGGAATGGGTAACCCTGGTGATATATTTTATTTTTAAAATATATCTCCTTAGGAAATATAGTATATATATACACACACACACACACGTGTGTGCACAAATTATGATATACAATTTGTAAGAAATTGGCATTTTGTGTAATTTTTAATAGAAATTCTCGGAAAAATATTTATATATCTAAAATTAACAAATTTATTAAAATCAAAGATTTAAATATAGCAAAAATACAGAAATTAAGATATAAAAACAATTAATAAAATCACCTGCTGTAATTCCTCTAAAGCATCCTGCACTATGTTAAGTTGATCACGAAATATCACCAAAACAATATCTTTGTTGTCTAAATTATTAATAAATTTATTGTTATTTGTAGGAGCTTGTAAATAAATAAAACTTATAAACATTGTTAGTTTGTAATTTTGTTCCCAGAATAATAATTTTAATTTATGTTATAATGAATGAATGAATGAATGAAGTTACCTTTTGGAAGGCTTTGTAATATGTTACACTTCTCCCAAACTGTACCTACCGACTTTAATTGGCCTGCAGATCTGAATTATAACAGAATCTATTTTAAAACTAAAAAAATGATAAAGAAAATGTGTATAATTCTACAATAAAGAAGTCACTTAACATTAAATTATTTATTTATTCTATTTACTTTTTAATCTTTTTTTTTATACAGTATTATACAAATATTTGAATATTTTTGATAGTATATTGATTGATATTTGAATATAAATTATACAGTTGGCTATATAAATGAAAGATATTGCTTATGAAATACAAATCTTGTAACCTTATTGATCCATTTCATAAATCAGTGATGAATGTTTTTGTAGTTAATTTATTCCAAGTACAGATAGTGCTGCTTAATGACAGGGATATATTCTGAGAAATATGCCATTAATCAAACATCATTGTGTGTACATAATTCTATATGATACTAGAAATCTCCCCAACAAGCATGACAGAATACTTTTCTCAATTCTTCAGTCTCTACTTTCTCATAAAAAGTAGAGATTTCAAGATGTTAGTATAAACTACTTGATTTGAAGAAACATCTGTTGTAACATAGAGCAACAAAACAAAATTGCACCTGGAGTAGACAAATAAGTAGGAGTTATAAAGAATTCACTTACACACAAACAGGTAATCACCTTTATATTAAAATAATAATAAAAATCTTTGTAAAATTTCAATATTCACTACATTCTGAGTAAACACACTATTGACTTTTAAAAGATTTCCTTGCTATCTTTTTTTTTAGTAATAGATACCTTAATATTGTTTTGGTTTCTTGAATGGGATAAAGCAACCTAGAATTGACCAATTTAACTCTTATGTATAGCCTAGGGGAAAGATGTATATATATATATATAATTTTTTTTTTTTGACAAATAGTGAATGTTTTTAATTCCACATTGATAAAACAAAGATGAATTGTATGTACGTTAGTTAGATGACTGATAACACTTTCTAAATAATTGGTCATTAGATCATTACTTCCAATTGGTTAATAGAAATAGTTAATAGAACATCACATGGTCACCGTGGAAAGATTTTTTTAAAAATTTGTTATAGAAGTGACACGATGCGGCTATCTTTTTTAAAGTTTAAATTTAGTGAAGTAAGTTTAATATATACCATTTGCCAAAACATTTAAAAATGTAACTTAAGAGAAATTCCGTCATCAAGCATGAACAAATGAGGTCACTGACATCACTGCAATCAATGATACAAAATCAATAAAATGTTTTATTCTGCAGCTAATACTTCTGCAAAATAAGTAGCCTCTACTTTCTGACAGAACATAAAATGATTATAACCAAGATTTCATCTGGATTGGACAAAAATTGTAGGAGTTATAAGGAAGTCACACATACACACAATAGCTTTTATATTATTAATAGTATACTACTCATATATGTAAGAAAACTTTAACATAATGATAAATATTTAGGTACAGTACCTAAATATAGAAGAATTTTATGGAACCTCTGTTATTGAGTTTTGTATACCTGTATTAACAACAAAGATATATGCTTAATGGTATATATAGCTTTTTATACTCTAAATGAAATCATTGGAACTTTATAAACAATAATCTACATTCACTTTAAGCAGGACGCTAAATTTGTCTACATATTTATTAGGTATAGTATTTCCTACAGAAAACAAGTATTCGATTTTCTCTTCTATATATGCATTTTGAGTTGACATAAATTCTCAACCCCTCTTCAGTGCCATATAATTTGTATGTGCTTTCATAAAAGAACAACCATAGGTGAAAATTCAGTTCCAAGTACAAATGCATATCTAGTGTTTATAATTTTAAATGTGTCTTATACTGTCCAACAATTTCCATGGGATTATCTTATAAAATTTAATGTTTTATTCTAATCTTGGCTTGTTTACACTATATTAAAATCAAGACAGATGCCCACTTGTTACCATTTAAAATAATCACACCAAAAATTAAAAATATAAAAAACTATGCCTACTCTAACATTTCTACACCTTACAAGAATCATCATGTCATATCCTCTTTACATATTTATTGTTAAATAATATTTTAATAAATTTTATTTATCAAATTATTAAAAACTATTATTTTAAATTTTCAAAATTTAAATATATAATCCAGAAATTGTAAAAGTTATATGAACAAAATTCTTTAGATCTACAACATAGCTTATATTTTCAGTTAAAATTTTACATTTCTTCTTTAATAAGTGATAATTTCTGAGAGATTGATTCAAATAATTTGAATTTTTATATAGAAACTAATGATCATAAGTGGACTCATTAAACTTTACTGTTCTAAAAGTCAGTTTCTTACAATTTTCTTATTATTAAATTAAATAAAGGTTTGTTCTTCAGTTACAATTAAATAATGTAAGCTTTAATAACAAATTTTTGTAATTAATCACAATTACCTCTGGGCTTTAGCTTCAATACACAAATCCTTAACAGCTTCAAAAATGTTTAATATACAGAAATACATATCCTTATGCAAACTACAACCTGTAATAAAAAATATAATATTAATTTAAAATAATTGATTCTGTGGTTTTCTACATTTAAGATATATAATATTTTCACGAAACCAAAATGTATAGATTCCACTTGTTTCTCATTATTAAGCAATCTTATCTATTTATGTACAGTACATTACAGGTACTCCTCACTTTACGACCGAGTTCCATTCCGATGACTACATCGTTAAGCGAATTGGTCGACAAGTGAGGAGCTTGTGCCGGGAATATAGGATCATTGTAAAATTATACAAATTATGCAACAAACTTCAAATTTATTCATAAAAAGACTATTATAGTACGCTTAGTGCGCATGTAACCATTCACCACTGACCGACACTCAAGCTGAGAAAGGGGATTCCCCAAATTGCAGGTCGAAACTCAACTGGTCGTTAAGCGAGTAGTACCTGTATTATAAAATATTTATCACTACAACAGAATGTTCCATAAATAAAGTATAATTCTAATCAATTTTCTGATGATAATTAAGATATGGTGTGTCCTTTGAACAATTCTTAGCTCATCTTCAGAGGTGAATGAATACTTTAAATCAAACACAAATATTTTCTAAGTTACAACCAAGTTCTATTTCAGAAAAATCCCATCATGTCAAAAATAAAAAAATAATGGTAATAGAGCCACACAAATTTGTATAACATCCCTTATCTCGTATGTTTAGTGTAATGAGAAGCTAACTCATTTTTTATGCTTACTAGCCACATTAAATTAGTTATTAACACAAATAATGCATTTTAATTAATCTATTATATTATTTTATTAATCCAGAGATTCACAAAATTTATAACTTTTTGTAACACAATATTTTCAGAGTTGCAAAGTGTTTTAAAATTTAAATGCACCATTTGATAATACAGCAACATAACTTTAATTCTAATGTTTCAGTCTACTTTACACACTAGTGGTGGCAAAGCTGTGACCTGTATAATTATTTAAAGGTAACCACATTATATATATAAAAAAAAATATTTGATACATTTTAAAACTTTGAATGTTTACAAAGTATTAGGTCTTTATAAATTATACAATGTGAAAGCACGGTTTAGCTGTAATGGAAAGTCTTAAAAGAACTCTTACTATTTATGAACATCAGATAGAAAAATTATATCAAGTAAACAGCAGCAGATTTCCTATTAAATGAAATATTTAGTTTTGTTATAGTCACATTATAATTTTCTTTTCATTTACATACACTTTATTATTTTCGGATACAGATTTAACTTTTTGTTAAGTAAAATTAAAGCAATTTTTGTTGTTTTTTTTAATTATTCAAATTAAATATTTGATCAGAGATTTGTAGTTACCGAATTTTGAATTCAATTTTGACCCACTTTTAAATAAAGTTTACCATTACTGTCATAGACTTTCATTAGAAAAAGTGGTTCTCAAGTTATTGTAACTAACAATATAATGGCCCAAATTGGCAAGAGAGAATCATCCCCTGAAATTTCTCCAAGGGGGATTTCTCACAAACAGGCAAGATTCCTGCAATCCCCAAAATTTAGTCCCTGATAATATTTTTTGAGTTATTTTCACTCTAGGCATGTCCTACATTATGTATTCATGTATACACATATGTAGATGTATATCACCATCATCAAGAATATGTAAACTTTTGACAATTTTAATGCTGAATCCAGAAAACAGCAGCACTTTATGCAATATATATTCAAAGACTAAAGTAGACAAAAATTCCTTTTAACATTGCTTAACATAGTTGGCAGTTAGTGGATCAGTGGTGATTTCCTATCCTTTTACCATTGGAAGGATATGCCTTGCTACATTTTTTTTGTCATCAAGCAAGAGTGGTGCATTATCAAATTTATTTATTTCTATAAAATATTCTTGCATTTCTGTTTCCAATCTCTGTTACATGGTAGTGTTACCACATGTAAGAATATTTTAAAGAAATAAGTTTTGGAAGTAAAATGAAATAAAGTTTTATAATCAGAAAATGATAATTTTTGTAGATACTGTGAAGTCTAGTTTCCTTGAAAATGTTTGCATGTATTAAAAGTTTATTTGACTTCGGCTGATGTTATATGACTCAATTAATGACTGATTAATTAAGATCGAAATGATACAGTATTCTAATGTCTATTCTAAACATATCACACTATTTTACATTACTTACCTAAAGAAATAGGATATTTACAGTATGTAGAAAGTAAAGCAATACATGCTGACTCTAAACTATTTACTAGTCCTTGACACTCTTCCACAGATGGCAATGGAGGTTTATTAAACACCATACATAATTTTGTACATTCATGTGATACAAGTTTGGTTGCTCCATCTAAAAAAGTACATAAAAAATGTGTCAGAACTCAATAAGTATAATAATAAATTATATATTTATGACGATTATTTTTACCATAAACATTTATAAACATCAAGTTTTTAATGGTATAAATAATTACAATTACTATGTTTAATATCTCACATAATTAATTTAAAACTTTAAGTAAGTTTTCAATAGAATCAAGTACTGAGTGTAAGAATGTTAACTCTCTTTTACTGTATTGTTTATCTAGTGTAAATATATTTAAGATATTCTGCTTCATATAACTTTGTTTTCTAAAATGAAAGCTTAAGCTCAAACTAAAGGATGCAAAATTTAATACAGAATTACTTAGGCACCATCTCTTATTAAATTTAATAATTATAATTAAATTAATATATAATAAATAATTTCGAAAATTCTTGAAGGAAAGAAGTGGCCTGGAGTGGGACTCAAACCTGCTCCAGGCCAAATTACTTGGCTTTATCAATATTGTATTTTGAATGAATGGAATGAAATGAAATTCATCATTTAGTAATGCAACAAGAATCAAAATACAATAAAATACAAAATAAATTTTTTGTGAGCTTTCATTATGAGCTTGCAGTTCTTTCTTTCAGTTCTTTAATTGGCTCAAAGCACTAGAACATATGGCTGTATGACCAGTCTAATCCAGTATTGATCAACCATGATGAATAGCAATCCTAATCCATACTAAAATGCAAAATTATGATGGTCTGGATCAAGATTTAAACAAGAGAAAATTTAATCTCAATGACATTGGGTTATATGTTCATGTGATCGACAAACACATCTGACATTTATTAAGATAAGCCACTGTAAATGAAGATACTGGCAAGAACAAAACTTCAATCTGAATCACATCTTTGATAATGTTCCATTATGTAATATCTATATATTATAGGATATAAGATAAATTATAGGATTATATGAAAATTAAAAATTACCTACATTAGTGAAGTCATTTAGTAGAAATATAATAATCCAACGATCACTTAAATATTTGGGCTATAATATGGCTATAATCAAATAATTAATATAAATAAATTTGGTACTAAATGTAAGCATTAGACACCATCTCTTATCTAAATTATTAAATTATATTTTAATAATTTAGATAAGTGATGGTGCCTAACGCTTACCCCTAGTACCAAACTTATTTATATTAATTATTTGATTATAGCCATATTATAGCCCAAATATTTAGGCGATTGTTGGATTATTATATTAATGCATTGGACTTTGAGATGTGTATCAATTAGAAATATTTTGAATTTCTCTATTAATAAAATTAAACAATGCTTTCCTTTATTAAAAACTTGAATTTGCCTTTTAGGAACAAACTTTTAGTTGCATTAATGTTCACAACTACACAAAAATTTTTAAAATCTAAATCTAATTTGAAAACTCTTCAGGTTGATGTACACAGTTGACAAAATTAAGAAATGATCAGCATCAATGATTAATTCCATCAATCATTTCTTTTGACCTTGATAATCATCAAAGACATTCAAGTTCTGCTTATCAGTGATGCTTATCTGTAGATATGAAATTGAATTTACTTCTGTTTGTTCAAATATCATGAAAACAGCTAACCAATTTCTACAAAATTTTGTGCATATATTCAGGATAGTCCTAGAAAGGATAATATATAGTATAAAAAGTAGCCTTTAAGCTTTGATATAATTATGATATTGTTTACAAGAATAAATAATAGTTCACATATGAATAGGAAGTTTTGCCTGGAGGCTAGTGAATTATGAAGTGAACAATAAAATTCAAATACAATAAACTAATGTTGTGGTCATTAATGGAAAAAAGTAAACATCAGTAAAAACTGGTCCAATGAAATTTGATTGTTCAACGTAATATTTGAGAAAAATGTAGAATAATCGTCATTTTTACCTGTTCCTAGAATTTTCTTTCAATGTAAAATTCTTTTTTGATCAAATTAGACTGCATTGGATCTTTAGTTTGTTGTATTTTTATGTGCTGAAATGAATTTTGAAGACTTATGCTTCAGTTTTCCACAAGTCTCTGGTTTTACATATGTAACTAATTTCAAATTAATTTTATAAGAATATGATCTCTGTAATGTGTATAAGAAGTTGGAATAGATGGGATGGAGAAGTTTATAACAATTGCATTTTGTCTCTAAATGAATCTATGGCAATGTACAGTACATTAAACTTCTAGAAAAGAACAAATTAATGCATTTACTGTGAAATTTCATTAAAAAAATCTTGGCAAATACTAAAGTTAGAAAAGTACAATTGAAATTTGTTTTAGAACTATGAAGAAAGAAAAGACTATTAGCCACAACTCCAGTTTTAATGTCTATTAGCTAGCATTATTTTTCTAACAACAAACAAGTGACTTTGATTTTATCACTGACTGATTCAGCAATGTGAAAAATCCAACAGATTGAATTTTCTTATTTCTCTACTGCATAATTCCTTCATGTCAAACAAACACTGATATGTCACAAACTTGTTCAAACTAACCAAAAGCTGTGCATATTGCAATTTCAGGCATACATTAACTTTACTTAATATACATTATCATTTTCTCAAATGAAACCTGGCATCTCATCTAATCATCACCTAAATGTTGTCAGCCTTTATTTTTAAAGTAAGAATATCACATGTTAAAAAAATAATCATCATTCTCAATTTAATAAAAATTAGAAATCTAAGTTTAAATCTCATTAACATGATCAATTTTTATAAAAGTTTACTTTATTTTGTAGTTATTCAATAAACTTATATTAAAATCAATATTAATTAATCAGCATACACAAAATAACGGGCACTGACTTCAGTTGCATAAGAATTTAAGAGAGAAAAACAATACAACAAAATAAAATTAAAAGATTATTATTAATAAATTCTATTTACCAACAGTCTTCCAGTATTCATCTTTATTGAAATTTTCTTCTGTTTGATTAGAAGTTGTATCATCTAGAAAAGCAATTAATTTATATTAATAAAATTAAATAAAATGTTATCTTTATATATAAAATCATCAGAAAAATTTTATATATATTTGACTTTAAATCAGTAAGTTCAAAATTCTTAAAATTCTAAACTGGATTGATTCAGACAGTTATAAATGTTTCATTATTGTTAAAAAGAAATTGAATAATGAAACATTTTGTTATATCCTAGTTATACCATTGCTTTGATGATCACTTCTCACTGACATGAACTTGATTAACTTCTAAACATCTTTAGCAGGCTTTATTACACTTACTATCATTGCATGTTTCCATCATAAATTATCACATTAAAAACTTATGTATTAAACATGATCAAATTAAATCCATTTGACAGCTGTACCAAGGAAAGCACATTTATTGGAAGACACTAAGGTGAGTATACAGAAGAATATGTTGATATCAGTGAGTTTATGAGTGTTGAAGAAGTCGCCCCTTGCTTGCAAACAGGTATACTAATGTTGTGGCAATTGCGTTATGTTGTCCACAATGAAAAAGAGTTCCTATTCTTTAAACCATCGATGACAGCAGAATTCATGTTGTCATTTGTCAGAAATCATGTCCCTTCAGCTTCTTGAATGACCCAAACAAGAATAGTCTCATAGTGAGGGGGTATGGACTATGTGTAGGATGTTCCAGAACTTCCTCTTTTTCTGGCACAAGTATGTTTAACAGTGACATGTGAACAAACATTATCATGGAAAAGAATAATGCTGGAGATAGACACCTTGGTGCTTATTCTTGATGAAGATATTCAGAGTCTACAGGAAAAGCCCAAATCAAAACTGGAAGAGATAACTTGTAATAAAATTAAAATCATACACACTTTCCAGCAAAAGGGATTTACAGAACAAACATTTTCGATTTATAAAATAAACCAAAAACATCTGCAGGTATCACTGGGTGTTGATTGTGGCATCTACTTCTTTAAACTCTGGCAACAGAGGTCTTTTGTGGTCACAGAAGACCATAAGCACTGCCTAACCAATCAATGCATGTATTTGGGACTTTCATGGGTATGGTGTTTTCGCTCCATGCACAGGTCACTTGATGATTCAGAGTTGTGAGCTATTTCACTCAGAACCAAGTGTACAGTACATAAGCTTTTCCTACAAACCACTTGTAGGCATTATTTATCCTTGCAACAGCTTCAGTAGTGGAAACAATATGTACCTGGTATAGTCAGAGTTTATCTATCATCTCTGTACGGTGAACGTAACATGTACAAAGATAACAGATAAATTACAATCATACTATTTACACATTGTTGCCACCACTGACACCGTTGCAAGGATGATAGACTAATCTAACAGTGATTTTTGATAGACATTTGTCCTCATAAACAACATGCATTCTTCTGTGGATTTCATCTAGAGGATGCCCTGCAATTAAAAATTGAATTACTGCTCATTGCTCTACTTTGGACAGTTGATTGGTTTTTCTTGGCACAAAGACTGCACTAGTCATGCTGCGCCAAGTGCTGTGACTATAAATGTAAATAAATGCCATAAAAAACTGGTTAAACCAGGTTGAAAAGTAGAGCTCAGCAGAAACATCTAAAGAAAGGTAAGTTTTTAAAGTTGTGGTATAAAGAATAGTAGAAGCAGATTTGACAGTAAGACTCGACATGTGAATAAAGTGCACATTCTATAGATGTTTCTGCTGAGCTCTACTTTTTTAACTTGGTTTCACCAGTATTTTTTTTTAGATTTCATGTATTTTTCAGTCATCAACAACTTCATAAGAGAATAGTTTTCATGATAACTTGTGATATATTCGTGTGAAGGTCATGTGGTAGCCTGAGGATTTTTCTCAGTGTCCCAGTGAATAAGTATGAAAACTTTGCGGCAGATCAGACAAAGGGTTTAGGAGTTAATAAGTGGTGGTGAAATCATGGGAGGGGTGGGTGTCCAGATTTACGTAATAGTCTATACTTTCCTTAGTGTCTCAGAAAATAAATATAATACAAAATATATAATAATAATATATATAT
This sequence comes from Centruroides vittatus, assembly GCF_030686945.1. Lineage (NCBI taxonomy): Eukaryota > Metazoa > Arthropoda > Arachnida > Scorpiones > Buthidae > Centruroides > Centruroides vittatus. The sequence continues at coordinate 798,060 of NW_027122175.1, read as the reverse complement.
ATATATATATATATATATATATATGATAATACATATATAATATATTAGCAGATGAGCCAGGGTTGCTCAAGCAAAAAATAACAAACATTAAAAATATTAGATTCTTTAGTACTTCTAACCCTTGTATTATATTATAGTATTTGATTTATATAACTACAAATGTTATCTTAGGTAAGGGTTTATCATACCAAGTAGACAATCTAAGATAAACTTTCTAGTTATATAAATCAAATACTATAATATAATAAATATTAAAATGAAAACCATATAGTGTTTGGTTTTTAACCTACCATTATCACATTTATCATGATACTCTAATGGTATGAAATGGCACAATTTCATTGGTCAAATAGAATGTGGTATCTTAAATTTTTTCAGATATATTTTTCTCTACCTCTAAGAATGTTACATCTAAGAAACTGTTCCATTACCAGCTGAATATCAAATGGCCATCCAACAACGAATCAAAGTTTGAAAAAAACAGACGAAATGTTTAAACTCGGCACCCTCAAAAACCACTTAAATCATATTTTGTGCAGTCTGGTAACTGTGTATTTTGGATTTTCCAATTCCAATGCCACCATACCACTGGTCTGATAGAAATTCGGGACCGTTGTGAAAGGGGGTCAAAGTAATTTGAGCAAAAGTAGTCGTCGACCTCCTCCCGGAAGAAAGGATGGTCGACCACTACTAATTAATACTGGCTTACTATTAATATTTGAAAAGTGATCCATGTTAGACAAGTTGTGATGACTCTGCACATGATCGAGTTGCTAAGCTTAATGTTAATGTCGAAAAGACTTCGTATGACTTGTTTAAATAAGAAAAATCTTGTAAAACTGTGAGAATAATTGCTTTTATGTTATACCTATGCAAAAACATCTTATCTCACTGAGAATTATTTATTAACTGTAACAAACATTTTTAACCTTTAACAAACATTTTTATCTATTTTATTATTTTGTATTTTAAATGTTTTCTTAACTGTTCTATACAATAAAAGTTATCAATATTTCATGATTTTTAAAAACCTGAATTAAACTAGAAACACTTTACAATTACAGAAAATTAAGTAAATTAAACACACAGTTCTAACTCTTCCACAAATCACAAAATTGGTAGTGGTTTTGTACAATTAACTACAAGTAAAGTACATTACTTCACTATAAATTAAAACAACAAGACAAATATAAATAATAATAATAAACAAAAAAATATAATACTTGCTGTTATAAAAGTTTTTAAACGAGATTAGTATAAATTAAATACATTTTATTTTACGACGTCTTTAACGACATCATACCATTTGTAACAATTTGTGTACCTTCAAAAGCATTTGATAAATTATCTTTTTCTGGAAAATTTTTAATTGCAATACATTCTTTAAACTTTCTTTTAAAAACATCTGTATCGTTACAGAGGACTCAAATGTTTCTTTTATTTATCGTACATTTTTTATCTTCCGTATGAGTATACCATGACAATTGTTAATGTCTTAATCGAATTGCAGTTTTACGTCGTTCGACACGAATATCTAAAGTTCTACCTGTTTCCCCTATATAGAGCATTATATTTTTTATTTATTATTGTTTATATTTGTCTGTTAATTTGTACATATAGTGAAGTAATTTACTTTAATTGTAGTTAATTGTACAAAACCCCTACCAATTTTATGATTTGGGAAAGAGTTGAGACTGTGAGTTTAATTTACTTAATTTCCTGGGTTAATGTTACCCTAGGTATCGAGATGGCGGCTCGTCTCCGATTCCAGAAAAACAGAAGCAAGGAAACAGTGGGGACGCACATTCTAACCTAACCTAACCTATTCTAATAAATTACCATAATTATTAGAATAGGTTAGGTTAGGTTAGAATGTATGTCCCCACTGTTTTCTTTCTTCTGATTGCTGGGATTGGAGACAAGCCGCCATCTCGATACCTAGGGTAACATTAACCATTTCCTGTAATTGTAGTGTTTCCAGTTTAATTTAAATAAGTATATTTTGACCTATAGGAACCCTGTAAAAATATAATGTATTTTATGTTTTTATTGTCCAATACTACCTGCATCTGTATAATTAAGTAGTAATAACAACACACCATAAGTGCATTTGGAATGATTATCCCTCTTGGATTTATATATTTTTATTTATTTTTTGAACGTGCAAGTTTTTATTATTATATATAAAAGATTCTTTATTAATAGTAAGAGTGCAGAGATGAATAACGATGTTGGGACCTAAACACTGCTCCATAGGAGCAAACAACTCGAACGAACCATACGTCTAAATGTGATATTACAAATTTTCTTTCTAATAGTTAATGTTATGTTTGATATAGTAACACTGAAGAGGGATGGTAAATTAAAACTTCGATCCGAAATGCACGTGTCTTGTTATTTTTTAAAGGAAAAGTAAAGATAATTTGGTCAGTCCGGTTATTCTTTGTGAATAACCATAAAATCTCAAAAGCATGTCAAATTTAGCTTTTAGAAAATATAATACATTAATAAATTACCTTTTAATTGCTGACAAACCAGGTTTAAAGTATCGATAGTAGACTGCAAAATACTTTCCACACTATTCCTTCTGGGCGCAGCCATGTTTCTGGACGTAAAATTCAAAAAACCAAAAAATCAAAATTGTATTAATTGATTCGTTAAATTATTTTAAAAAACGTTTAACTTTATTGATTAAAAAAATAACATATACAAATATAATTTCACCTGAAAAAATTTTTTAAAATACAAAACTTTTTTATTGCCATCTAGCGGGTAAGTATGAAAACAATATTGGGTTGGGTGAAGTTTACAATGACATCACGCGTTTCTTTCTTAATTAATGTTTTATCATATGTTAATAATAGACAACTGAAAACTAATACCGTTTTCCATAAACTATCCGTAAAGAAAACAACTCAAAAGAAAACATGCCGACTGTGCACTGTTCGATACAACAAGACAAGTTTGTTTTTGTCAAGTAGTAGAAATTAAAGATGTCTTTCATTGAACTTCTATTATTAAATAATTTAACTTCATTGAATGTTTTTAAAAGCAAAACTGGTACTATAGATATTTTGGTATTAAATTGTAAAAGTTCTTAAATTACTAAATATTTTTTTTAAAAAATGGATGCAAAGCAACAATGAATAATATTGTTCAATTCTATTGTTCGTATTCTATTGTTAGAAACAATTAAATTCAGAAGTCGGAGTATATTCCAGGTGAGTTTCGATGAACTTGATAGCGAAATGTTTAGTATTTAGCGCAGTCACCTGAAAAAAAGCGCAGAATACACCCAGCCGATGTTTAAATGCCGATGTTTAAAACGCCGATGTTTAAATGTGTCTGTAACACACGCTTCTCTTCTAAATATCCCACTACCAATACGATATTCTTAAAACTTACGTTCGCAAATGTTAACTGTAGCAGCTAGCCTGCAACCCTAGGATCGGGACCGGGGATTTCCCGGTCTTTTGCTTGTCCCGAGATTCCGGGATAAAAGTAAACTGTTTCCTGGGATCTCGGGAAATCCCGGGACAAAATTAATTATTTTTAAGATATACAAAATATCATGAAATCAAATGATATAATTATTTTTCGTTTTTTAAAGTAATTTAATACGTTCTGCAACCTCCAAAATCATATTAATAATGCTGTGTAAGATATATATTAAAAATTACCTTTAAATTACGTAGAAATTTTCACAAATAGAAAAAATTTATTAAAGTTTGCTGGAAACCAGCATACAACAACAAAAAATGACTTTGAATTGAGTTGAAAATTTAAAGAAAAATGAATTTAGATCAAACTTCTAACTTAGAAGGTAATTTTTGATTTTTTAAATAAAATATAATACAAAATATTGTAAATTTTTATAAGATTTTAAAAAGCAAAGATGGTCAATACTCCGATCACTCGATCTAATTCTTATTTTAGTAATGAAAAGTCTTGCTACCGAGAATGCCTTTTCCGATTCAATTGATGTGATTGGAATCGTGTTTAATGCATTTAAGAGAAGACAAATATTATGTGTTTTTCACCTGTATCCTGAAAGATTTCTAGTTCGTTTTTGAGATTGTAGTACTTCTCGTGTTCCCTAGTATTCTTGATTTGTCTACCTCGACTACTTTAATAGAAACATCATAGTCCAATAATTCGGCACTTCGTTTGTCTTTAATAATCAGATTATGAAGAAAAACTTCATACTCGCTGACTTCGTACTCGTTTGTATCCTTGCCCAATTTTCACAACTTGGCGTTACGCAGTCATTGAAGCTACTGGGCATGGTTAAAAATTAAGACAGCGTAAGCACAATTATTCCATATATTACTGGTAAAGAATTTTGAGAGTCCTGCCACAAATAAGCTACGTATTGATTATTGACCATTTGTGACGTGCCATAACGAGCAAAAATAAAAAAAAAAAAAAAAAAACTAATAAGTAGGTTTAAAATTAATAAATACAAATGTATTCTGACAGTTTATGAGTTAATTATACTTTCTATTTGCAAAATTTCCTCAACCTTAACGTAAAATAAGAAAAAAGTGAATTTTTAAGAAATTTGCGGGATTTCCCGGGTTAAAAAAACAACCGGGATCCCGGGATCCCGTTTGAGAAACCCTAGCAGCAGCGTTGTAACGAGGTATTATATCTTTCGTTTCTATAGGCGTTCGCTCGCTTTCCGGCGGACTCGTGAAGCCGAAGATTAGTGGACAGAAAGTCGGGCCGTGCGAAGGTTCGTATCATTTCCTATATTTTAAACATCTTAGCTAGTATTTATCAATCATCAATACCATCTCATCTCTTTTTCGCCCTTTATCAAATATACTGGGAGCGTTAATCGTATAAAAGTCACATTCATTACTTTCGTCTGTTGGTGGCTTCCTTGAATCCAATTCGCCTAAGTTTCCATCCAACATGATTTATGGAACTTTCTCACAATATTCCAATTAGGGATTGCAATCCAGCAGTGTTTTCAATCTAGCTGGATTTTTGCTACACCAAAATCATTCCAGCTGGATCCAGCGCGGATGTATTTTAGGTGCAATAAAGTGTTATCTGTCTATCTATCTATCCAGCAATTTATGTTTTTTTTTTTTTAATTTTAAATACGTAAGAAGTTTTTGTTATTTAGACTGGTCACTATAAATCAGTAAAACTTTTTTACACATTTAGGTAGTAAACTTAACTTTGGTTCGGTTTAACATTTGAGATAGAAATAATTAACTTTAAATGTTTAGTTAGATTATAATTATAATGTAATATTTAAGTTAAATAATAGCAAAGGTAATTCTACTAATTAATTTATATTAATATATTATAATAATGTAGGGACGGATAATCAGTGGCTAAGTGGCTATCGGTCTTACCAGTTTTCTTATATAGGTTATACATATTAGTCTGTAGTTATTTAAAAGTATATAGAAACTATGTACTGGAAGTAGAATAAGTTAAATAAACTACATCTTTATCAATCCAGCAAAATTTAATAAAATAATAACGTTTTCAATCGTTTTTAACGATCTTCCTCGGTTACAAAAAAATAGAACATTAAATATAGAACATAAAATGTGTTCGGAATAAATATAAAAATTAATGGTAAACGTCCAAGCGGACAAAATATAGATAAATAAACAAAATAAATAGCGAAAAGGAATATATATATATATATAAGATATAACGACGAAATCAGCAGGGTCCATTAATAACATTAATTAATTAATGTAAAAGGATCTCCACGCGGTAGACAATGAGTCCGCATTTCTATGGTTTATACAACCAGTTGTCATGTGCGCCTTGCAGATTTCCAATCTCTCAAGATGTTTGGCCGTTTGCCTAATCGTCGTCGTTTTTATAATTGCCGCTTGATCGATCCCATTAGACGTTAACATCCAACTGTCTTGCGTATGATGCCAACGCAGTGTTGTCAAGGTTCTTATTGATTGTATATTTGTGCTCCTTGAGCCTTTGTTTTAAACTGCGCATCGTTGCACCCACATAAACAAGCTTGGAATTGAAACGTTGTTCGTGTAAAGGCATCGAATATATTCCCGTTGTTGAATTCCGATCCTCTTTCTTTTTATCGTTTCTTAAAAGTTTGAAAACAGTGGGATTACGTCGGTATACAATGCGAAAATTATTAGACCTGGCAGTACATCCAGTGGCGTAGCGAGGGGGGTGCAAGGGGGTGTATCATGCCCCGGGCGCAACTCGCAGAGGGGCGCCCAAATGGTCTCTAAGACAAACTATATGTGTTTCTGGAGGGGGAGAGGGGCGCCAATAAAGTGTCGGGCGCCAGTTATGTTCGCTACGCCACTGAGTACATCTATGTATCTTGTTTAAAAATGGAATGTAATTAAGCACTATTCTTTTTATATTTATTCCGAACACATTTTATGTACTATAGTTAATGTTGTATTTTTTTGTAACTGAGGAAGATCGTTAAAAACGATTGAATATGTTATTATTTTATTAAATTTTGCTGGATTGATAAAGGTATAGTTTATTTATAAGTAATTTAATTATTAGTGTTAGTAAAGTAGTGAGTAAGTAATTAATAGCAGTCTAGTAGTTAGCAAAGCGGCAACGCCGACAACGTAGATTTTTGCGCCATTATTTAGAAAGTTAATTGAGTATTTGCGGATCCAACAGGCCGAAGAATGCGCTGGATCCAGCTAGATTGCTGGATGAGGGATCCAGCAATTGCAATCCCTAATTCCAATACTTCATTTCAGATTCCTGCTTCCATTCGTTTATATTCCAGCTGAGAACTTTTAGAGTATTGTGCTTACTCCTAAAAAAGAATTCCTAATAACACAACCATCCTCATCTTTATCCTTGCCTATCTTGCGAAAGTTTTCACTTATCACCATCTTTGAACTATGCAATTTTTCCCTCTTTTCTGACTTGTTTTAAATTATTCATCTGTCCTTTTCTCTTCTCCCTACATTCTACGGAAAAATCCTCCCTTATGGCACAGCCTTCTTCCAATCCGAGACATTAAGTTTATCACAATTACTTTTCCAACTTTTCAATATTTCTCTTTTCGCTTCCAAAGAAATGCAGGTAACCAAAACTATCGTATTATTTCTGCTATTTTTTGTAAGTCTAACGCAGCCAAGAATGACATTCGATAAACCGGCCACTTCTCTAATTAACTTACATACTGTATCTAATAAATTTTCCCTTTCATTCGTCTCCACATTAAATAATATTATACGCTTTTAATTTAAGAAACTTATCCATTATAAAAGCCAACTTCCAAGACTTAATTACAGTAAATGTGACTCCACAGAAAACACTCTAACAGCCGCGGCAACTGTACGCCCCTCCCCCGCATCCCTATAGTATTGAGACGTATAGAATTGGAATTACAGCAGATGTGTTAAATAATTCAGGGTTGTTACGTTATTATAATATTGTTAAGCCTGATTTTGGTATGGTAGGCGGATAATACTGCCTGTAATTTCTTTTACTCTTTCTGTGCCGTGGACACAAAGCTGTAATAAATAAAAACTAATAAAGATAACACAACACCACGCGACACGCCGAAAAAAATATTAAATCGAAATTCGTAGCCAGGTTTTTGATGAACGAATAATAGCAAAACCAGTAAAATGCAGAAATAGAGTAATGTTAAGTAGCGATAACCATCCAATTTTTTATATTAGGTTTTTCATATTGAAATAAGCAATTAACTGATTATGGCGCGCGTCACGCGCTTCGGACGCGCCGCGCAACAATACTTATTATCTATTGTTGCGTTAACAATAAATGCTTCTACTTTTCGCCATTGTCAAACCGAATTTAGCAAATTGTCGAAGAGTTTATTCGATGGCATTTCATTTAGTGCAAAATAGTTGTTTAAATATGAATACAATAAGTAAGTTTACCTATTCTGTTATATATCCTATAAATATCTAATTATATTTATTAAATGACCGCAGGTAGCTAATATAAATGAAAATATTCTCTTGTAAACTACGATAAATACCTTTGATACATTTTTTCATTTCAATGAGTTGATTGAAAGCAGAAAATGACCTACTGCCATTAGTTACATTTAATAATTATAAACTTACTATTTACAGATATTGAAATGCTTTTGTATCGAAACTATTTTCCGGTACGAAGATGGTTTCTACGTAACGTATGATTATCAGGTAAATAAAAAGAGAAATTCTAAAACTGTAAGTATTATTCACACAACAACGAAGACAGAAATTAAAATAAATCAATCAATGTTAAGTTAATCACGTAAAATTTTATGAAACAAAAGATAAAGATTCAAAATTGCAATATTTAAGTTAGAAAAAGTATTTGCCAAATACAGAACCTTAGAATGAATTAAAACATATCACTCTGTTAATAATAATGTTTCAATGGATAACTTGAATATCAAACTTGCACTGTTTCTCGTCGCTTATTTAACACAGAGACTCCTTAATATTTATAAAAATTTCAATAATTTAAAATTTAAACACCTTAGCTGCAGTTTTGGTTGAATGTCTTTCGTTTTACAAGGCATTCGCTCGCCTTCCGGCGGTCTCGTGAAGAGAAGACGAAGATTGGTGGATGCCAAGTCGAGCCGCGCAGAAGTAAGTATCTTTCCAGTAATTTCTACGAACTTTGCGACAGTTTTCGCTAAATGTTCTTCGTTTTTACAGGCATTCGCTCGCTTTCTGGCGGTCTCGCGAAGAGAAGACGAAGATTGGTGGATGCCAAGTCGAGCCGCGCAGAAGTAAGTATCTTTCCAGTAATTTCTACGAACTTTGCGACAGTTTTCGCTAAATGTTCTTCGTTTTTACAGGCATTCGCTCGCTTTCTGGCGGTCATGTGAACAGAAGACAGAGATTGGTGGATGCTAAATCGAGCCGCGCAAAGGTATGTCTATAAATTTTTTTCGTTTTTGTAGGCATGCGCTCTTGTCTTGGCGTTTTTCTGAAGTCAAGATTAAGATTCGTGGAGGTGAAGCTTTTCCGGGCGAAGCTTCGTTTGCTTTTTTTTGTATTGTTAACATTTTTGGAGCAATTTTTATAAAAAAGTTTCTTTTATTTGAATTTACATGGTCATTGCTTTTATAGCGGAATCAATAGTATTTTTGAAATTTTTTAATTGTATGAAAGTTACGAATAAATTTTAGCGTGTATATTTATTTGAATGTTGATTTATTTATTAGAATTATTCACGTGTAAAATGTAGAACTTTTTTAAATATTTGATAAATGAAAAACTCTTTATATTTTATCGGAATATAAGTTCTGTGAATTATTATTTGTTATAAATATCACTGTAAGTTGTTTAGGATTATTTAGACATGTATGTGTGTATATGAGAACAAGTAGAAAAATGCAGTATAATCGAAATAATTATGTCAATTATTATCGCAGTAATGAAAATGATAAACGGTACTAATTTCACCAATTTCTTTTGTTTCAATGCAACCCATCGTCGCAAAATCCCTTTCGATAACATCGACAATTAAACCATTATGTAATTTGTTCGTCTCATTTATTATTTACATATCATGCACTATTGCTGCAAATGACACCACTTTTTCTCCCTGGTTTGCGTCACTCGTTATGTCGAGTGCTCGCTAGATGCTTCGATCACACTATGTGCTTTCTTGCTTAGTGTTTAAATCTATTGTAAAGGTTACACAGATAGTTTTTGTAAGCATACGTTGATTGAAAATAATAGGTATTTTACTTAAACAGATCAAGAATGACGAACTTCTGCAGATAGAAGTAATCTAATAACTGATAATTTGGTCTCATTTTATGAATGATTTTGCGTAAAATAATTAAAGAATACAACATTTAAAAAAGTTTTATTTTTTATATACTTTTATAATGTTTCAATAGTTTATGGTTGCCATACATTGCTAAAATTATCTGTTAAATTTAATATAAATACAATCTCAGCATATTGCTTGTTATCTTTTTTAAAATTTCTTTTACTATAAAAGTAATATTTATTACCGAAATATTTACACTTATGAAGATGAAAAGTCATTTTATATAATCGACGTGCGATTAATTAAAAAAATTTTTCACGATTCATCACGGTTAATGAATGCAATTACTAAATTTTGTCTTGAGTAAAAACTAACATTTATTTATTTATTTATTATTTTAAAAGTTCGCTTATTCGAAATAAAATTACTGAATATTGCTTTAGGTGTTGGAGTTATGGATGCATGGTTCCGTAACTGATGGTTTCGACAGTTTGAACGGAGGTAATTTTCAACTTCTCCTTTTTCCTACAAAATATTTGTTATATTTATTTTAATAAACTAAATATATATAACTTCACTCAAATAGAATATGTTAAAACCAACACTTAAAAGCATTCAACTTAATATAATACAATTGAACAAAACTTTACTATTTTTACTTTTCCCGCTTGTTACCTATATAACACGTTAAAGTATTGTAATCGTGTCAAATTTGACTCTCCGATTTTTTGACGAATTTCCACGTTTTGAGACCCCTAAACCCCCCAAAAAAGAAAATCCAGCAACGAGTTACTTAACTTTCCCGGCAACATTTAAAATTTTGATGGCGCCATCCTTATACTCGAATCCTTAATTTAGTGTATTTTACTACTTGAAATGTTTATAAAACGAATTTTAAATCGTGTCGTCATATAAATAACAAATTTTTAATAAATTATTCATGCACTTAACGAGTACTTTTTTTGTTCTGCTTTGGTGATTTCAATCTACAATTTTTATGAAAGTAATAAAGAAAATGAATGTTTTTGATTATTTATTATAGAAGTTATTTTATAATATTAAATTACGAGTACTTACTTGCTGAATATATTACAAAAGTTACTAGTTAACATCTCACTTTCTTCTATGGTTTGTGGCAGATGTTTACCTTTTGTTTCTGGTAGCCACAAAGTCAATATTGCCGACAGGAAACTGATAATTCCAACAACAATTAGAGGCAACATATGAGATATTGATGACTAAATGAAATAAGAAGATAATTTTATGTATTAAATTTGTATTTGTATGTAAATATGTTATATATAATTAACATACCAACATGAGAAGGTAGGGTGAACCTATACTAGCAGCACTTGCTACCAGTGACGAAGCTGAGAGGGCGGAATTTCGTAATACAGTAGGAAACAATTCGGAACCGTAAACGTAAACGCTGGCCCATGCCCCCGCAATACAGAATTTTCCAATATTTGTTAAAGTAACGATGAGCCATATGTAATCTAACAAGAATACTTAACATATCAGTAAAATGTAGTCGATTTTACGGTAAGTAAAAGAAAAAAACGGTTTAAAAATATATATTTGACACATTATTTTATGATAATTTAATGAGGGATAAGGATAAAAGTAAAATTTGATTCCACGTTCAATATCAAAAAAACTCTTAAATAATTCGTGTAAATTTATTTTGTGATGTCATTTTTTAACTGTAAAACTGCATTTCATTTCATGCATCTCAGTATATTTAAATAGTATAGTAATTATTAATACAGTAGGCTATTAAATTTTTAAAATTTTTCATACCCAGTAATTTTATACGTGTATCAGTATAGTACGACAAAATTTTTAATCGAGAGACCTCGTGAAGACCTATTAACCAGAAGAAATTCTACTTAAAGAATTTATTCTATTCTAAAGATAGCCTTAAGGTACTGTACGTTGAGAAGACGATAGCCTGGAAGTGTGGTTCAATAGATGAGTCATGTTCAGTATGGCAGAATTCTTATGCTGAGAGTTAGCTATTACTCTTGTCCTCCCACTGCTACAAGTTTAAACCGTATAAGACTTGTCCTTAACTTTGTACACGCCTATGAAAGCTATGGATCGCTGAATACTAATAAGTAGGCTAACTAATAAGGCTATATTTGTAACCGAACGCAACTGTATGCATGCAGTTATGACTTGACTCATAAGCCAGGGATGGGCAACCTTTTTCTATCTAAAGGCCGCATTTTAAGACTTTTGAACTGACACGGGCCGCATCAAGAGAAAGAGAAAAAAAAATGTTGGTAAATCAGAATTATTTATTCATATATACAGTAGCGAACCGAAAATCGGAATCAATTGGGAACTGGGGTTGTTCAGATTAATAATTTGTTCGGATTACCGATTATGTACGAAAAAATACATTAACCTGTCCGATGTTCAAATTTTTCTCCGTTGCGTGTCACTTCGTGTTGAATTTTTCTCCGTTGCGTGTCGCTTCGTGTTGAATTTTCGTCGATTTTAAGCCAAACGAAAATTTTTATAATAATAATCGAGGCTATCGTATCGTTAAAAATTATTTCTGCATTTTGTACAAACAAAATAAATATATTGAAGAATATAAAAACATGAAAATTATACTTTAGAAGTAAATTTGGTATCAAAAACGTTCGATTCAGCACGACACAGTCGACTGAAAATCGTTCCGATTACCGGCGATTCCGATTACTGGGGTTCCGATTAACGAGTCTCTACTGTAATTATAATTAGCAAAGGTATACTTAATTTAGCTTCTGGAACTGATGTGAACGTAATATATTGGAAATATTTGGTTAAATATTTGTCACTGCTAGTTATAAATTAGTTTCGATGTGTCTGTTAGCCGGTTTCTTGTTTTAATTTTTACTAAATTCATTGAGGGAAAAACTATTCACGTACATAGGTTGTAGAAAATAACGTTTGAATTTTTGCTGCATACTTCCTTAAGCTGGGAAATTGATATATTTATTCACATTTTATGCGTCGCGGGCCGCAAAATATATGAATGCGGGCCGCATGCAGCTCGAGGGCCGCAGGTTGCCCATCCCTGTCATAAGCAGTAAGTGCACTTCGTACTGAAACAGTGTATAAACATAGTATGTATTTCACTCTTCCCCCTCCCCACTTAGACTATGCCTATGACGACAAGTCGATCGCGACACATTTTTACGATAAAAAGTAGATCTTATGTGCACAAAAGTTGGCCACCCCTGGACTAGAACTGACTGAATTTTACTTCTTTTTGTAACATATTTTTAACAGAGATAAACTGAAAAGAGGAGCAAGAACTTTGATTATTACAATATAACCAATTATTCATGTAATTTATTTATAACAATATTTAATTTTTTCCTTCGCATATTTGCTCTGTTGCAGACTTAAAATCGTTTTGAAATTAATGACAGCAATTATTAATTTTATAACCTTGATTATAACCTTGTTAATTTAATTTATTTTCAGCAAACCTTGCTTACAATACAAGAAAAAGATTAAAATTTTCGCAACTGTTTCCATAATTTTCTGAGAATAAAGTAACTTGTCTTCTTAAAATTTATAGTTAGGCATAAGCAATTTTAATTTGTATTTATTCTGTAATACCGTGTATATTAAATTTCAATGAAGAGAAATCATCTTTACAAGATGATTTTACCAATCTCATAAACTAATTTGAATAATTAGATATTGAAAGTATGCTTACCTTGATTTATAAATGCGATACAAAGGCAAGATAATCCTCCAACTCCCAAGGTTATAAACATGGACCACATTCTACCTACTTTCTCCATGACTATCCAAGAAAATACAATGCCAGGTACATCTACAGCAGTGGATATAGCGCACCCTAAATACAGGTTGATGTCGAGAAGAGAAACTCCAAATGTAAATACAGGATAACAAAAACATATCACGGCCCAATCGAAAGTAAGAATAATGAAGTTTTTTTTCATAACAGGATATTTAAGGAGATCTAAATACGATGGTTCAGCCATTTCGTCTTCCTGTATGAATAAGGATTGTTTCAATTGTAATAATTAAAAATTTAAACTGCTGTTAGGATTTATGTTAGAAAAATATGAGATTAACCACTATTATTTGGCGTAACTTCTTAGTCTAATCTATGTAAAAACATGTACGGGGTGGTTCTAAGAATATGAGGGATTTAAAATTGATTTAAGACTGATTCAAAGGTATCTAGAGGCTTAGAAGAGATCAAGAGGAGCAACTATCTATCCTGAGAATTGCTTTTTATTTCAGTAGTCTTCTTTGACTTTTTCGAAAAATTTTATAAGGAAAATTGTATTTTTGTATGAATAAAATTACTTTAATAGTTTTGACGAGATGGCCCCAAGACAAGCCGCACACAGATGCAGGATTATTTGGAAGATCATGTTTTCACGATAATTGGAGTATTCTCTTTATAGGTGTTTATTATTTACTATCATAAAAATAGAGGAGGATAAGATACAAATATTTAAAAACGTGTTTAAGGAACTATTTTAATGAATCAATTGGTTGATTACTTGATCATATTTTGCCTCGAGACTCCTTTATTTGATTACCGTTGAAACCTTTAAAACATTGACCCTAAACATAGCACTGATCTGGTTATTAATGACATCAGCTCATTAAACTGTAAGAAATTTGATTACACGAAACGTGTTGACATTTATGAGGAAATAAGAATATTATCATTTAATTTTTGCAGTTACTCCAACCTTTCTGCTCTTGTAACATAGATGAGTCTTCAAGAAATTCGGTCCGATATTTTTCTTATTATACTTTGCTATTTTCTGCACAATTTCTTCAGCTTCTTCATAACGATTCTGACTGACTAACCATCTTGGAGACTCTGGAATAAAACTAATAACAAAATACAGAATATTACAAGATAGAAATTAAGGTAATGTATATGATAATACTGTATCCATATTATATAACTTACAAAAAATAGATAAAGAGCAAAAGAAGAGGAAACGAAGTGGCTAGAGATATAGGAAACCATTCCTGCAAACCGTATGCAATTCCAGAGGTTATAACTAACCCAACAGAAAAGCATACGCTACTTAGCATCCCATCTCTTGTTCGTTTCTCCACAGATATAATTTCCATAGCTAGAATACACGGTTATTTTTATTCATACTAATAAGAAAATTATTGAATTTTTTAAAAATCAGATAATGATTAAAGGTACCTATTACAAATTGTAACTGGAAGAATGCAGGAAATGCCATGCCCGTTATGAAACGATACACAATATATGCTATGTAATTTGGAGGAAAACATGATATTATACTTATTGCTGCGTAAAAAATACAGCTGGAAATATAGCCTATTTTTCTACCCCATCTGCAATAAATAAAACTGTTATTATAATATTGCTATATATGCGTAGTAAATATATATATAGGCCTAATATTAAATTGCAATTTATACCTTGAAACACAATGATACTATAAATATAAGAATTGTGTACGATAAAACGATTATAAACTTCTACATCTTCGATGATGAATGTTTAGTTTACAGAATTATATAAAAACCTATAAATCATATAAATATACTCTACTGTACTTAATTTATAGACTATATATTGTTATTAAACATAAAAATATATACTTTTTATGCATAAATTGTGTGCATTTATACAAATTATATAAAGACAGGCTTATAATCTAAATTTACTCTAGTATAATTATGTAGTTAGTATGATTTCCGGGTGATTTTTAAATACCCCTATTCAACGCTGTCTACGGAAATATTTAGCGGTCCAAATGCAACCAAAAGTATGACGACATTTCAGGTTAAAAGATTAGTGCCAAAACTCACCACTAAAGCGCTTTTGATGCTCCTAGTAACCAGCAATATTTGACACTCGTGCGATACGGGGATTTTAGAAATACAGACTTTAATGCGGTTTCAATTATAAAGGTGTAAAAACTGAAGGCGATGAACAGTGCGATCAACAGCTGACTCTAAATGGTCCTCTGTGCTGCTTTTCGCAAGCAGCGTGAATTTTTTGACTTTTTTTGCCCTGCGAGCCGAATCCATATTTGGAAGAGGCTGAAAACAGGCTCACTCCAACTATGGATTCGGCCAGAACACAATAAGGTGGCCGGATAGGACTGGGCCCAACATATCCGGGTCAGACCACCCCGAAAAATTCCTGGGGTTTTACGACCGCCCGGATTCGATCCCGGTCTTTTAGAATAATTGCTTTATGGGCTGATCGGATGGCCTTTAGTTCCTCGGCCATCCGATCAGTCCTATCCAATACTGGCTTTCAAAGCTGCCAAATTTACAGCATGTTCGCTATAACACATTTTAAGTGTCTCCACTACCAAAAATCATACGGATTAAGATCCAATTTTCCATTTTACTCTCAAAAGAACTGAACTGAATCTTCATATTAAAAGTCCTTACAAGTTATATGTACAATAAAACCGGTTTAAAACGGAGTGTGATAATGACAGGTTTCCGTTTTATAGACTATAGAGGATTATGATTTTATAAACTAATTCTTCTAGAATAGAATTGAAGCAAAGAAAAAAAATGATACACTAACTCTTGAGTTAGTGTATCATTTTTTTCTTTATTAAAAGTGCCGTTTGCGGGCTTGCCGAAACTTTGGCCATAATCCGAGTCCGCAAGTAAAAGCATTAATTATGGTTAAAATTTAGTTGCTGTTACGCCAAAAAAATTCCATACATAGGTTATGTAAAGCAACTGTTTCCCAAAACTCTTCCGTTTCCGCAATAAGCAGGTTTCCGGTTTATAAAAGTATTTTATATAGGAAATCTCTTCGTTTCCAAGATTTATTTTCAGTTCTGTGAAGGTTTTATTTTTAATAAAATGACGATAAAAATATAATACCGCGATGGCAAGTGGCGACAGAAACCCTAGTCCGCTTGTTTTGACATTCAGCGTAAAATTGAATCACAAATCACACTTTAGGAAAAACAGAAGAATGTGTAGCCTCCTGCCTCACATACCTAGCGATTTCAATGACATTACGGACAGACAAGTAGGAAAGGACGTTGAGAACCGAAGGCAGTTTTACGCAATGTCGTCCAGTGTTTTTAGATTGGGGATGTTTTATCGACTGGCAAAAAATTTGAGGAATTTCTTGGGGTGATTTTTTTTTTACTTTTTGATCTTTTTTCAGTAGACTAAAACAAAAATTTTGACATGACAGAGCATGCGAAATACTGTGATAGCCGGAAGATGTAGGTTCGACCTTCAGAATTTTAGTTTAGTTTTGTTTTTTATGTGTAACATTATTATTTTACTGCATCATTAGCGTTATTATTACTACAGTAGAGAGTCGTTGATCGGATCAATTGGGGACTGGGGTTGTTCACATTAGTGATTTGTTCCGATTACCGATTATGTACGAAAAAATACATTTACCTGTCCGCTGTTCAAATTTTTCACCGTTGCGTGTCGCTTCGTGTTGAATTTTTCTCCGTTGCGTGTCGCTTCGCGTTGAACTTTCGTCGATTTTAAGCCAAACGAAAATTTTTATAATAATAATCAAGGCTATCGTATCGTTAAAAATTATTTCTTCATTTTGTACAAACAAAATAAATATATTGAAGAATATAAAAACATGAAAATTATACTTTAGAAGTAAATCTAGTATCAAAAACGTTCGATTCAGCACGACACAGTCCGACTGAAAATCGTTCCGATTACCGACGATTCCGATTACTGGGGTTCCGATTAACGACTCTCTACTCATGTACTGTATTACATTCCCTACGTTATAGAAATAAAAATTTTATTTAACAACGTCAAAGAGTTAAATCTACAGAGACTTGCTTTCTTTAAACGGGAAACGATGTCACAAATTTTAATCTCTTGTTTTATAAGCTTTAAACGATCGGAATTATAATAGTATTAATAACGTTATTAATTAACATAGCTGCACAATTAAATTTTTATTTAATGACTACAAGCTGTTTATTATGATATAATGTGGTATTTAAGATTGATATTAATTACAATGTTATGTGATAAAAATTCGAAATTTTATGCGTGAATAAAACATAAGACATGGTAAAAGATGTGCAAAGATTCAAAGACGAATATTTGAAATTATTAATAATAATTGCAGCTGTATCTTACGAATTAAGAACAGAAGTAAAGTTTATCACAAGTAATTTCAATGTATGAAGGAAAAAAGTATTCTTTGTTTATATAAGAAATAAAAAAATAAATAAGAATAAGCCAAGGAGAGAGCAAAATTTGAGTACTGGGAAGCATCAAGGAGCGAAAAATAAATAAACAAGGAATAGCAGGGTAGCATGATAAAGAGAGCATGAACTTGATGCTTTTCTTAAATTAAACAGACGATTCTGCTTATAAATTAATTAATTTAATTAATAAAGAAAATATTAGACATTAATTTTTAAGTATTATTTATATGTGTTTTTAGTTACTAACTAAAGTAAGAAAATAGGTTAGCTAAATTATCTATGTCAAATTAACAGTAAATATGTCAAAAATTCACAAGAGACTGAGTTAAATAAAATAAGTAAAACATATAAAAATACATTAATAAATTGATAATAAAATATTAGTTAAAGTATACTTTAATACAATTATAAAGGGAAACATCTGCCGACATTAAAAATTACGAGCATTTTTTATGTTTATAAGCAGTTTAAATTTCAATATTTAAACTGAAAATTAGTCATATTTTAAAGTTTTAATACTGAAAATCATAGAAATATTTTTAAAAAGTGTTATAGTATTAACTTAGGTCTTACTTATCTCCAACATAACCGAACCAAAGACTTCCAACAATTCCTCCAACATAATAAAGCGAAAGTGCTACAGTTGGCATCCAATCTTTATCACACACGACATCAAACTATTAAAATAATAAAATAGAACACATTAATAATTAAAATTCTTTACGTAAAAGGTAATAATAATATTACTATTATTTTTATAATTTACCTTTTCTATCAAACTGGTACGAAAGACAGAATGGTCGTAACTCCAACCGTGTTGACAATTTACCTTGGGCCAGTTTTCGTTGGGTACGAACGAACGATTTAGTAGTAATTGTGTATAATTTACATCATACATCTGACACTTGCTATGAGTTTCTACTCCACCCAACGTTTCTAAAGGCAAACTTAAATTTTTCTGTAAATCCAAAGGTAGATGCGATAACTCCGGAACGAAGCACCAGTAATCAGGAGTGCCGGATATGTATACGAAATTAAAAAAACCGAATGCAGTGCATATAAAACTCGGTGCCATTACAAACCAAAATATAATCTTTTGATATATCCCATAACCGTCCATAAGTGGTAAAATTTCGTCGAAATCCATTGTTCGATTTTGTAGACATTTATGACTTCGAGTGAAGTATGAAGTACAGTAAGTTAAAGAAGCAGTGTAATCGTCGAATAGCTACGTCATCTTGCCATTCACTATAAAAACTGCAGGTCTTATACTATACTTTTATGTAATTATAGTCATTAACTTTCGTTTCTTGTGTTCTTGGGAAACCAAAAGTTAAAATAAAACGTGAAAACAAACCTATACATTAAAATAATAATAATAATCCTTTACTTAACGATAGAACTGTTAACTGACCATTGGGCCGTATATTTTATTAACTCTAATAATCAGTTGCATATATACACAGGGTGACCAGAAAGCGAGTTAATTAACCGAACGGTTAAAACCGGTTTGTATCAGCTGCATCTACATTATTTGGCCTTCATTGGTTTACATTGGAAGTGATTGAAATCGCGAGTATAACATGCACCCGATTATGTCAATAACTGAATAAGTTATTGACATAAATGTGGATTCGAATATGGACCATTACGACGGAAGGATAACAGATTAAAAGATATAAACATCACCAATCATAGTGGCCGAAGCGCTGCCCAGCGGACATTTCGCGCACTAACAATTACAGTCCAATACTGTATTCTTAAACAAGTGTATTTCAACTCCGGTATATGCCTTAGAAAATTGGTCTGTTGTTACCGAAATCAGTTATATCGGAGTCTGTAAAATCGACGGTAAAAAAATTTAGATTCAAATAAATGAGCTATTTTTTATAAGGAGATAAATAATTTCATGTTAGCCATTATTCTGAAATTGGAGACGTAATTAAAACATAAACATAGTATGAAAGTATTCAAATACTTTAATCTTATTTTACTATTCATAGGGATACATTAAAAACCGTAAAGTCAATCCGTAAATTAATGTATTCGAAAGTTACTATTATACATGAATGTGATTTATGGATGGTATAAAGACCTATATATATGTACTGTATACTGATAGTTATTGCATTTTAATTAAAAACATTACATGTTCATCAAAATCCTAATTTAAAACAGCAATTTCATCACCAGTAGCCAAGCGGTTCTGTTCCCTGTTCCTCGTGGGTTCGCGCCTTGCCAGAATGGACTGGCTATGTGAGTTTTCCGGGTTTTCTTCACGTCTGCAACGCCTGAATAGGGGCCACTTGTCCAGTTATTTTTAAAAAGACCTTCAAGAAGACATCCCCCTAGGCAGATCGCCCAAGTGTTGCAATGCCAAGATAAATAATCATTATTGAAGAGAGCCACTGAAGGCCTTTTTTTAAGTATCATTGATTTGACCAGTCCAACAATGAGAACGCCCGGATGGTAAAGACAATGCCAAATATAAATCCAAAACGAAATGCCCATGAAAAATGGCTAAAGTTTGCTCGGGTCTCATGGAGTTGGCAGTGTTATCAGCAGTGGCGTGACATTTGATGATAGGGAAGCTGTGCTTCTGTGAGAAGCCGACTTTCAGGGGCAATCAGTTAATTGCGCGTCAGTGATGGTCTAGGTACATTCGTACGTGCGTGGTAGCGGAAGAGACAAAGATGACAAGTATCTGACAAAAACCGTTTATTTTAGCATAAAATAAACATACACTATATAAAATAGTTTGCTTTAGGACAATCAGCCGTTCGAACGTCCTAGGCGTCGATGTGGTTCTTTGATCGTCGATCGAAGGTGAACCCGGGACAGTGGCGTTGACAAGTCTGTAAAGCACGGGGAGACTTCGTCCGTTGGCGTCGGGGACACGATCTAAGTCCGAAGTGGCACGGGTTACAGGTTGGCACAATAGACGAGAAACTGCTTTTTTTTGCGCATCGACACACGGCGTTTCGGTTATTCGGAACATTAACCGAGTGCCAGGTGTCCTCGATTGTCGGAGAGATTATATCAATCTCCGTTCTTTCTTTCATCCATTTTGATTGGTCGTTCTTCCTCAATCACACTTCCCGAGTGGTTGGTCCCTCGTTACTAAACGTAACGAGACTCTTACCTGGAGCGCGAGGAAAGTCAAAATCGAAGATGAATTCGATCTTTCACCGATCATAGGACGACTTCCTTCCGCGATTTATAATTTCCATAAAAATTTTAAACAAATACTGGAAATGACAAATGAATAAACAATTTATGTATTTTAATTCTAAAATACAAATAATACATACATAATACAATTATAGAAAAACTTGTTTTTTTAAATATTTTCTATAAATTAACTCTATTCGGCGATTTTTTCCCGCAAAGTCGTTAATTACTTTATCATAAAAGTCACTCGTCGTTGATTCCATCAACGTATTTAAAAGTTCTTTTTCTATAGAAAGCAACGCTAGCGACGACAATCTTTCCTCCGACTGAGTGTTCCTGGCGAATGTATGAATTCGCTTCATTGTTGAAAACCTGCGCTCAACAGACGCACTGGTAGATGGTATTGTAAAAATTAACGATATTAAACCATATAATTCTATTACTACGTCTTCGTTTAAGTCATCCATCATTAATTATAATATTTCTTATGTCTAAGAGTGACTTGCCAAAATAGTTCGGGCACGAATATAAATATTGCAATTCACTACGTAATTTACATAAATCAAAGAGTTCTCCATAAAATTTACGTAAAGCATTAAAACTCTCTTCGGGAAATTGTTTTTCATAATATTTAAAATTATTAAAATCTAAAAGTGATAAAAATTCTAGAGATTTTATGTCGGCAAATCTGTCAATACAATTTTGTATCAATGTATCCATTATTTCATAAAACAGACGTCTTTATAAATCCTTTTTAGACTCAATATCAGCATGTCTCATTCCTCTTTTTGGTTGAATTTCTAAAAAAATTCATCTTTTTTCAAAGCGTCCCAAATCAAATCAAAATCATTTCTTTTCTGTCGTAAAAAATCAATAAAGTGATTTATTCTAGTAATACAATATGCTATATTAAAATTATTTTTTCGTAATATATCAAAAAGGATATCTGAATGTGCAAATATTTGATGAAAAACTAGTAATGAAAAGTGAGAATCAAAATAATGGTATAATCCTCTTGCAGCAATTGTAGTATCGGAATCCCATTATTTTGGACTTTCAACCATATTCAACAACAAAAGTTTTAATTCTTCTTTATACTCCATAACGCAGTTTACAATCCTGCTATTGTAATTCCATCTAATAGGTGTGGCTGAAAGAAAACGTTTATTGACTTCTAGGTCTAAAGTGTGAGATCTTTTAGAAAATTTAGAAAAAAAATGAAGAAAATCCTGTTATAGTTTGAAAAAATATTTTACATTCTTTTATATATCCAACAGATTGAGAGAAAACTAGGTTCAATCTGTGAGCATAACAGTGTACGAAAATAGCATGTTTGGATATTTCTTTAATTTTGGCTCGGACACCATTATGTTGTCCGGCCATTACGGCAGCACCGTCGTATGTTTGTGCCACTCATTTTTTAGTGCATTGAAATTCGTCTAAGTAACTCTTAATGTGAGTAAATAACGAATTTGCGTCTCCGTTCTCACTCACATCAGTAAAGCCCACAAATCTTTCTTTGAAGTTACCGTCTTCTTTCACGTAACGAAATACAGTCGACATCTGAGCTTTGTGACTAATGTCCGTTGTTTCATCTACAATTATAGCAACAAATTTTGCGTTTTCAATTTCTTTTTTAATTTCTTGCAATAAAACGGTTCCTAACAAATTAACGAGCTCATTTTGAATTTTGTTCGATAAGCCAGTAAAAACTGTAGACTTCTCTAAATGCATTTTTAACTGATTACCTGACATACATAATAAATAAACAAGTTCAATATAATTACCTTTGTTATTAGATTCAATACATTCCCTATGTCCTCTAAATGCCAATTCTTGCTTTGATAAAAAGCATGTAATATCTATTAATTTAGATACAATATATCTATTAGCCGTAACTATCTTGTTATAATTTTCAATATTAATTTTATATTGTTTACTAATGTTAAATTCTATTCTATTTTGATTTCCAAATTGCTTCAATTTTACAAAAGAATCGATATGACCTTTACGATTTTCGTGTCTTTTTCTAGCTTTACTCAAATTATTTAAATCGTCAAAGCCATTCTTATTCCACACACTAATTTCATTTGAAAACAATAGGCAAGGCCAACAAAACAATTTTTGCATTTTTATGCATCCACAAAGCCATTTTATGTCTTCATAAATTTTATCGTGAAAATGTCGAACAAATTTTTTTGTTGAAGTACTTATAGTTAATTTAGGCGTTGGTCTTTCTCTTTTAATAATGTTTTCTTTTTCATTATATGGTCTTGAGCCAAAACTTTTTTAAAGTAAATTTTCAATATCACAAATACAGTTTAAATCGCTAGCCACGATATAAGAGCTAAAATTAAAAATAAAATTATTAAAACTTACTTAGTAAAATAAAAATTGCGATGGATATACAATTATACATACTTGGTACAAAATATTCAATTGTAAGAATATACTTTTAAAGAAAATTATAATTAAATATAGTTTTGCGAAAAAACGTATATAAAAATAACATAAAATATTTTTTACTTTTTAAATATTAAAACAATCCACTTAGTTAAAATTGCTCCCTACGAGTGGCTCATGAATGGAATCAGAGACGATTTTGGTAGGTGTGGGGTGTGCATGCATGACAAATCCCGAGGGTGCCGATACCGGTTAATGTCAAATGCCTCTTTTGTCGCATCACTAATATATCTCAAAGGACGCAACAGGGCTGTTGTAAATTTTAAACGTTTCTCACCATAGATGTAAATATGTTAAACTTAATAGTCATTTGTTTTCTAACTACTGTAATTCGTTTTAGTATCAGGTGTACACGGAAATCAGTTCCCCACTGTACTGAGCTAGTAATTGGTAATTGGTTATGCTTTTGTTTAAGTAAAATTCTGGCTCTTTCGGCAGGGTTTTACTTATGTCCCCATTCCCTAATCTTAATTATTTAACTACATGCAACCCCCGTATAACACGGGAGTTACGTTCCAAAAAATTGCCGTGTTATGCGAATCCGTGTTATAATGCGAAAAGATGGGTTAGGTTCCAAGAATTAAAAAACATGCTGTTAAATCCTTCTTTAAATCGGATTTATTATTCACAAGTCGAAAGGCCCAATGCCAGGCATCGGGGCATACAAAATTACAAATAAAAATAACAATATACTGAATATTATACTGTAAAAATATATAATAAATATAAAATAATTTATATTGTTAATTTAAATTAATTTAAATACTTGCTAGGGGCGCCCCTAGTGGCCATTTTTGGCATACATTGATAGAATCCGGTTTTTCAGCTTTATATAATAGATTTTTTTATGGGTAAAATATTTATTTATTATTTAAGTAAATATTTTACCAGAGGATTATTCATCTTATATGATGAACTCAGCTTCAGCATCATCAACTGGTAACAGTTTTTATTACATTTCATGTACGAGGGTTTTACCGAATTCCCGAACCATGTTAGAGTGAACCTGTACTATAGAAGTGCCGTGTTATACGGGGATGTTCCCAATTCTCGAACCGTGTTAGAGCAAATCCGTGCTATAGAAGTGCCGTGTTTTACGGGGGTACCTGTACTTCTTAGTAGAAATAAGTCGAAACCAGTTACTTTGTACCTGAATATCTGTAGTCTTGGGAAAACGGTGGAAAGACAAATTTTTATGACAACGGATATATAAATCGTAAATTTAAGGAAAATAAATTCTAGAGCTTTTTTTTGTATCATTGTACTACGTCTCATTCATTAAATTTGGTTGTAAATGATGCTGCCAAAGTAACAGTTAATTTTTTAACACTACTAGAATTGTATACGCTTTATCTGCATCTGCTTACAGATAGGACGTACTAAATCGTAATATCACCGGTTTAACATTGAAATCCGTAAGTAATATAAGATGGGAGAGCAGAATAAACGCAGAATAAGTATATCAAAGATTTTAATGGATTTTTTAAAACTCCTGTCAACTATACAGAACTATCATAAAAACATGCCAGTAAACTTCTATCGGTTGGGTTAAGTTATAAATCTGATCTAGGGTGGGCAACCTTTTTTATAACATGGGCCAGAATAAATTCTACGTTTTTTCTGCGGGCCGTAGTAGTTAATTGACGCCTTCTTGTGACTTGTAATTTTTTAAGTCTGCAAATATGAAATAAATAAATAAAAAGTTAATTACTACATTTATTTCTCTTATCCCTCTTGACCTCGCCCTGCAGAATTTTGTGCAGGCAAGGTCACTAGGAGAAACGCTCAAGCTGCAGAATTTTCTGCAGGTTAGAGTTAACGGTTTAGAAAAAATATTTATTGAGAACTATACATCTTAGACTTATGCAGTTTTCGCGATTTATTCTGTCTTTCCACCGTTTTCCCAAGACTACAGATATTCAGGTACAAAGTAACTGGTTTCGACTTATTTCTACTAAGAAGTACAGGTACCCCCGTAAAACACGGCACTTCTATAGCACGGATTCGCTCTAACACGGTTCGAGAATTGGGAACATCCCCCGTATAACACGGCACTTCTGTGTTTATTTTACATAGAAAAAATTGTTTTGGATTTTATTTTTAAATAAATTTGTCATTTTGGATTTTTTAAATAAACACAACTCAAGGTCATCTATAGATTAGAGGTAAATGTTCCTTTTTCTGTCTTTTTCTTTAATTTTTGTGATATTACAACTTTATTTAGTTCATTACATATTTCCATTATACTTTTCATAATTTCTGATGATAATTATTATTATTATTTTTTAACGTAAATGCAATGTATAAAAGTCATTTTTGTTGATTTTTATATTATTTTGTTACTTTTTGCACTAATTTAAGCGGTTATATGTTTGTTATTGACCGCTTTCTGTTAATTTTCACATTTTTACTCAACTTTGTTTATTACTTTACAAGATATAATAATGATAAATTTTGTAAACAAAAGCACGTGTTTTGGTGGTGATGTGACAGGTCATGTGACGACAGAAACGCCTGGTGACGCATTCTATTTCCTGTTACCTTCCTATGACTTAATATCTAAAACATCAAAATAATTTAAAATATTAAATGTTTTTTATTACAGTATTTAAAAACATTATTTCACTAAATGAATTCATTTATTGTTTAGATATTTATGATAAATTAAATTTAAAAGAATAATTGAATTTTATTATTATGAAAATAATAATAATAATAATAATAAGTTATTAGAATAAAAAAAATACAGAAAATACATTCTAATTATTATTTTGTAATATATTAAGAAGTTAATTTTTTAAAATAATATATAAAATATATTATTTGAGTATGGAAAAGATAGTTTCTGTTCTGATCTCCAGATGGCATTAATGTAAATATATTCCGTTTTTACTTTATACAGGTATCCCTCGAGTTACGTCGCTCTCGAGTTACGTCGTTCCCGATTATACGTCGTTTGTCAAAAAAATATATGGAAAAATAAAAATCAAGTTTAAGTCAGTTTATTCGACTTTAAATCCGTCCGCCACAAACATTGAAGTCGTAATATCACTAGAGAAGCGTTGAAAGCACATAAAATTATATTAAAATATGTACATTTACAGCAAATGTTAATATAATCATCATAAATCCTAGAGAATAAAACATGAAAACATCTGTGTTTCTGTGTTGTCGTCTTATTTAGCGATCTTTAAGTGCTCATTATTGGTGTTTCCTCCATTATTGGCGTTTACTTACGACGTAAGTCGTAGTTTCGACTTACGTCGTAACTACACAAGTAAATTCGACTTACGTCGCCTCTCCTGGAACCAATTACTGACGTAAGACGAGGTATACCTTTATTTAAGACTGTCACTGCACTTTGGTTTTATATATTAGTTTTTGTATTGACTGAAGTTTATTTAAATAATTTTACGTAATTGTAATTAAACTTTTTTTAAACGTAGGTAAAAATCGTCATCATCTGAGCTTTTTTGTTGATGTGATCAAGATCAATGAAAGAGCTCAGATGATGACGATACTTTGTAAAAAGAAAATGTCGTCGTTTAACTAAAATTAATATTAACAGTACCTTTAATAGGGCTTGTGTATCAGTTATCAGTTGTTTTTAATGACCATATTTTTCACAATGATGAAAAAAAAATATTATACTTTTGTTAACTGTTTGGAATGTAATACTATGTTTTGCATTAGTCCTTTCGTGTAGCACGGTTTCGCTTAACACGACACTTTTTCGGAACGCAACTACCGTGTTATACAAGGAGTAACTGTAGTTATGTTGATTAATTTAAATTAAGTTAAACAAAATATATCCATAGATAACATCTGTTACATTCGTAATAATTTACTCGTTGTGAATTTGATGAATTTGATACAGACGAGTAAACAAATTCTATCCTCGATTGTGCCTTATTCTACGACACCAAACCAATGAATAATTTGTAACACGATTTTTTCATCCTTATATAGTCATTTTCTCCTGAATAATCTATATAAATACAATTGATTTGAATATTTGCAGTTACATATTTAAAATCTTGACTACCGTATTTATGTACGACCAAATTTCGAAGTACCGTGCTCCTAAATAGTGCCACTCTTCCACCAACGAACACTCGTGTGAACGGATCTTTTAAATAAATATTAAATAGAAAGAATCTCTGAACCTGTAGGGCAGTGTCGTGTAATAATTAACTCTTAAAAATGCATAGATCTTATTCCTATATATAATTTTTATTATTTTAGGCACTTCAATTTAGTTCCAGACTTTATTTCTAATTTCAAAATGAACAAATGGTCGCGCTAAAGTTTGTTTATTTTCATATTTTAATTAGATATTCTTTACCACTTTTATCAGTTTTCAAAAGTGCTCCATACTTTTTACAGTAAATAAGAGAAAATTATCCTTATTTATAATGATGTTTTTCCTAAATAATTCTTCCTTATTTCAATTGTTATTTCTTTGTTTCGTCTAAATTATATGCTTTAGTTCTTGTTTTCCTGGAAAAAAATTATAAAATTTTTTATTAGTAGTATTTATTACCAAAATTTATGTTATAGACCCGTCATGAGTTTGTTGCTTTATAAAAAATATTTCTATAGTTTTCGGAGCTACTCTGTATATAAAATATTGCAACATTAATGACACGTGAAGTGCCCACCAGTGGCCGAGCGGTTCTGTCGCTAAACACTGGGAGTTCGGTCGCGGGTTCGCGTAGCGCTCGGACAAGCTGGACACGTGGAGTTTTCCGGGTTTTCTCCACGTTTGTAACACTTGGATAGGGGCCAGTTTCCCTTACAAGACCTCCTGGAAGGTATTCTTTCCCCTCGCGTAACACCGCGCCCCAGAGAAGGCAACGGGAAACCACTCTAGTTGTAACTTCCCCCAAGATACACCTTGGTGCGTTACTAACTACTTATTAACCTGCGCCAAATGCTCGGCGACGTCAGGATTTCCGATATGGCATGCAGAGAGAGAGAGAGGACACTTGAACCAGGACCGTGCCGTGCTATGATACAGAGAGGCGGCAGCATTTTGAAGACTTGCATCATACTGAGGAAATCTACCGCACGGCACTGACTTGAACACTAGAGAAAGATAGAAGGATTACTGTTGACTTTGAATGTTTTATAGGAAGAAGTTTACATTTATAGTAAAACTACTAGATAAGTCCGACGTTTCTCGGGCAAAAAGTAATGATAGCGAAGATTAGATCATAGCCGATCTTACCAGTTTTCACTGGGTGCAAGAAACGCAAGAATTTTTACACTGTCCGAAAATATGTTCGATTTTCTGCAAAAATGCAAAAAACTGCATCTGAAATAGTACAGTAAAGCCGAGTTTTTTAAAATAATCCTTAATCCTTTCCCTCTCCCCCGCGGGGTAATTTCCAAAAATCCTTTCTTAGTGTGCATTCTCATTGCGTACCCAACTAAAACGCAGTTAAAAACAAAAAATCGCATCTAAAATAGTACAGTAGAAGCCATTCTTCAGGTTAAACCTTAATCCTCTCCCTCTCCCCCGCGGGGAGGAATTTCGAAAAATCCTTTCTCAGTATACATTCTCGTGACGTACCCTAACTGTGTACCAAATTTCAACTTTGGTACACAGAACCCTTTGGGCTCTGCGCTTATTATAATTATGTTGGGTTAAGTGAGATATACTCAGTTAACACCGGTGGCTGTGTACTATGCCGGACTAAAGTCAATGCATAGTAACCGAAACAGAAATTAAAGAAGTGTATCAGTGTGTGTGTCTGTATTCAGGAATTTTCTCACAATATGACATGTATTCAATATAGTGGCCTTCTGTAGTGTGATGTATGTGTTTCTATTCAATTGTAATGTGCCCAGGCTTTTGTGTAGTGTGTGTGGTATGACACCTGTAGAGGAGAGAACAACAGGTACAATAAGCACCCATCCATCCTCCACAGATGCCTTATTTCCTGGGCGAGTTCTGTGTACTTGCTAATTTTTTCAGTGCATGCGTTTTGTATATTGTGAGTGTTTTAAATGGATATGTCTATAATGTATGTAATTTTATTGTGTTTGTCAATGAGTATTATGTCTGGTCTGTTGTGTAAATTGTTTTATCTGTGATTATGGCTCTGTCGTAGTACATTTTGTGCGTGTTGTTTTCCTAATACTGTCTGTGGAATGTATTTGTAATATGGTTCGTGGATGTCTACTAATTTGTGTTTGCTTGTTGTATAGTTTCTGGCATGATGTGACATTTTCTGCATGTGTCATTCATGAGTGTTGCATCTTTGAGTATGTGTTTTCTGTAGTTTTTAGTATTTATGACCTGATCCTGTATGGCAATCATGAATCCTTCCGTCTCCCCAAAGAGGCATCCCCGAGCTAACCAGCTGTTTGACGCAGTTTTGTCAACAAAATCCTGGGCCAGATCATAAGGATGCCTGCCATGGAGTGCCTTTCGAGCCCACGATTGCTTAATGGTGTCTATGCTTTTTATATGTTGTGTTGTGTCCATATGATGTGAGTGTAAGTTTAATGGTGTGTTATTCGAGTCTGCTAGAGTTACTGCTTTATGTAATTGTGATGTTTCTTGTTTTTTGATAAAAAAACTCTCGCAGTGACTGTATTTGTTTGTAGTGAAGGTTAACTATGTCAATCAGGCCACGTCCGCCATCTTTACGTGGAAGGATTAATCTTTCTGTGGCGGATTTAGGATGATGTTGTTTATGCTTAGTAAGTGTTGTTCTTGTTTTCCTTTGGAGTTGCTCGAGATCTGTGTGAGTCCAATGTATAACTCCAAAAGAATATGTGAGTACTGGGATGACATATGTGTTTATTGCTTTAACTGTGTGTTTTGCATTTAACTCTGTTCTGAGAATAGCATTTAACCTACTTTGGTATTCTTTAATTAATCTTTGCTTTATTTGTGTATGTTCTGTTAGTTTGGCCTGTTGGAATCCTAAATACTTGTAGAACTCGCCCTCTTCCATGGATTCAATAACGTCTCCATTTCCAAGTGCAAAATCTTCTTTCTTCAGGATTCCTTTTTCTATGTGAACTGTTTTGCATTTATCTAGGCCAAATTCCATTTGTATGTCCTTGGTGTATGAATGTGTGATTTGTAGGAGTTGATGAAGTTGTTTTTGTGTGGATGCATAAAGTTTTATGTCATCCATGTACATGAGATGTGACAGTGTAAACTGTGTTGTTTTTTCATGTCTGATATTGTAACCATATTGCGTGTTGTTTAACATGTTGGATAATGGATTCAGGGCTAAGCAGAACCTCGCCTAATAAAAATTTGGTTTGTTTGTATGCAAGTGTTACTAACCCTGAGATGTAGTGTTGTTCTCCAGTGCTGCATAGTGTTTTGAAAGAATGCAATGAGTGATGGATGTATTTTGTACATGTGTAGAATATGTAGCAGCCAACTGTGTGGAACACTGTCGAATGCTTTTCTGTAGTCTATATATGCCATGTGTATGTTTCTGTGTTGTTTCTGTGCTTGCCGTAGAATGACTAAATTTATGAGTAACTGTTCTTTGCATCCCCTGTGATTTCTACGGCAATCTTTTTGTTGTTCCGTAAGAATGTCGTGTTCTTCAACATGTTTGTATATTTTGTTTGCGATACAGGATGTCAATAATTTGTAGAGTGTTGGAAGACATGTAATTGGTCTGTATTGTGTGGGGTCTGTGGTATTGTTGTTTTTAGGTTTCATGTAGGTGATGCCCTGAGTAAGAAAATTTGGCATGTCTTGTGGATTGATGATGATGTGTGTTAGGTGCTTAGCTAGTTCCTGGTGCAGTGATGTGAACTTTTTGTACCAGAAATTGTGAATGTTGTCTACACCAGGTGTCTTCCAGTTGTGTGTTCTGTTAACAGTGTATTGGAAATCATGTATGTTTATTTCAGCACAGGGCATAGTTGGTATGTTGTGCAAGTTTCTGTTCACCTCCTCGATCCAGCCTGCATCGGCATTGTGCGTGACAGCACTGGACCAAAGAGAAGACCAATATGTTGTGAGTTTTTCTTCTGTTGGTGTGCCAATGTGCTGTGCTTTGTTATTAATTTGTCTGTAAAAGAGTTTTTCATTGTTTGTAAATAATTTATTTTGTTGTTTTCGTAGTGTACATGTTTTGTATCGTTTGAGTCTACGTGCTTTGGCAGCAAGTTTTTGTTTTAGTGTATCAATGTATTCTGTAATGTGTGTGTTGTGACGTTCATGTTTTGTGTGTGTTTTTATTTTCTTGAAAATGTTTTTGAGCTGTTTTTTTAATTTGGGTGTTATGTTGTTTTTAGTGTATTGTGTCAGCCTGCCTAATTGCTGTCTAATGTCATTTATTTGTGTTTCTATTCTTCTCTGCCAGGCAGACTTGTGATAGAATTGTGTTTTCTGTGTATTTGTCTGTGATTGTAATTTCATTTCATGGTGTGTCACTACTGTGACTGCCCCAGCATAAACTAATGTATGAATGTCTGCGAGTGTAGAAATTGAATGAATGTAGTGTGGTAGTAAGTGAGTGTTTACATAATTTAGTGTTTTTCCTACTTCCTTTGACGTGTTGATTTTTGGTATTCGTGGTCGTTGTGTGGGATCTGTGCCTGCATATTTAATGAGTGTTTCCTGAAATATAAGTGAGAGCGTATTAACTAAATCCATGTCTATGTTATCAGTGATGGACGAGGAAGTGTCTGTAGTATTATTAGTGGTAATTGTTGTATGTGTGTTGTTATCAATGCTTGTTGCTGGGTTATCCTGACAGGTTACATGATCTTCATTCATGTTAGATGTTTCTGTCTGTTGATGTATTTGATCAGCAACCTGTTGTTTGATAAGTTCAAGTGTTGTTTGTGGAATAAGGTTGTTGTGTATAATTGTTCTTTTTTGATCAACAACCCTTTGTTCGGTGACAGTGAGATGAGGATACTGTTGTGTGAATCTATGGTGTAGTTGTTGTCTGTATGCTGTCATGTTTGTTTCGAGTTTTGTGATGGTGTAGTAAGTACGGATGATAAACTCGTTCATTTCTACTGTCCATTTCATCCGTTGGCGTGGTTTTCCAGCCTTTGTGGTCTGTGGATGCATTGCCACAGAAACACCAAGGCTGGGTTGGTTCTTCACATCTGTTGAGGGCATTGCAGTAGCCATGCTTGGGCCGGTGCTGCTTTCGCCACTGGTAACAAAGGGAGACTGTGCCTATTTTTCGAACGTGAGCCTCTGCCTAACCCACAAACGCGGATCTTGTTAACCCGGGCGTCGTCCGAGCCGGTATCACACTTTGATCTGGTTATTACCATAATAAATATCTCCACAGAATGTGGGTGTGGTCACTCTTAGCTTCATTTCTCCTCATAGACCTTACTGGCATGGGTGTCCCTACCAGGAGCTTGTTCTCCAGCCTGCATTGCCCTATGGATCATGCTAGAGTTACTGCTTTATGTAATTGTGATGTTTCTTGTTTTTTGTAGAAAAACTCTCGAAAAACTTATTATTATTATTATTATTATTATTATTATCAACCCATCTCGATTATAAGATACAATAACTAAGAACCCGGCCCTCCACATAGTTTAAAGCTTGCAATGTTTATTTTAATATTTAATTGTCATAAGTCATGTATTATCTCTTCCGCCTTCATACAGTGATTTCATTATATTAAAATTTCATGCTAATGTTAGTTACTTTCATCCATCTTTCTTTGCGTACTCAACCACTTTAATATTGAATTATTATACAGTATATGGAAATAAAATTGTCATCTTATGTCTTTCAGATAAGATGGCGAACGTATTTTTACAAGCAATTACAAACAATTACGCAAGCAATTACACTTTATTGTGACACGGTCACAATGCCGGGCTGCAATTTTTAATTATATTTTTAATTTATTGAATTTAAAATATGTGCTCGCCACCTTAAATTTGTATTTTCTCGCCCCTGTACATCATACTTTTCCTGTGTCCTAATAGAGTCCTGCTGGTCATCTATCTAACTCTTTTCAGGAGGAAATTTTTGAATTGAAATAACGTGACTTCCAGTTCAAACCGGAAATTCGTACATGGTTAATCAAGGCCTTCTGCTCCTGAGCTTTCCGTAGCTGGTTTCGACTTTCATCTATCTAACTCCCATTAAGGACAGACAGCCAGACAGAGTGGCAGATGGAGGACAGTAAAAATTTATAGGTCTATAATTTTTTTCAAATTGCAGCCCAATAATTTGTGAGAAATTTCTCTATCTTTAAATTTTTGATCAATTGTTTAATATTGAATAATAATTTAATTAAATAAATAATTTGAAAGAAATTTCAAGAATTAGAAAATGCCTAAAGTGGCGAAAAGATTTTGAAAGCATTTACAAAAACTGGTTGACGTCTGAAGATCTTTTAATTTAATTTAATATTGAAAATCGATGTTTAATTCCGTGCTGTCAGCTTCGAATAATTCTAAAAAATTAAATATAAATGTTTATGGAGATCTTTTTAAACCAGATTAGTAGATTATTTGTTATTTTATTTATCAAATAATAACTTACAATGTTTGATTTAATAAATAAGGTTTTCGTTTTTATAAAATTAGTTTCGGAAGAGATAGGTAAATATGAACAGTCGTGAAAAATAATAAAGCTATTTATTTTCATTATAATTATTCAAACATAATTAATATTTAAAGCCATTCATCTCTAGACGTTCAGTCCATATTTGGAAACCTTTCATTTTGGAGACGATCACAACTCGAAAGACGGTTCAGAATAGCCTATAACTTCAGGTTCTTAAGTCTCTTCTGTCACCTTACAGCGGTACGGTATTGCTTTATCATGGCGCAAGATGGTAGAAGGATGAGGTGCTAAAAAAGATGGTTCTTTCTAGCCTTACTAGATGGCTCTGTAAAAAGATGCCCGCTTTTGAGTAGTCGCTTCACAATAGATCACCAAATTAATTTGTTTTTCCGATTGTGAGCAACATTCCGATGCTTAAAATTTAATCAATGATTGGTACTTTGTACGGAATAAAAATGACGAGTCAATGTTAAAGGTATAAACTCGCTCTAATGTAAAGACGCGACGAACTAAGACTTCACATACAAATACAGGTACTAGACACTTTAATGATGCTAAGCAGTTGTTTATATTTTTCACTTTCCGCAGAATGCCGCTAGAATCGACCTTATTTATCAATCAACCATCGTAATTAAAACATAGTATTAAACAATAATTTATTAGTCGAACTTACCAGAAAATAAAGCAATTATTTATACCCATATTTTCTCCATCTTCAATGGTCTGTGGAAGATGCACATTTAAGGTTTCGGGCAAAATTAAACAAATTAATGCTCCCAATATACTTAAAATTCCAATAAAAGTAAGTGGCAAAGTCCTTTGGTACGTCGACTAAACAAAAATTGAATCTTGTATTAGAAAGGAAAAAAGTTTTTTTCTAAAAGTATATTTATGAGCGTCAATATTTACTCACCAGAAGTAATATATATGGAGCAGCAACTGTGGCAAGAACACCCATAGACTGAGGTAGAGCCAATGCAGAATTTCGTAAAGATGTGGGAAATAATTCACAACCGTAAACGAAAACCAAACTAAATGCACCCGATATAGCAGCTTTGCTAATAATAACTAGAATTATACCGGTCCAAACGTAATCTGAGGAGAAAAATTTAGTATATGAAAACAAAATTCACATTTATCCACAAGTTTACCTACATTTTGAGAATTATAAAATTTTACATAATGAACACAGTAATATTTAATCTCAATTTTGCAATTTAAATGTGATTAAATATAAATTATTGATTTAGACGTGTAATTGCAGTATTTAATTTGAGAAACACATGCAATTGCAATTAATACGAACTGAATACCGTATACCGTACTACATGTAAAAAGCATTTTACTGTAATAAATCATTAGTATGATGAAAATGTTCGAGTTGAATTTATAATTTAAACATTTAATATAAATTACCGTCGTTTACGGCATATAAAACGCACCCCTACGGCATAGAATATTTAGGAAAAAGTATTTAGTGTATTTAATCCATCCCTCGCCTTTGGCACTTGATCCCCAAATATCTTTTTACTCTATCTGGTCTAGAAACAAGAACTAAAATTTGCACTATTAGTTATTAGAGAAAAAGACAAGTTTAGAAGAAATCATTAACAATTCACATTTAACATTAAAGTATATTAACACATGTTAAAGTTACTTAGCTATAGTAATAAATAAACTTACAAATAAAATACCTAGTACATGAGTATCAGTATATGTAATTTGGGGAAATTCTATTTATGCTATGGGCCTATGTTGTAAAATACGGTACATAAAAATTACCTGGTGGGAAGAACATCACAGCCAAACATCCCAATCCGGCAATTCCCATAGACAAGAAGAGAGTTAATCTTCTACCAACCTTATCCATAGCTACCATGACGATCAGAACTCCTGGTATTTCCGAAAATGAGTTAATGGCATTTGCAAGATAATCGTCGATCTTCATGTTCATCGCGTTGTATACCAAGACAGAATATACCAAACATATTATTGACCAATCGAAGCACAGAATAAATTGTCGACATCTCATATTTGGGTAATTTAACAGTTCTAAATACGAGACGAACTCGACGTTTGGCTTTCGCATCCTTCTTTCTGGATTTAAACACCTTAATTAATCATGTAATGAAATTATAGTTTGTTAAGTAATGAAATGTTACCTTTTTCTGTTGTTGGAATTTCTTTAGAAAATCCTTCTCGATTTTTTTCTTATTAAATTTAGCAATTTTTTGAACGATTTCTTCGGCTTCGTCGATGCGATTTTGGCTTAAGAGCCATCTCGGTGACTCCGGAACAAACCTGCAAATATCGAAATTATAAATCATTTCAACATAAAAATATTACTTCACATCACTTTAAAATTCAGTCCATTGTGATTCGTAAGCGTTGCAGAAATAAGTTGGGTTAATTTAAAACTTTATGTGGCCTAATTAATTTGTGTTTCTAGTTCTTTAAATATTATTTTACTAATATTAGTCTATTGTGAGTATGGCCATCGATAAAAAAAAATCACCCCCAAACATCTTTACAGTTTTGGACTCAGGAGACTTTAAAAACGTCGAAAAATGAAGAAAATTTTTGGATTATTTTTGTATGTATGGATGTTAATATGTGGGATGGCATAATTTTGTTCACCCTGTTTGAAGCTAAATAACGCCTGTGCTTCTCAAGAAAATTTTAGAAATTTTCGACAAGAAGCACAGGAGTTATTTAACTTCAAACAGGGTGAACAAAATTGTGCCATTTCACATACTAACGTCCATACATACAAAAATAACCCAAAAATTTTAATATATTATTAATAGAAAATTTCTGCGAGAGAATCGCCTTTGTTCAGTCGAGCGTTTTTTTCACCGAGCCTTTTTCTTCCAGAATTTGTGCCGAAATTATTCGAGTACCGACTTACCTGTTGTATTTCGTTTGTCATTTTTACGAATGATTATTTAAAAAGTTTAATAACACTTATCTAAAAATGCTTAAATAAACTTTATTAAATATGAAGATTGATATATAAAAACAAAACACAGTGAGTCTTAAGAGCTAAAGTCTGAAAGCAAGGACGACACCCGGTTGATAGGAATGCTAGGACAGGGAAGAAACACATTCTACTATCAGTTTTCATTAAAGAAAACCTGACGAAACCCACAAAACAAATTGAAAGTTTCAATTTGTGAACAAATCCGTGGGCAAATTTTAAAGGACACACGTTCTTACTTGAATAAAAAAAAATATCGAATAACAGAGTTTACACTTAAAAATTGTGATA
The DNA here is from genome assembly GCF_030686945.1 of Centruroides vittatus. Taxonomy (NCBI): domain Eukaryota; kingdom Metazoa; phylum Arthropoda; class Arachnida; order Scorpiones; family Buthidae; genus Centruroides; species Centruroides vittatus. Next base: position 760,670 of record NW_027122175.1, on the reverse strand, counting down.
TTTTGTACAGAAGATTTCCCAAACCGCGTTAGAGCGAAACCAGAAGTCGGGTTGTATAGAGGATATCCTTAATTTTCCAACCGTGTTAGAGTGAAACCATGTTATATAAGTACCGTGTTGTTCGAGGGTTACCTGTATTATATATTTTTTTAAAAATATGAAAATCATCCTAATAGAATAATTTTGATAAAAGACGTTTTTATAATTTTAAATAATATTTATGTATACAGTACAGTAATACCCCGAACTTACGCGATAGGTGGGACCGAGCGATAACCGTGTAAGTCGAATTCGCGTAAGTCGGGATATAATTTTGCATATAAATACATACAAATTATTTTTAATTGGGGCCAAAGACTAAAGAAAACAATAATTTAGGAAAAAAATGTTTAATAAAATTTTAAATAATACATATGTATAGCAAATTATATTATTAAAATCGTAAACCGAAGTTATTTGATGTAGAAGGCTTCATAAAATCAGCAACTCTCGATCAATCTCGGTCGACCAATCAGCGATTCCCGATGGTCGTAGCTTTATCGGAGGTGGTGTGATGGTCTGACGACCAATCAGCGGATACGCATTCAAATTCCAACGGTCGCTTCCTCAACCGTCTTTTTGTAACGGCGAGCGTTACTAGTTTAAAAAAAAAAGGCGGGAATCATGTTCCTGCACGATTATACCTCGACAAACACAAAATAAATTGTAGCTATGCGTCGATTCTGCGCGACACGTCCGAACATGTAAGCTGAACAATAATGTGGGGGAGTGAGTAATCAAGAGTTGCGTGGCGCCCAAACAAAAGATAAATCGACGAGATTTGATAAATCGACGAGATTTGAAAATCGCGTAAGTCGGTGTAGCGTAAGTCGAGGTATTACTGTACATTGTTTTCATTAACCAAAGTTTATTTAGAAAAGTATAAAATACTTACCGCCAATAAGCCAAAACTGGTATAAACGGAATACTGTACATAAGTGTTATATAAAACCAATCTCTTAATAAATATGCTATTGCAGTGTATATAATTAGAGCTACAGCAAAAATAATTCCACAGATCATTCCTGTAACACATCGTTTATCGGGTGTAGTTAATTCTGTAACTATAAAAATGTGTAATGTTTGCTAATAGACTTATAACTAATTCGATTTAGCATAATAAAATTTTTTTAAAAACTTTACACAAAATAAACGGAGTAAGATAACACGAAGAACAAGTAAAGCCTAAGATTCCTCTATATATAATGTACGCCGTGTAGTTGGGTGGGTAACAAGACACCAATCCGATCAAAATAGTAGAGAAAAGCATGATGAATAGACATGGTTTCCTACCCCACCTGTAAAATTATTAAGTGAAATTAATGTTAGATTGTATCAGATAAACGATTCAAAAACTGCGTTGTTTTTCATACTTATCGCTGATACAACCCATCCAAAATTGACTAATGATATTTCCAATAGATAGAATAGAATTCGCAAGGGCTGTTTTCCATTTTTGACCACAAACGATATTCCACTGAAAAATACAAAATGATATGATAAACATTTTTATTGTCAAAATTAATTGAAAAATGCTTTAGTAATAGTAAATAAATACTACAGTATAAAATAAAAATGTATATACAGTTTGTGCAATAATTAACAAACCACCTTTAATACTCGGGTTACTCTCTACATCAGCGGTTCCCCACCAGTGGTCCGCAAGAGCTAAAATATGGTCCGCGAAAGATTTAAAACTTTTATTCATTTTAAATTATTATTCCCACATTGATACAAACTGAATTTAATTTTTACTAAAAAATGTCATGTTTTCTATTTTAATAGTACTGTTAAAGCATGTTACTCTTGAGTTTAATGATTACTTATGTTAAAAGTTTTGATTAAAGTTTATTTTTAGATTAATACAGTTTATTTTTCTTAAACCTTGTGGTCCCTGCTAACAACAATGAAATCAAAGTGGTCCCCGGTAAAAAAAGGTTGGGAACCGCTGCTGTACATAGAGAGTTCGTTGAGGTTTGTTTTAAAGCTTTTCAGATGAGTTATCTTCTAGTCCAGGGGTGGCCAAGCTCCTTGATAGTCCGAGCCATTTTTCAAAATTTGAAATTTTTCGCGAGCCGCAATTAAATATGTATTTAAAAGGCATGCAAAAAAGGTATTAAAAAATTTTCTTACAGAAATTATATTTATTGTAAACATATAAATAAAAGTACAAAATATGTGTATTGAATTTAAATACTAAAAATTAAACACATTTATTTTACTTCTCTTGATAATTCTTTAAAATTTGGTGAATAATTGGTGACAGCACTTCTCAATAATTCTTTGAGATGCTGGTTAGTTAATACTGATCGGTGTTTGGATTTCACGAATTTTAAAGTGGAATAAAATGATTCACAGAAGTACGTTGTTCCGAATATTGAAAGAATTCGACAAGCAGCCTTTTTTAATTCAGGATACTTCGATTCTGGTACAAATTTCCAAAATTCAGTAATCGACGTCGACTTATATTTTAATTGTAGAGCTTGATCTTCTTGCATCTCTATTAATTCTAATTCTCCAGATGCTTTTTGGGTCATGATTATATTGGAAATGGAAAACTCACCTTGAATTATGTTAATTTCAAATGGATTCAGAAAAAAATCAAGAGACGATTTAAAATATTTCAAGTCTTGAAATCTATTTTGGAATTCCGTCAATATTTCTTCTAGCTTTTTTATATACTCGCTGAGTTTTTCTTGTTTAATATTGGAACAATTTTTTTTAATTCGAGGAAAATGACAAAAAGTTTTATTTTTAATGTCTTTTTGAAAAAGTTGTAATTTAGTTTGAAAACTAAATATACACTGTGAGAGGTCAGATATTATTTTATCTTTCCCCTGCAATTTTAAATTGAGTGTTTGCAAATGTTCCATGACATCAGTCAAAAACATTAAGTCTTGTAACCACTCGTCATCGTCTAATTTTGAATAGGTTATTCCCTTTTCTTTTAGAAATGCAGTTATCGGATCAAACAAATCTACAAAACGATTTAATACGTTGTAGCTAGACAACCATCTAACAATGCAAAAGAAATTAATGTCATTTGGAAGTTTTTCGTCCTTTAATTCTTCAAGGAAATTTTTGAATTGTCGATGATTTTTTGCATTGGTGCGAATGTAATTCACAATGTGTAACACTGTTTTCATAACATCAGGATATTTTAAATATTTTGTAACGAGATGTTCTCGGTGAATTATGCAGTGAATTGGTATGAATTGTGGAATTTGAGAATCATCTCTTAAAAGCCCAATAAGACCGATTTTTTTACCCAGCATTGCCGGAGCTCCATCAGTTGCAATGCTTACAAGTTTATTAAGAGGCACATCAAAAGTTTTCATTATGGAATCTAATTCATTTTTAATATCGACACCGCGGGTTGACTCTTGAAGTGCCACTAAATCTAATAATTCTTCTTTAACAACGAAGCCAGGTGAAACAAAACGTATGAAAACTGCCAATTGCGGAAGATCTGTGATATCTGTCGATTCGTCAAGGGCTAAGCTGAATGCAATACAGTTCTTCAAATCATTTTTTAAATTATATTCAAGAGATGTATTAATTGCAGTTATGCGTCGTTCGGTTGTGTGTCTCGAGATGGGAATTTGCGAAACAACTTTGTGCAATGCTGCATTATTTGGATCTAAAACTTTAAGTACATCTTCCAAGTTTTTTTAATAAACTCCCCCTCTCCATACGGGCGTTTTGCACGAGCAATATTCCAGGCAATAACAAAACTGGCTTCAGCCACATTATTAGCTTGGTTGCTACAGGTCATCAAAACTGACTGTTGTTTATTTAAATTTGATTTTAAAGAAGCAAGTTTATCTGATCTTAATTTGGAATTTGGTGGATACTGATTAGAAAACTGAGGATGATTGGTTTCATAATGTCGACGTAAATTGCTAGCTTTATAATTTTTGACCGTAGAATTACAAATAACACATAATGCTTTTCCGTTATTGTCAATAAAAAAGAAATTCTCTTCCCACTCATTATTAAAACTTCTATTTTCTTGCTCGTATTTTCTTTTTTTATTTTCGTTTTCTGTCGTCATATTTTTAAAATAACTGGAAATAAATAAATAAATTTAGAAAATACAAGATTGATGTTATTAAAACAATAACAACACGTGTTACATACTACGAAACAAATTTAGTTAACTTACTAAAAATTCCAGATTACAAATTATATCCGTAGCAAGAGTGATACAAATTGTTTCCTCCAGAGCACAATGTCAACTGTCCTTTGCAATGAAAGTTTACAAATTCAAAATCGGTCTGGAGTCAATCGATTACGGACGATCACGCCACTGTTTATGTTCGTTCGCGCAGTTTTCGATGGGTCATATTGTAAAGGTCCGCTTTTAGCAGGGCAGGTCTAAAAGCAACACGACCTTGGTAATTGGTCCCACCTGGCGTTGTGTCTATAAACGGTCGGGAAGACAAAGGGTGTAGCGTCTCCGTTTATGGGACTCGTCTGTACGCGTCAATGTGTTTGCCACATGTTTGTCGGCTAGAAAAATGTAAACAAGGAACGGATGTGACGGTAAGCTGTTTTGTCGGGAGGAGAGCGGACGTTTTTGAAAGCTTCCAGGAAAAGGAAGGACCCTGATTAGTCGTAAGTTGTCGTCCAAAAACTCTTCAAATAGTAAGAGTGGCGAGAGGAACGGGGAGAAGGGCAAGAGACTGATAATACGGTAGTCTCAGGCACTTGGACAGCCCGCTGAGCGTAGAGAGAGTGTTCTCCTCTGACAACGATCTCAGGGACGGGTAAGTGCGGAGACTGGATAGGCCGTATAGTTGAGCTAATTCCACAAACCGACCGAAGTTTCCTCAGAGTATAATTGTCCCCGAAGGAAGGTCAAGCTGTTACGTGAGACACCACACTTTGTTGTACCGTGTGTGTAATGTTGTTAAACTTGTATATTCTGAAGTATTTTGTTTTGTAAATAAACTGTAAATATTCACTGGATTGAGTGTGGAGGTGTACCTTTCTACGAACCAACGCAAGAACATTCTCGAGTCGTAAGAACCAACTCGAGACGAATTATCGTAAAGATCTTCACTGGATTACAATAAAGATCTTCATTCATATCATTCTTAACTTGGACGGAAATGAAATTTGTTACAACGTTGCACTTAGTCTTTCTTATTTGTTGTCAGTAATTTAACCCTTCTATGATCGCCCGGCTTCTGTGAGAAGCCCTCTGGTGGTTTTTTTGGTGGCATTTTTTCTGAAATTTTTCAAAAAATTTCAAAAAATTTAAGTTTTCCAATTTTTTCGAACTGCGAAAAATGCAATAAATAACGTTTTTATTGCGCGCCGAGTTATACTCAGAAAAAAATTGCAAAAAGTGCCGGCTTCTAACAAGCTTCCACGCGACTATGCGCGGTAGCAAAAAATCGGGAAAAAAACGAAGGGAACTCGGGTACATTTATCGAGAGCCGCAAATAATCCTTCAAAGAGCCGCATGTGGCTCGCGAGCCGCAGGTTGGCCCCCCTGTTCTAGTCCATTGAAAACACTATAGTTTTTTCGTTCGTTTGATAAAAAATAAATAATTATTTTGTACGTACACAGCGGAGATATGCTTGTACTTTACTACCAGTCATGTATATGCATATATGTATGAAAACATGATGTTATTCCACAATACTTTAAAATAGCAAAAAAAAAAAAAAAAAAAAAAAAAAAAAAAATTCGATTTAAATATCTGATATGCTGTAAACAGAACTGAAGAGAGATATAATACCCGAAATGCATATTCTGTTCGATTAAAGCTTATTTTTACATCATTTCGCCGTTTTTTTTCTGAATGATAAGTTCCTTTTAGCAATTTTATGCTTACATAGAAGACATTAATACAATCAGGACATGAATCTTTTAAATCAGTAAGTGATTTTTAACATAAATATAATAAATCTGTTATTAACGTCGGCCCATCAGTGGCCGAGCGGTTCTGTCGCTAAACACTGGGAGATCGGTTGCGGGTTCACGCCGCACTCGGAAGAGCTGACCAAGTGGAGTTTTCCGGGTATTCCCACGCTTGTAACACCTGAATAGAAGCCAGTTTCCCTTATAAGACCTCCGGAAGGCATTTCCCCTCGTGTAACATCGCGTCCAGAAAAGGCAACGGGAAACCACTCTGCATGTAACTTCCCCTAGGATACACACACGAACTAGTTACTAACCTAAGCCAGGTGTTCGCCGACGTCAGGAATCTGATATGGCATATAAAAAAGAAGTTATTAACGTAATAGATATACAATTTGCTAAGTAAACTACTTGCTATCAATTTAACATATTAATAATAATAATAACTACAAGTTTTTGCGGACATATGTAATTAGTTTATTTAGTTATCAAAGCAGAAGTATAAAGTTTATGGTAATAAAATATACTGAGATTAAAAGAAAATGTAGATAAAGTATTAAATGAAACAGTATTCGTGGATTTAGTCACCTAAATGTAGCTTTACTATTTTTACTACTAAAACTAAAACTCGGGAATGTGACTAAAACATGATTAGAAGTAAGCAATAAATAATGAATGATTTGAAAATTGTAAGAGGATTGAATTTTTTTTCTTAAGTTTAGTGTTAATTTAATGATTAATGTACCTGACCGATGTAATAAATTTTCCTTCAAAAAACTAAATTTGAATATTGTTTTATTAATATATAATTTTTTAACGCATATAGTCAAGTAATGCTATATTCATAAATTAGAATTTTAAGCCTCTAATTAAACATTTCTATAAAATGTTTCTCTTTGTACCCTACAGGCATTAATTGGTTAAATTTTCTGAAAAGTTTCTACGAATTTAAAAAACCCAGCCACGAGTTGGGTAAGTTTCCTGGCTATTATGAGATTTTATTTTAAAAATAACTTTTATATTATTAATCACAGCAAATAAATTTTTTGTGTGTGGCGCCATCTGTTATAAGATTTACTTATAAAAAGCTTTTTACATTATTAATTATTGTAATTTAGCAAGATGCTTAATTCTGAGAATAGTGACGAATTTTATGAAAAAAAGAAAATTGTAAATGAGTTAAAACTTCATTAAGTACGACCGCACTCAGGATATCACCATTGTAGTGTTTTTACTGCTATTACTTTTACTTTTCTTCACTGCGCGCGATAAAAACGAATGAAACGAAATCGTAACAAAACTGAGTTTATTGTCTTCTCGCGTATATGGTACAGTACATGTCTCGACGACGCGGCTAACAAAACAACTAACGGTCAACGGTCTTACCAGCGTTGCCAGATGTTTTTTGCCGTTGTAGCCAAAAAATTTTAAAAAGTAGCCCAAAAGTCGCCAACTAGTCAAGCAGTTGGCTACTTTTGGGCTACATTTGTACTAGGTATTGTTTTTACCTAGTATTTTTGTACTGATCTAGTACCTTATTACTTATCCCTGTACCAAGATACCCAACACCATTTTCCTAGTACCATTCATGAAATCCTAATACCTTTCCTTTCAAAACATTCACTTTTATTCTATATTTTTTTTGCTTTACTTTGGCAGTAAATTGAGTTTTTTATTGCTTCCTCATTCAAGTGCAGTAGTTGAATGTATTTTTTTGCAATTAAATTTAATGAAAACTACTAAATCGATTCCTTGAAGCAGTTATTAGCAAAGGAGCTACTTAAAAGCAACAACGATAAATGTTTAACTTGGAAACAATCATCTGCTTCAACCATACAAAAACATTCTAGTGAAAAAGATTCTGATGATGATGATGATCTTACCAGTGATTTTTCAATGTGATGATTTTAAATTTTAGTACTTCATGTTCATTACTTTTGTTTCAAAATTTTGTTCATTTGATTGTTGTTGAGGAATAATTCTTGTAATTCTTGTTGATTCTTGTAATATATGAATTTTGTATGTTACATGCAGCACTATATATATTTTAATAAATAGAAATTTGATAAATTATAAATTTATATATTATTTATACGTATATATTTAAATAATATATAATATATACATACATTCAGCAGTTTACGATCAGAGTAATGCTTGCATTAGTTAATAGATCATTTTGACTTAATGCATTGATTCTGCACATACGTATGTCGTATTATCGATATTAATATAGATTTTAAAAAATACTATAGCACATTACTGGTCGATTTTTTAAAGAAAACTTAGTACCATTTTTTGTTACCTAGTACTCTTTTTAGTACTGTACCTTTTTTAGAAAGGCTTGGAACAACCCTGCTCTCGAGTCAATTGCCACAGTCAACACGTATAAAGTACTAGATTCAATAAGCGCAGTCTTTAAAATTTAAAGCACTAACATCGGTTTGTAAGTAGTCTATACTTATTAAGTAATTATTCAGGCTTAAGAACTAATGGAATAAATGCAACACATATTTAGCAGCCTTTATTTCAATTATCTATTATTGCAAAATTTACATGTACAGTACAATATCCAACTACAGAGAACTCTCAAACTATAAATTATAACAGAATAAATATACAGGTTATATTTTTATAGCCTGCATATTTATTGTTTTAATTTATAATATACCTTAATCATACATAGAACTATTAATACTTTTTAGTAATTCATCAGGTAATTTGTATTCACTCATACGTATGTATGTCTCTTGAAAATAAATAAAATCGAATGTAAAGGAGTGCACGTAAAAGTTGCAACCCCATTCTGTTCCGTGTGTCACTTTTTAAATGGTTAACAGCAGAAAAAGCTCTTTCTACTGAAGCATATGATATCGGTAGTGTAAGTATATTCAATGCTGCTTCAGCAAGTCGTGTTGCAGGATTGTTACCTGCAGCATCTTTATACACCTATCCCTCGTTTTACACGGTACTTTTTTTACACGTTTTCGCTTTTACACGGTTTAAAAAATAAATGTAGAAAATAAACTGGGTATGATCAAAAGGAACAATTTTTAACTCTAATCTACATCTATATTCCAATCCACCTTAATTATGTTATAGTTGATATTTAGGATACTAGGTGATAGTTTTATTTCAATCCGTCAAATAGTAACCGATAAACCGATATAGGGTACTTCCCCATACGCACGAAGTTGCATTCATTGCACATAGTTTTAAACCAGAAAATTTTAATTTTTCATATTCATAAGTAACAAACGATTACATTATTTTTAATTACATTTTTTACATTACATTACACAATTACATTACATTTTTATGAATCTTTCAGATTTTATTTTTTGTTCCTTTGTACTTTGTATTTAATTAATAAAAGAATATATTTTTTTGCCTTACAATATTTTTGTTTGATTTATGTACCTTTAAAAAATTGAAAAAATTCATAATTAATAAACAACGAAATTATGCGTTTTTTGCATACTTTTCGATTTACACGGTTTTACATTCAAAAAGATACAAATTCGATTTACACGTTTTTCTCAGAAACCTATCTTCCGTGTAAATCGAGGGATAGGTGTATTTAATAACTGTTTTCCAAAAATGTTTTCCCGTTGTGTCTGGAGTAATTCCTGGAATGTTTTGGACACAGCGTATCATCTTCTCTAATTCCACGCTGTTAACCAGTGCCGTAACTCGCCATTCCTGTGCCCTGTGCAAAAATTAGCATTTATGCCCCTTAATTAATAAGGTTTGGTAAAATAATAAAACAAATACATGCATTTTGGGCTCCCCTTTCAAGTGGGCCCTGTGCGGGTGCACCTGTTGCACCTGCCTAGTTACGGCACTGCTGTTAACAGTCAGGTATGAGCAAGTACACTGATTTTAAATTCATCAAATCTATGCACAAAAACTGTTCTACAGAATGGTTATTTACGACTGAAGGTTTTATAATTCTTTTAGCAAGTGACATAAACAGTGACTGTAATTCTTTAATAGCTGCAAAAGTATCTATACTCTCACTTTGAAAAAGTAAGTTATTATACATAGTAATAAATTATACTATGTATAAAACAAAACGAGTAGACAGCACACAGGTATAACCTTTCTAAGCGCAAAACAAATGATGAAATAATTTGTGTAACCAGCCCAAAATATAGCCAAGTCAAATCTCTGTAGCCCAAAAAGTAGCCAGTGCGCCAAATGCTTTTTTTAACGCCAAACTGAAAAATAAGTAGCCCAATTTGGCGCAAAGTAGCCAAATCTGGCAACACTGGGTCTTACTAGGAGAGTTCGAACTTGTTCCAGGAAGTGATGACTCATACCACCCGGGGTTCGTTGCTTGTTTTTCACGATGGTTAAAATGTGAAAGGTGGCGTTCGCCACACCATCTTCTCGACCTTTAACTACCAAACTTTCATTGCATCAATTGTCCTTTGATGCTACACACAAGCTACCATGCCAAATTTCTTTCGTTAATCTTCACCCCATCCTGACATATTAAGCGAAATAAACGCCAACAGGCAGAGGCACACGGAATTTTTCCTTTTCTTTGACATTTTTAGGTTTAAGAAGTCTCAAAACGTGGAGATTTGCAAAAATTTGCAAAGTCAAATTTGACACAATTCCAATACTGTGCCTTGCTACGCATTCATAACGGCCGGGAAAGTCAAATTCGTAGAAAATTAAGAAATCCAAAGTTCTGAACAGTACGTAATAAAAGAATGAAACAGGATTCTAAAGCAAGAAATTGTTTGATTTTATCTACTTCCGTCTCCGAGAATATTTGGAGAGGGATTTCCCCATATAAAAGCATTAAATTGTATCTCCATCTTCTGGAATTTGCAGCATAACCAAACAGGTTATAATCAACCAAGTTACATTTTAAACATTTTTTAGAATACGCACAAGTGTTTAAGTAGTAGCACATTTTTTTGTTTTTGAGAGCTAAAAAAAATTTTTAGAATGTAAAATAACACTGTTTACACTCTATGCCTATACCTTCATAATTTTTAGGGGTAGAGATCATTTATAAAGAACTGTTCCACTCTCGTTCGGAGAAATTTAGCCATTAGAAGAGGCATTAAAAAAACACAAAACTTATTTTAGTTGTTAGCGTATTATAATAAATCGATCTGTCGTAATTCCATATGAATTTGTCACGGGCCAGCTCTTTTGGATCAAAATCATGTCAATCATTTTTCTTGTTGTTCCATTACTTGATCTCCATGTCCATTTTCTAAGTTCTTTTGTTGGAATTTGGTGTTATAGATCACTAAATCATGATCGAGGGGAAATCCAAGCGGTCTTCCCTCTCGTTCATTCCGTGTTTCATCATATCCATACTTGTCAATCCAAATCTGCCGGAACATCTTTGTTATGTCTGCAATTATTGTTACATCGTGCATCCTAAACCGAAGAAGTACTTCCCAGAAGTCTTGTTGAGTTTTCGGCCCAATTAATAGACAGTCATTTAGGGTTGTTGTTGATGTTTTACCAGATGCCTCAAATACCACCCTCAGGGATGTCGTAGTACTGTCTGGTTTAATTACTGAGGTATTTACCTCATCATGCAGTAATTCACAATAGGAAAGATCTCTTTTGATCAATACTTGCACTAATTCTTTATGACCTAGAGCACAGAAATTCCTGATATTTACTTTTTAGCTCTGGCTATTGGTCTAATATTGTGTTCAAATGCTTGAGTCTAATAAGCGCAATGTCATATGATTTTCCTAAATCTGATTTGTCTTCACGGAATGAAAGGCTCACATAGTAGTGTCCGTCTGGTCCTCTGCTATAGTTATAAATATATTCTCTCATATGCCTCTTCCTCGGATGTCATTTTCGCAGAAAACTGAGCTATCTCCTCAAGTTCCCAAAAACGCTGTAATTGCTATTGTATCTCAAAGTTTGCCTGATTTACACATATAGTCATGGATGCAGGATGTTTGCCAGAAAGTCTGTCAGAAAGCACCTAACCAAATTTGGTATTAAAGGCCGTTAGCAGACCGTGTGTACAGTACCAGGAATTTTACCATCTTCCAGGATGTTTGCGAAATAGTCGGCTCCCAAGATTAGGTCTATTTTTTTATATGCTTCATTATATTGATCTGCCAAATTTGTCCTCTGACCAAGGTAAGAAATTTTGCTTGTGTGCACCTGGTTACTTCCAGATATATCTGAAGCTTGTAACTGGATAAATTGCTAATTATGAAAACTTAGGCAACACATTCAAAATTATGACTGCGGGTTCTAATCTTAAGCTTTACAATTCCTCTAGTTGTGCTTGATATAGACCGGCCAATTCCTTGGTACGTCTAAAACTAAGTCTTGCAAGACAGCTTTCTGAAATAAATGACGCCTGTCATTCATTAACATTATCACATACCTCAATCAATACTCTAAAGAGGATTACACAAGCTTCTGCTTGCGGTTGCGTGAAATGTTTGGGTCGAACAAATCATCGCAACAGATTCTTTCTCGTTATGATGGAGTAATGTATGATGCTGACACTGCACCGATAACAGTTTGTAGCCGACGGACTTTGCTTATCTGTATCCTTTACCCAAACAGTTAAACACAAAACATTCTTTCTCACTATGTTATTTCGTTGCTCAGGTCCAAGTGCGAGAAACTCGATACACATACAGTGGATGTAACCCTTTACAGTAATGTAACAAATTTTATTGTTCGCCGTTCGTGCGACGTGTAGAGCCGCAGTCGCTTCTCGAGCGTTACCTCATCTATTTGTTGTGCCTATTGAAACATTGCAACCTTGACTCTAACACCTGTCTTGCTAGCTTCTAGTGCATGACATCTCTGCTCAATGTATTTCTTGAGACTTCTAAGCGCTGGATATTCCTTATCGTTGTTGGATAATTCCTATTCACGTCGAGTATCTGCATCCAATCTTTCAGTAAGCAGATAGATTGAAACTAGATTCCATTGTTTAGCCTCCACTTCAAGTGCCATAGCGCTCTGATACGTTTTACGGTAGTGACTACCAATGTACGCAGGCCTACAACGAATTCACTCTTCAAGGCTGGCTGTCCGAAGAGTGCTTTTAAATGACACGGGACTAATTGTCGGCGATTCTGATTCCTATCGTTCAGCAGATTCCTGCTCTAGTTATAGTTGGCATCAGTTACTTCCAGCTAATGCAAAAGAGGAGGCTCTTTCTCCCGAAAGTAACGTTTTCAAATAGTGAAGCTTCAGTGCTGCACGTATAGCCTCATTGTTATGTATCATAATTGTAAACATATCACGAAAGACACACCACTAAGTTATTTCCCGAAAATGTAGGCAACTGTATTACAAGCAGTTTGACCTCTGAACTGATTGGCGCGGTTTCAGACGTAGTTGTCTCTGTCCCGTTCTTGCCTACAGTTAAAGAGTTAATTAATCGACTCAACTTCGCCCTTATCTGGTAATAATTTTCTTCCACTTCACTAATGTAAAGCTTGTAGCTTTCTTCCTTGCCATTTTGACAAAATACTCTTTTCAAGCGGAGTGTAGGACAAAATCTTGAGTCATTATTAGCGAGAGTACTAATACACGAAATTCTGGTTTTCATCGAGACTTGTTGTCTCTTAAGAATATCAGTCTTATCCATGTGGACTGTATTTCAGTCGCGAGACTAGACCTAACTCTGAATCAATACTGTTACCAGTATTTATGTGAGTTTGCTCAGTAAACTGTATTACCAATAGATGTGGTCTTCCAAATCCGCCTTTGACGGACCAAAATGTACGTACGTAACAGACGAACGAGACATGAAAGACTTTAAATTAACAGTAACGACTTTAATTAAGTACTGATACAGATTTTGGTGCGCTCACAACTACTTGCAGTTTTGCAATGTTGCTAGGTACACACACACACACACACACACACACACACACACACACAAAATACATTTTACAAGTACTGCTAGATACAATTAAACATTAAAGAAATATAAAACTCACCTTAGTTATTAGAGTATTATAATAAATCGATCTGTCGTAATTCCATCCGAATTTGCAGTCAGTCACGGGCCAACTTTTATTGGAAGACGACACATTGTTAATCAGGTACTCCAAAGCCACTTTAGTGTAGTTAACGTCGTACATTTTACATTGACTCGGTTGCCATTCTCCGTCTCTCTCCTCCCAAGGAATACTCAGATTCTTGACCTCATCCAACGCAATCCCATAATTTTCCAGTTCTGGTATTTTGCACCAATGTTCGGGAGTGGCGAATACAAAAACAAAGCTGATTATGATAAATGCCAAAGGAAAATTCATAGGTATTAATAAAGCGCAGTATAAAATAATTTGGTATCGTCCGAAGCCTCCCAAAATGGGTAAAACATCGTCGAAGTCCATCTTTTAACAGCCTTGCACGCTATCGATAAATCCGAATATGTACAGTATTAATAAACAACTACGTACATTAGAACCTATTTGCAATCATACTACGCATTAAAAATTAAAAGTACTTGTACAATGACGAAGTTTAAAAATTTTCTGTGTAGCGTGAAAGTAATTCAGGAAATGATCTTGAAAACGTCCTTTGCGAAGTTTGTTATTCGAACGTATTTCCGATTTGTGATTTTACAGGCTGTTTCTAAAATAGCGGAACAAACTTCGGGAAATGTTTCTTCATAGAATATGGAAAACATCCAGCAACCAGTTGCTTAGCTTTCCAGGCAACATTTACAACTGCGTGTAGCGCCATGTGTTATGATATTTTATCTTAAAAAATTTATACTTTTAATTATTATAAAATAGAAAAAAATCTTAATTATGAAGATAGAGATGAGTTATATACATATAAAAAAAAATTGTAATTGTTAATAACGAGTAAAATCCTTATTATTTCTGACTCTACCAGAGATAAGACACGCGATCACCTCTATCTCCCCGCCTCATCGACCTTTCACTACGAAAATTTAATAACATCAATTCCACTAAGCTAGGCAGATTCTGTCACATCTCTCTTATTAACTTTCTTAATAACCCATAAAATGTTTATTGTTCGAATTTAATATCTATTTATTATGCAAAGCGTGTTCTTTCCTCGATCATCAGTACATTGGAATTATAAGTTATTATCATAAAAAAATTACTTTCATTCGCATATATTTCATAATCGGCCGTTTTGCAATTACGCCTACTTGCATGCGTTATATTTACAGTGAAAAATAATTGTGTGTCGAATGTGTCTTCTAACGTTATCTCAAAGACTTTCATCTTTTATTTTGTACAATAACAGATGTTATAAATTGCAAACAGAGGTCTTTCGCAATTTTACTCTTCGAAGAATGATAATAAATGTACAGTACTTCTACAGTGCCGTAAATGAATGAAACTTATCGCGATCCGTCACTTATTATATTATTTTTTCGCTGTTAAGAGTCTCTTAGACAATGATTATTTATAATTTCGGATAAAGCAATTCTATTGTTACACCTGTAATGTGCTGTTTCTCTCTCAATACATTTGTGTTGCTACACCAATAAATGAAAACTACGCAGATCGAGCGCTTTTCGCCTCGTTGACTTTGATGATTAAACAAGTATTTTCACAATGAATAATTTTCACAAGCCAATAATAATTTATTTAAATTATATACATATTTTATTGCAATATCGCTAAGAATAAACTTAACTTGTATCAGCTTAGTGTTTGGATAAAACAACAACAAGAAACATTTTTATATTAAACACTATAATGACTTTTTACTCGAGAGGGATTAAATGATTTAATTTTATTAACATGAAGTATTCTTTAATTTTTTAAAAATAAACATTAACATAAATTACTAAATTAAAACGATCACGTGTGTGTCCAAACAATGCCGTAACTTTTAAATACTTAATGGGCATTGACGTGATTTGACATTTTTCAGTTTTGAGTGACTTTAGTGTAATGTTCGTAGAGGTTTTGCTAAATATCACATCTTGAAAAAGCTATGTACGATCTCATATCTAAAGACACACTTATTGATCCAGTAAAGGATAATGGAATGCTAAATTTTGAAAAATATTTTGCTAAATTCTCATATTTATATGTTAAATTTTAATATTTTAGCTATTTTTTTTTTTTTTTTTTTTGTTGGAAAAGCGAAAATTTCTCCAAAATTCGCCCACAATTACACTGGGAGTAAAAAAAAAACAAAACAAAACAAAAACCACATTTTTTGTTTCTTTTTTTATGTCCATGATTGTTATATTTTTGCTAAAAGTTTAGAAATCTAGGCATCTATATGCCCATCCAACAACCTGATAAGACTCATGCCTTTCAAGCCTGCTTACTTTTCCAAGCGGTTACGACTTTGCAGAGCCAATTCAGTAAGTCTATATTCGTTCAAGTCGCGCAATGTTTATGATTTTTCAAATTGTACAGTAATGTCGATGCTTTGGACTAAATGTTTTCGGCAATACAGTGGATCCCGCTTAATTGGGACACCGGTTAATCGGGCAGCCAGTTTATTGAACCAAATCTCAAAGAACGGAAACCAAGCTAATAAATTAATACATAATTTAATCGCTTAATTGGGACAGTAGCAAAAAAGAAATTTAGCAATTTTTGATATATTTTAATAATCTTCCGAAAATATGTAGGTACTACGTACAGTACAATAATGTCGTGTAGGCCTAACGGTTGGCAGAGACAAAGCAATTTTGGACAGCAGCCATCGAACTGGCGGATTCTACGGACAGTCCCGCCGAAGTGACCCATCTCCAAGTAGGCCTATAGGAAACTGTGCTCAAAGGAAGAGCGTGAAATGACTTTTGGACAAACCATTTTCTTTCTCCCTTTTTAGTTAGAACATGTTCTAACTAAGAAGAAAGAAAGGAAAAATTGTTCGATCAGGAACAGATCGAATGGTCAAAACCCTTGTGTACGTCACTACTAATATTTGGCAACACTAGCATTATGCGAATCAGTTATCTATCGTCGTGAGTCTGGCAAATTTATAGTACGAATATTTTCTGTATTTTGGTTCGATAAAGCATTAAAATAGGTACCTAATTATTATTTTTTACCTACTTATTTATTTACCTACGTATTACATATTTTATTATAGAATTTATTATTAGTTCGCTTAATTGGGTCAAAATGGATTAGTTCCAATGCGTCCCAATTAAGCGGAATCCACTGTATATGGTATGATAAAGAATACCATCAAATTTCACTCAAATTGGATGCATATTTTTCAAGTTATAGCGTTTTTTTCCATTTTTTCCTTAATTTATGTTACTTATTGATATAAATTTATTTAACAGAATCATTAAGGTCGAATGTTCTAAATTAACATTGTTAAAACTCATTAATATAAATCTCGAAAGATAGATGTAATAGACTCAAAGTCTTCGTTTAAAAAAAAATTAATTTATTCATAAATATAAGACAATCTATTATTATACAATTATTTATAATTTTTTCAATAAAATAACAATAAAATATCTATATTCTTATAAATATATTATTTAAATTATTAATTTGTAGTTTCGCGAAAATGAACCCAAAAATCTGTTCTGATTTAAATTATTTCATGAAGGTCTTAACACGGGATGACTTCATTGTCCAATTTTCTCGCATTGTCCACGAAAATTATCAAAAATCAACTCCGAATGGCTCATTGCCGTACTCTTTACTGTCCCGTTATTTCCTATTTGACCTATAAATTAATTGTAATAGGAAATTCTTTGACATTTCTTCAGTGAAAGTCAAAAAGCTTTCAAATTTTTGATGCACTTTAAGAAAAACTTTGAAGAAAGGACTTATGCAATACATCTTCCTCACTACAGGATACACCGGAACAATTATTCTTGGTTATAAATTCTGAAAGAGGGTGTTTTTGGCTACGTTAAATAACTACAAATGTAATAAATCTTGAATTCTCGAAACAATCTGGAATTAAAGAACAGCATTGTCCATCGAAGTTATAAATTACACCTATGTGTTGCAGATGTAAGAACTGTAGAGTTTCCATAACTTATACATCTGTTTCGTGGAGCTGCTAGGATGTTCTTATTCTTGCCAAGACATTATCCTTCAGAATAAAATACCCCAAATTATCACAGTGGTTACACTAGAAATATATTTCAAGTAGTTCTGACCATACGTGAAATGTAAACGAGAAGCTCTTAACACGTTTGTAGAAAATTGTAGAAGATACAAAGAATCAGATTCACAGGTTCGGTGAACGAAATCAATTATGCAGATTAATTCTAGTTGCTTAAAGGCTGAATTTCTTATTTATAAACTAGTTTTGGAACTGGCTTCTTTCAAATCCTATCTCTTTTGTCACTTTCATAAACGTATCTAGTTTTGGGAAGGTTCTTTATCGTGGTATATACATTTTAATGAGACTAGTCTCAGTACTTTGTAATTTTATTGCTTAATTTTCTTGAATAAGCCTTGAAAAACAATAAAATTCTGAGACACAATTAAGTCTGTTTGCATTGGCCTTAATTGTCTCTCAATTTCCATAAGCATTTAATGGATATTATGTAAGCCTAAAAAGGCTCATGTATAATCGTTTGTTTCTCTTTGTATATAAAATTCTTACGTACTAATTTCTATATTTTATCTAGTTAAAGTTATTACCATTTTACAAATAAACTTTTCATTCTTCTTTTGACACTTTACAATTTTGTTTAATTTAAAACTTTTAATTATTATTTGCTATTGATATTAGTTTTTAATTAATTGAGTAATTAATAATAACATAATTTTAAATGTGATCATTTATTACATATCCACGAGCAGTAAAAATAAGGAATATTTTAAATGATAATTTATTTTTAATTAATTTTTACTTGTAATGTTTATTTCTTCGTTTTGTCTAAATTATACGCATCTTTTCTTCTTTTCCTGCAAAATTTAGGAAAAATTTTAGCATTGAATGTTATATTTTAAAGAAATTATAATTATATATTGATATATAATATATATTTATCATGATCTATAATAAAATTGCCAGTTGCAAGGCCATGGAGAGAAGTCACTCACCATAAAATTGTAATTTTTATGCAACAGGGCCCAAAAGGGACCAGGAGGATCCGTTCTTGGCCCTGTTGCATAAAAATTACAAATTACAAACTACAAGAATTATAATACTTGTAGCTTGTAACAAGTACTTTCAGCCAGTTATTGATTATAAGTTAATTTCATGCAAAATTGTTTATGACTGGAAGCTTGTAACTTGAATATAATAGAGGATTCCTATTATATTCAACACGCTATATTTGGGACGATAAGCTGATAATATTTTCATAAAATAGCAGACTTTTGGTTGATCCAATTTTTAAATCTACTTTTTTAATTTAACTGTTTATAATTCTACACACATAATATAAATGCATTTTCTCCCTTTATGCACTTGAAATTATTTAAATTGATTTTCTACATTTCATAATTAAAAATTGCAACTGGCATGCCCCCAAGCTTCTCTTTCTTGTCAATTCTGGCCGGATGATGAGACAAGACCCTACATATTAGGATCAAAGTACCAGTGATGGTTTAGACTCAAACCCAGATTGCTAAACAGTAGGCATAATTGCCGTATCCATATTTAAGGGATCAAAGTTAATCACTTAAATAGTGAGTGTCCTTATGATATATTGTAATTTGTTCCCAGAATCTGAACTAAACTTCGTCATTAAATTTTCACGCATTAAATTGAAATTTCACGCATCATTCTGTGTCATGAAAATTTTGATTCATCCTCATTGTTTGATAAATCTGAGTATTTAAAGTCGAACTGTTTAACATTTTCTACTTATTCTTTAGAATCAAATAATCATAAGGAAAAAACAACATTATAAATTTTAGAAATTATTCTAGATTTTTCGTATCTTGCCATCTTGATTATAACGATATAAATTGAGAACTTACCAGAACATAAAACAGCTGTTTATTCCCATATTTTCTCCATCTTCGATGGTCTGTGGAAGATGCATATTTAATGTTTCGGGCAAAATCAGTGCCGCAAATGCTCCTGCTATGCACAGAATTCCATTTAAAATAAGAGGTAGAGTTCTTTGATACGTAGACTAAATAATAATAATAAAAAAAGAATGGATCTTTGTAAATAAAATGAGACTTTTTAAATGTATAGATATAAGAAAATTTAATCACCAGAAGTAATACGAAAGGAGAAGAAACGTTGGCGATTCCACCCATTAAACAAGGCAAAGCCAATGCAGAATTTCTTAAAGATGTAGGAAATAATTCACATCCGTAGACAAAAACTAAACAGAATGCACCCGTTATGCCAGCCTTGCCTATATTTGCTAGTACAACGGCTGTCCAGATATATTCTGTAAAAGATGATAATTAGGTTACACGTAATACAAATGAATAAATATTACTTTGCATTTAAATTAACAAACATTAATTAAGATATTATAAGAAAAGCCAGACAGATAACTTTCTAGATTATGTAAAGAGAACCGTACGTCACACATCATCGTGTCATAAATAACAACCTATTAATTTAACATGCTATTTGCATTTACATACTTTAAAAATTCGATAAGTTATTTGAATAGTTTAAATCATTTTTGATTACAGTGTGGCCAAAAAGGTGCTTGCCAAGTGGAGAAGAGGACATATTGCACTTTAAACACGAGCAGTGATGATTACTGTCGTGTATAACAATCCTCACACTAGTCTCATCCTGACTGTCACACAGACTGCATTAAAGTTATTTACAGTGTCTTTCGTCTGTAATTTGCAATGTGCCCTCTTTCCCATTTGTAAAGTGACTTTTTGGTCACATGTCATATGGCGATATAAAGACAACCAACTGTTAAAAACTTTCCAAAATCATTACTGTATTATTACACTGATAACACTTAACCTACACTGTTTAATTTACGTTTAAATGTTTAAGATAAATCATATTAAAAAATTACCTGCTGGGAAGAACATCACACCCAAACACCCCAATCCGGCAATTCCCATGGACAAGAAGAGACTTAATCTTCTACCAATCTTATCCATGGCTACCATGACGATCAGAGCTCCTGGTATTTCCGAAAATGAGTTAATGGCATTTGCAAGATAATCGTCGATCTTCATGTTCATCGCGTTGTATACCAAGACAGAATATACCAAACATATTATTGCCCAATCGAAGCACAGAATAAATTGTCGACATCTCATATTTGGGTATTTTAACAGTTCTAAATACAACGATGAACTCGGCGCTTGGCTTTCGTAGCCTTCTTTCTGGATTTAAACATTTAATTAATCACGTAACAAGATTATAGTTTAAGCTAAGTAATGAAATGTTACCTTTTTCTGTTGGAGGAATTTCTTTAGAAAATCTTTTTCGATAGTTTTCTTATTAACTTTAGCAATTTTCTGAACGATTTTTTCGGCTTCGTCGATGCGATTTTGGCTCACGAGCCATCTCGGTGATTCCGGAACAAACCTGCAAATTTTACAAATACCTGTATCAAGATTACAAAAGTTACCAACAAATCATTGATATTTTAAAAGTGTTTTTTAATTGTTCCGTCCTAAAAATACGTAGGATTAATACCTATATCTTTGCCTCTCGTCATTGATAGCTGGAATTTACGACAATTAACTTAAATTACAAGATAGAAAGTGAATAAACGTTAATACCATAGAATCTTTTACAGGTGAATTTCGAAAAATTTTCGTTTAAGGAAAATGATAATGATAAGAATATATATAAACTTAAAACCAAGTTGAAAATATAATTTTTATTTTCCAACTGTTAAAGCCAGAAAATCCTTTTCCTAAAACTTATGAATCGAGGAAAAGAGAACCCTTTTCCTAATTAAGAAAGGACGTTTCTACTTTGTCTTCATTTTAAACGATTTTTATATAGTTTTTCTTATTTAATAATAGTATTTAGTACTCATATGTACTAAGAATAAAGACTTTACAAAATTTAATTTTACTTTCCCGGCTCTGTTATATAAAACAGAGGAAAGTATGGGGGTTCGGTCAAAAATTTTTATATTTTTGGACTCAGGGGAACTTGAAACATCAAAAAATGCAAAAAAAAAAAAAAAAAATCGAGGGTTTTTCCTGTATGTATGGATGTTAATTTGTGTGGGGGCACGATTTCGTTTGCCCACTTTGAAGCTTAATAACTTCTGGGCTTTTCGTCGAAAATTTCTGAAATTTTGCAGAGAAATTTGTATATTGGAGATTAATGCTATTAAAGTTTGGTGGTTGAAGGTCGAGGGGGTAGGGCGATAAAAAGCTTCGTGAGTTTCTCTAGCAGGGTCAGACTTAATTACCATTTTACTTTTTATTAGCATTTACAATTTTCTGTAATTTACAGAAAATTGTAAATGCTAATAAAAAGTAAAATTGTCATTCTTTTCTCGTTAATAGCGAGGTTGAGGCCGAAGTTTTAAACGCGAAAACGTGTACGTCGGACGTTCAGCGCCGCTTTCCTGTAAGCCTAGAAGTTTGACAATGGCGTTTGGAATGTCGAGGATGATTCCACTGACTTTCCAAACACCATTGTGAAACTTCTAGGCTTACAGGAAAGCGCGCTGAACGTCCGACGTACACGTTTTTGCGTTTAAAACTTCGGCCTCAACCTCGCTAATAACAAGCATTAACAAAGAATTTAAATTATGCTTGATAATGCTTGATAGTAATGATATAGATACAGGGTTATGGATTTCCTTCTCTTTTCTTTCGGCATTACAATATTCTAGAACGATTTCGTAATAAATAATTTTGATTAATCGTACGAATAATAAATGCTAGCTAAGAGTTCTCCACGTGAAAACGAACAATGAATGCGTGGCTACCACGCAATTCTCGGATCCAGAACAAGAAATCATAGCAGTACAGAACAATTTCACAGCTGGCAATCAAGATCTCTAAATATTCCTGACAGATTTCGTGAGAGGAAAGATAAAATTGGCATCAATAATTGGAGATTTGAATTCGAAAAGTGTTGGATAGAGTACCGGCTCGAGTCTATGTTAAAAGTGTGATGTACAGGGGCAAGCCACTAGTACTTTGAGGTGGAGAGAATACAGTTTAAATCAAATAAGTTTAAAATATGATTAAAAATTGTAGCCCGGTATTGTGACGATGTCACAATAAATAATTGCTCGTTGGCATTTACAATATTTTTAGAAAGTTATTTCTACCCTCAAAATTAAACCTTTTTATAATAATTAATACACTAAAATAAATTTATTTTCAAATAAAATCGCTTAACAGACGACGCCAGACATAATTACTTTCCCACTGTTATGAATATAACACGAGAAAGTATTGTAAACGAGCAATTGTTTATTGTGACATCATCAGAATTTCGGGCTGCAATTTTTAATCATATTTTTAATTTATTTAATTTAAAATTTATCCTCTCTATCTCAAATTAGTAGTGGCTTGCTTCTGTACATCGTACTTTTCCTTTAGCAATAGAGTCGTGCCGGTCATCTATCTAACTCTTTTTGGGTAAAAATATTTGAATTAAAATAACGTGACTTCCGGTTTGTATCGGAAGTTAATATATAGTTAATCGGGACCTTCTACCCCGTTCCATATCTGGTCTCGACTTTCATACATATAAAACTGTTCTCGAGACTTAGGAAAAACAGACAAACAGACAGACGACAATGTGAATTTATAGGTTTACAATTTTTTTTAAATTTTGTCTCCCCCCAAAAAAACAAAAAAACGAGAGAAAAACTCGTAAAAAGCTTTATAAAAACTATCTTACTCAAATATTTATAAGATTTTAATCATTTTAAATGTCAAGTTTTTCAAAAAGAAGCAGTAAAGTTTCAATGATATGGGTTTTTTTAACCGGAAAGAATATTTAATACATTCTTCTCTCAATAATTTTCCACATAAATCATTACGAATCTCCTACGAATCCCAGATACAGAGGAATAAGCTGACGCTTTTTCGGGGGTCCACAAACTGTTTTGATTATTGGTCTTTTAAGGATCACCCGACCTTCTATCTTGGGCGCCCCTTACCTTTTGTATCCTTCAGTTCGAAATTTTCATGTTCGATGTTTAGGAGCATATTCCCCATACACATTACTAATTTCTTTTTTACCGTTTGTGCTGCCTTTACGAAATTCGAAGCATAATATGCCTGATATGCTTTTTACCTTGACATTTCGATTTAATTCTATTCAAATAAAGTAAAATGTCGAAAAGTAGTTTTTAATGATTTATGCATTCTAACCTTGTTAACTTTGTATTAAACGGTAGTTAAAATGCTTTTATAAGTATATTTTTTGGGTCTGAAACGGATTAATCTAATTTGCATTATTCCTTGTGGGAAAAATTCGTAATCTCCTGGAGTGAATTCGAGTACCGAGGCACCACTGTATGTATGAAGTGTCATATACTTAACTCATTGGACTAGTTCATTAAAAATTTTCAAGCAGCCGACTCCCGAAAATGCCGTATAGACCGTATGGACTCATGCTTAATGCCGTATGGACCGTATGGACTCATGACCGTAATGCCGTATGGACTCATGCTTTATACATTTAGAATTAATGATTGAACATTCTATCAATAAGTATAAAAACTCAGCAACGAGTTGCTTAACTTTCCAAGCGACATTTAAAACTACGTGTGTGGCGCCATCTGTTAAGATATTTTATTTAAATTTTTTTTACTTTTAATTGTTATAAAATGGCAAAAGGCTTAATTTTCAGGTTTTTGCCCCCAAGATTTTTACATTTTTGGACTCGGGGACCTTGAATCGTCGAGAAATGCAAACAAATTCGGAGGTTTTTCTGTATGTATGAATGTTAGTGTGTGTGCGTGTGTGGGGAGCACGATTTTTTTTCTCTGTTTGAAGCTTAATAACTTCTGTGCCTTTTGTCGAAAATTTCTGAAATTTTGAGGTTTGTATTAGAGGGATTGATGTTATTAAATTTTTGTGATTAAAGGTCGAGAGGGTGAGAGATAAAGGGCGTCGTGAGTATCTCCGGCAGGGTCGGACTTAATAACGATTTTACTTGTTATTAGAATTTACAATTTTTTATAAAACCCATCCAAACCCTCAAAATTAAGCATTTATAATAGTTAAAAATATAAAAAGTTTTAAAATAAAATGTAATAACAGATGGCGCCATCAAAGGTCACCGGGAAAGTTAAGCAACTCGTTGCTGGATTTTTTCCTATTACGTTCATGTCTGCTTAAGATTTCCGATTTTTACTTTTCGAATTTCTCACCATTGAGAGGTACACCTAACGGTTAGAACCTTAGTAATCTACTATTCATAGCTTATATAAATAAGACACCCTTTAGTATTACTTCTTCATTCGTAAATGCATACTCCGATGATATTAAATTTGCCTATAGTTGTCATCATATATTACAAAGCGATATAAATAAAGTTAATACTTTAAAGAAGTCGAATTTACAAATAAACTTTAGCAAGACTAAAAGATTGATCTATAGTCTGGCGAGAGCACCAACTCTCAATACCGTTTTTTATTGATAATTAAAGACTGGAAATCGTCGATAGAGTCCAGGATCTTGGTGTTATATTTGATTCAAAATTCTCATTTAAACGGCATGTAGAAAATTTAATCAAAAAAGTCTCAATTCCTAAGGGAATGCTATGGCGAAATTTTAGAACAGTTTCTAGTATTAAAAAAAAATCCAGCAACGAGTGGCTTAATTTTCCCCGGCAACATTTAATACTGCGCGTGTGGCGCCATCTGTTATGATATTATATTATCAAAAACTTTTTATACTTGTAATTATTATAAAATGGCAAAATGCTTAATTTTGAGGGCAGGGATGAATTTTATACAAAGTTCTAAATGCTAATAACGAGTAAAATCGTCGTTAAGTTCTACCCTACTCGAAATACACACGACCCCGTTTACTCCCCACCCCCTCGAGCTGTAACCACCAAAATTTAATAGCATCAATCGCCCTTATAAATAAACCTTTCTGCAAAATTCCAGAAATTTTCGACAAGAAGCACAGGAGTTATTAAGCTTCAAAGTGGGTGAACGAAATCGTGTCCACCACATACTAACATCGATACATAGAGAAGAAACCCAGGTTTTTTGCATTTTTCGATGTTTTAAGGTGTCCAGAGTCCAGAAATGTGAAAATATCAGCGGATCATTTTTTGACCGATTGCCATACTTTCCCTCTGTCATGTATAACAAAGCCAGGAAAGTGAAATAAATAAATAAATAAATACTATTACGTAATGACTTCGACCGTTTTGATTTCATCACGTGCGAATGTAGGATACGATTAATTTTCTTTCTTTAAGTTAAGTGAAAGGAACAATGAGTGCCACAAGCAATTATAGCCCATTGAATGGATTGTTTTCGGTGATTAACTTCACGAAACTCAGCAAAGAAGGAAGATAAAGGTTGCGTGACAGTTTTTATTAGCAATTTGACTCGATAGCGAAAACAATTCGTAGTTTAATGTTTATTATACGTGATATCAATCGTATTACGTGATATCTTTGTAATGCTGTTCGCATAACTGGAGACTATACACTCGAGTCTACTTAGAAATTTACCTGGTTGGATGAAGCAGATATGTTGAGTCTCATCATTATTACCCGGTTTCTCTCATTTTTAGCCTGGAAAAGACAATATGGACGTGGAAAGGCCTTCTTAATGCTAGCAGAATAGAAAATACTTTGTAAAAAATAATTCCTTGAATGCAAGCGTGAGCAGCACATTCTACTTTAATTAAACGTGTTGCTCCCATTTGTGATGATTGCTTATATTTTTTCAAAACTAATAAAATATGGAGTCCAAATTTTTTAATATAATGGGCTCAAATAGCCGAAATTATTAATTTCTTTTTCAATTAATTTTTTAATCTTTGCAATTTAGATTTTCTTTTCGGGACTAATTTATCAAATACTTAAACATTTCAGTCAAATAGTATATAAATAAATTTTTAAGAATTCAGAAAAGAGCTGCTTAACTTTTCTGGCAAGAGTTATAAATTATGTGAGGCGCTATCTGTTATGAGTTTCTATTCTAAAAAGTTTTTGTATTATTAACTGTAAAATGGCAAAAAGCTTAATTTTGAGGGTAGAGACAAGTTTTATAAAATAGAATAAAAATGTAACGAGTAAAATCTTCATTAAACCTGACCTTACTAGAGATAAAACACACAATAACCTTTATCTCCCCACTTCCTGGAATTTTAACTATCAAAATTTAATAGCATCGATCCCCCTAATACACAAACCACAAAATTTCATAAATTTTCGACAAAAGGCACAGGAGTTATTAAGCTTCAAAGAGAGTGAACAAAATTGTGCTCCCCCCAAAAAACACTAATATCCATATATACAGAAAAACTTCCAAACTTTTTTGTATTTCTTGATCGACATATTAAGGTCTTCTAAGTCCAAAAGTGTAAAAATTTTCGGAGAGATCATTTTTTGAATGATCTTCCATACTTTCTCTCTCTTGTATATAGCAACCGAGAAAGTACAAATCAAAATTACTTGTAAGTTTCTATCGTAATTGGGCTGCGATTAATTAATCAAATTTGAAAAAAATTGTAGGACTTTTAAATTCCAAATTTCTGTCCGTCTGTCTTTTCTTAATCTCGAGTTAGACAGATGAGAGACGAGATCAGATATGAAAAGCTTAGGGACAGGAGGCCCCGATTAATTATATATGAACTTCCGATACAAACTGTGAGTCACATTATTTCAATTCAAAACTTTTCCCCCGAAAGGTGTTAGATAGATGATCGACTCGACTTTATTGTTAAAGGAAAAGTATGATGTACAGGGGCAATCCGCTAATAATTTGAGATGGAGAACATATATTTTAATTCAAATAAATTAAAAATATGATTAAGAATTGCAGTCCCGCATATTACATGTAAAGTATAATTATATAAAATAATATATAAATTTTGGTACTCACCACCAATAAGCTAAAATTGGTATAAATGGCACACTACACATAAGTGATATGTAAAACCAATCCCTTAAAAAATATGCTGCTGCAGTGTATACGATTAGAGCCACAGAGAAAAATATTCCACAGATCATCCCTATAATGCATCGTTTTTCGGGTACTGTTAATTCTGTAACTATAATAAAAGTGTAATACTTATTAATAAACCTATTGCTAGTAACAATTAATATAGGTATAAGAAACGTACTAAGAATAAAGGGAGTGAGATAACACGAAGCACAGGTGAAACCTAAAATCCCTCTAAATATAATGTACGCCGTGTAATTAGGTGAGTACGAAGACGCCAATCCGAATAAAATGGTGAAGAAGAGCATAATGAACAAGCATGGCTTCCTACCCCACCTGTAATATCATTAATACGTTAATTATGAATATACAGGGTCTTCCAAAATGAATTCTATCAACTACACTGCTGGCCATTAAAATTGTTATACCAGGAAGGAAAACAAAGAGCATAATCGTATTTATTTTACACATACAGTGTAATGAACAGAAGACATGATCAAATTGATAGGCAGTGGCGTAGCGTGGGTATCAGCCGCCCGGGGCGGAGAAAAATTTCGCCGCCCCCTTATTTAGGTATTTTTACAAGATATTATTATTTATTGTGAAATTTTGCCGCCCCCTATAAGTGCCGCCCGGGGCGGGCCGCCCCTGCCGCCCCCACTACGCTACGCCACTGTTGATAGGTAATCGTGAGGTACAGAGCACCCAGCACGTTGTACCTTTCATGCAAATTTCGCGTTTGTTGCATGCAGCAATTTTAATGGACAGCAGTGTGTATTAATTATTATCAGAGAAGTATGGAGTGTAAACCAATCGATAGAGTAACTGCCCAAGTTTCATCTTCCTACTACCACTAGAAAGCGCCGTAAACCAAAATGACGATTTGTGTTTTGTGAATGCGAAAACCCATTCTAGAGAATAGGAATCACTCATCACCGTGCAACGAGTAATCTGCAGGAGCTGCGGAGTATCGGTTAGATGTATGCCATATGACACGAGGTACACACATTGACGAATTGCAATTGACAAATATGAAACTTGGAGAGTTTTTCAAACGTTTAATGTACCTTACAACGTTCTCGGATAATAATTAACGTAATTACAATAATTTAAAATGGTAGCATTCTTTTTGGAACACCCGTACAGTACAGACCTATAAGAATTGAGTCTTTTTATACTCACTTATCGCTGACGTAACCAAACAAAAGTTGACTAACGACGCCACCAACGTAGAACATGGAATTGGCAAATGAATTTTTCCAACTCTCATCACAGACGATGTCCCACTAATGGAAGATAATGGTAAACTGTCAGACTATATAAAATAGAAAATCGTAAAGTTTTAACTGAAAAAGTAAATTATTAATAATATAAAAATATAAGCTTGTGTATTGTGCATTTATTTACAGAACATATTTAATGGATGATTTTTAAAAATATTAATGACTCCGATATCTCGATTAAGCTTATTGTCAGGAATTTTAAAATTACGCAGATATAAAGGATTACCTCGTAAATTTTACACGGTTTCACTCATGTCGAAATTTCTAAGTGTTCAACACGGTTTGCATTCCTGTTCCTAATTATTACCTTCAGTTCATAAGGATAAGCTTTTGATTTAAAAGAAGTGAAGCGTTAGCAAATTTCATCCATGCGTTTTATCAAGGACTCTAAATACAAATATAGTTAAACTTTTATAAAAATACTTTAGTACCCTTTCCTATATAAAGAAGCACCTCTTGACAACGAAATTTGGCACATGGCTACGTAAATTTTAGTGACTCCCATGTCTATATAACTTACTTCTGTTGTGAAGGGCTATTGATTTATATATAAAGGCTACCACGGTTCCATTTTTAAAACTAAATTTGTGAAAGAATAAAACAGTAGGATGCTTTAACCCGTTTTATATCAAACCAAACATCTAATCCAACCTTTAGACACTCGGTTTAATATCCGAACATCAGACTAACACCCTACCTAAATGATGCAAAAGCTTTGAATCTACGCCATTTTTAGTGATAAATAATCATATAAATAGTATCACCTCCGAATAGCGGACACAAGGGCGTCGCCAGCCAATGGGCCAGGGGGGGGGCAAGATGATATAAATTGATAGAGGATATGAATTGTATGTAGGTAAAATAAAAACGATTCATAAATTTTAAGAAGCTTAAGAAGATTATTTTAATTAAAACATAATCTTCTTGGGTTTTTCGCGCGGGAATTATAAATCGGGCAATAAATGACTTAGCATTTAAATAATTTTTTTCGCATGTCTAGGGAGGGGCAACTGCCCCTCTGCCCCCCCCCTCTGGCGACGCCCTTGGCGGACACCATTAGAACTGAGTTTGACCGTTATTTAGAGGTAAATATAATAGATGTCTTATTTGAAGGGTCTGGGGATTGTAAAAATGTCCGTTAATGGAGGTTTCACTGTATATGAATTTATTAGAGATAATATGAAAAATTTATTATTGGTATATGCATAAAATAGAGATTTTAATAAGATTTTCATGGTAAAAAGTGTCAAAATTTGAACATTTTGATGATAATTTACGAGTTAAAGTCGGCATTGTTTAAGCAGATTTATTGTTACTCTACGTAAAACATTCAAAGCTTAGAGTACAGTGTATAGAAGGAAATAGGACGGCATAGCGTTAAATATATAATTATAGCTAATGTAAAGTTTAATAACCAGTTTTCAGGTTTTTAAATACACACGTTACATATTTAAATTTTAAATGGAACACGGTAAATTTTTTCCTTAACATTTATTGTCTTGAAAAAAGTATATGAAAAATTCTTTTAAAAACATTACAATAAATTATAGAGTTTAATATATTTAAAATTATAATTTTAAATATATTAATTATTTTATTATTTTATTAAAATATATATTTTTGCTGTATTTTCTGTTATAAACTCGATCAAGGCCTATATACAATAACAGTAATAATGTAATTATAAAAAACTAAACTATTGCATAGAATTGCATAAAAACAAGTCAAAAAGTTAAATTTGATTTCGAAAGTAAAATGTAAGGTTAGATACAGTTAAATAGGTTTCTCGTGAAATGTTTTACGCCTTTCGTTCGAAGAAATTTAATGCACGAGATTAAAGAAACTTAAAAATTGTCACCTTTTACAGGTAAAGGCTCAAAACCTTTATCTAAATATAAAGGTTTTGGCATCCTTCACCTAGTGATGGAAATTCGTAAGGCCTATAGTAAGATCTACATATATTACAAGTAGTTATGCAATCAAATTTTCTGGTTATTTACTACGAAAACGAAATATAAGGTTAGGTGTGGTTCGAGGACTTTCGCAAAGTAACTCTATCCCTATCGTTCCGACAAATTTCATAGAACAGATTAAAGAAACATGAAACTCACCTTAGTTATTAGCGTATTATAATAAATCGATCTGTCGTAACTCCATCCGAATTTGCAGTCAGTCACGGGCCAACTTTTATTGGAAGACGACACGTTGTTAATCAGGTATTCCAAAGCCACTTTAGTGTAGTTCACGTCGTACATTTTACACTGACTCGGTTGCCATTCTCCTTCTCTCTCCTCCCAAGGGATACTCAGATTCTTGACCGCATCCAAAGCAATCCCATGATTATTCAGTTCTGGTATTTTGCACCAATGTTTAGGGGTGGCGGATACGAAAACGTGGCTCACGAACATAAACGCCAAAGGAAAATTTGTAGGTATTAATAAAGCGCAATACAGTATGATCTGGTATCGTCCGAAGCCACCCAAAGTTGGTAAAACATCGTCGAAATCCATCTCAACAATACTATTGCCACCTTAATAGAAACAAGCTGTGTGTATTAAAACCGGTTTGTATTCAAACTTGTATACGAAGGAATTGATAGCTGTAGAGTTCATGTGATATAGCGTGAAATCAAGCTATTTAAGAGTTCTTCAAAGCGATCGTCCTTGCGTGACGTCGAAATTCCTCGGGTTTATTTTCCATTGACGATTTTATAGTAAACTGACCGTAACCACATCTATAATTCCTACATGCGCTGTATTTTTCAGGGTTATTCCCACTTAGCTGTCAACGAAATGCCATTATTTAATTTATTCATAACACTATATATTTGATAATCACCTATCGCTTTTCATAATTTATGATATTTCATAAATAACTCATTGTTTTAAATTATACATTATGTAACCATATTACCCTATCAAAGTCTGAATTACGAGTTGTTTTGTTGCCATTTAACGTTTGTTTATAGGTAATTTCAGATAATAAATGTTTAATTATAGAAAAAAAATTAAATTTAAAATTGTTTTATTATATGCAACTTTATAGGACGTTTTAAACGACAGATGTCACAGTAATACATTACAGGTGTGTACTGTACCTTTCTCCGAATAAATGCTGCCATCTTTTGATAGTTTTTAACAAATTTGTTGTAAAATTTAATATAAAATTTTTGAAATTTATTATTATGCCCGCGTGAGAAGACATATAATTTATATACATACAGTAGAGCGTCGATAAGTGGAACCAATTGGGGACTGGGGTCCTTCCAGTTAATGATTTGTTCCAGTTTCCGACTTTGTACGAAAAAATACATTAACCTGTCCGATGTTCAAATTTTTTTCCGTTGCGTATCGCTTCGTGTTGAATTTTCGTCGATTTTAAGTCTAACGAAAATTTTTATAATAATCATCGAGGCTATCGTATCGTTAAAAATTATTTCTGCATTTTGTACAAACAAAATAAATATATTAAAGAATATAAAAACCATGAAAATTATACTTTAGAAGTAAATTTAGTATCAAAAACATTCGATTCAGCACGACACAGTCCGACTGAAAATCGTTCCACTTTCCGGCCATTCCACTTACCGACGTTCCACTTATCGACGCTCTACTGTATATATATATAAATTTTTCATTTTTCAAACAGATGTAAGGATTTCATTTTTCCTGAATAAAATGAAAGTTGCACCTTGTACTCCTATTGGCAACATTAATGTATATGTTAAACAAACAATATTTAGATATAAAACGCGATATACGCTTCGAAACATAAGAAATATAATATTTTAACATAAAAACAAGTTCTTAGAAATAGATTTAAGAATGTAATAACTTAAAATATAAATTTGTATAAATAAATTCGCAATGTTTAAACGGTGTTTACACTTAACACGCTTATTATTCATATAAAAGGTGTACGTACCTAAATACCTGGATATAATGTCGAAAGCTAAAAGTGACTAAAAGTTACGTAATGGAAATTTAGATAATTTCAGCTTTTATGAGAGACAAAAATCAAATCCCAAATCATCTATTCTTTATTAATTACGTGTTCAGTTTCTAAGCTTTTCTGTCTATAATACTTTATGGCATATGTTTATGAAAATTTATGGGTGAACATGTGTATGGGCGTGTTTTAGCTTTCAATGCTGATTTTAACATATGTTTTATCCTATTGGTTTGACGAATTTAAACTTCATTAAGTATATAAATATATAAATCTTATTAAATACTTGTGAAGTATATTAAAATGTAATATTGTTTCCCATTCCCATAATCGACCCAATTGTGGGTTAGGTTTTCCGTAATGGGCGTAAAATTTATCCATCTTTATAAAATACTGTATTGTACAATTTATTAATCTAATTTAATTTTTTTTGACCGGTTTAGTTAGAAGAGAGCCATCTTGTTTGAGTTGGGCTCACAGAGAGGCCCCTAAATTTAATCTTTTACGTAAAACACATAAATTAATATCGTTATAAATTAACGTTCTATTGTTAAGTTGTTAATTATATTTTTTATTGGTTTAATTAGCTTTATTTATATATTTTTTGTGGCTCTTGAATAGAGGTTGATTCACACACTATCCTTTGAATTTTAATTATGACATATAATATTCATCAATAGAAAATATTAAGCAATGCCCATATCTTGTAAGGTAAATTACATATAAAAGAAACCTATAGAATTCAATTGATAAAATTTATAATTTTATTATTATGTTAGTGCATAATAATAAAACATATAAAGTGAACTTTCAATAAATTATATATTTATATAGGTAATTATATACTATTATTATTTTAAAATAATTTAAAAAATTTTTCTATTGTAAGAAGTACAAAATTAAGGAAGCGTCGTTTAATACATATTTATAAGTAAATAATAATAGTTTATAAATTTTTATGATCAATCTGATTGATCTCGTGTACATGTGCATAAAGGTGGGTGAGAATTTAAATCATACGGTTAAAATTCATGAGTTAAAATCTGTTGTAGTGATTTATCACTTTGATTTAAATTTGTTTTGATGATATTTGATTTTGCATCATATTATTGATGAGTATTTCATAATAGTAACGTTAAAAAATATAAATAAATAAAACACTGGACGAGATGACGTTAGAGATAAGCAATCATCTTAATTCTCAGGCTTTTTGAAGTTTATTTTTATTTACTTTATCTCATCTCTTAGGATACGTTTGAACCGACATTTTCAGTGGCCGAGTGGATAAAAACACTTAACACTGGTCGCAGGTTCGTACCTGATCGAACGGGGCCGGACATGTGAAGTTTTCCGAGTTTTCCTCAGGTGCCTGGCACCTAAATAGGAGGCCAGTTTCCCATAGAAAGTCCCCCCGAAAAGAAGTATGTCGATTTGGTTTGGTATTACGGGATACGGCAGTCACCTGGGCAATCAGGCTAGAGATTTTCCCATTGCCTGATCGCCCAAGTTGTTACGTTGCCGAATTACGGGATACCATTTTTTTAAGCTTCGTATCGTCGTGTTGACACTCAACTAGACACTATAATTACCAATAACATCATATCGGATTTGCGACCCTTTCAAACTGTTTAATGTCTAGCATTTATAAATTTAATTAACACTTCTACCTGGTGCAAGACCCTTACCTATGGAAAAATACTATATAACAAAATACATGGTCAATATTTATATAAATATATTTACTCTGTTTTTTTTAAATCTATTAAAAGATATTTTACTGTTTATTTTATTCTCTTTACTCTTTACATTCTTTACCAATAAATATAAAATAGATTATTTAATACAAAAATATATATATAAATTGTATCTACTGTATCAATCGAGATGATTTTCAAATGTTATTAAAGATTTTTAAGT
Source organism: Centruroides vittatus (assembly GCF_030686945.1). NCBI lineage: Eukaryota > Metazoa > Arthropoda > Arachnida > Scorpiones > Buthidae > Centruroides > Centruroides vittatus. The sequence continues at coordinate 725,644 of NW_027122175.1, read as the reverse complement.
AGGCTTATTTTAAAAAATTACATAAATATATATTATACAGAAGTAAAAAATTGAATTAAATTGAAAAATTAAATAAATTGAAATTACACATTTTTCCTGGTTTTGCTAGAAATATATTTTCCTCGAATGATTATAAAAAATTAACCTTCCTTACTGTTACTTCGAATTCTTTTCATGTAAAATACATAAAATAAATTTTTTTAAATAATAAAATTTAAAATATAGTTACATATTATTATATATTATTTATATATTTAGGCTATATATGTATAACATATAAAGTTAAACCTGCATAAAATGGAATCGTGCCAATCCGAAGAATTTTTCTTGTTCAGACAGGTTTCCGTTTTATTTAGTTGTGTTTTGAACAAGTTTCGTTTTATTCATGTTTTACTGTAGTTAATTAAAGATTATATATATAAAACTAATATTACAACTCATTTCTGCGATTAAAATGTCATGAAACGAAAGTATAACTATCAATTTTTTAGCAGTACCTTACAATCCTTCAATATGGCTCCCATTACAGTACGTAACCTTGTACACAATGCGATAATCAAATACGCGCCACTCTCTTGTTATGTGGGCATAATTATATGGGATTCAAATTGAAAGATCGTAAGATATAAGGAGTCATAATGATGGGTTGTTATCTATATACAGTATATAAAAACGAATGTATGTCTGTCTGTGTGTCTGTTTATCCTTCATGCATTACCACACCATTTATCCGATTGCCATGAAACTTCGGGAAGTTGTTTAATACACTCCCGCGAAGGTTTGTGGCATATGTGAAGACCACCATTTCCCCCCTTTCAAAAATATATTTATATATGGATTAAGGCTTTTATGTCCAACAGATGGCGCTAACTTCCGACGACCTAAGTTTGCTTTTCTGTGAGGCATTATGCTTTTCTGTGAGAATGGACTGAAGCAGATCATTTTCTATCTATCTATATAAATAAAATATAACGTTCGTTTGTTCCTACCGATTCCTTTGAAATTTTGACACAACGTTGCATTTGAATACGCACGTGTTTTTATATAATATACATGTCGAAATCCCCCCCTGGGGGAGATGGACGGGATTAAGGCTTACCGTGAAGAACTCGGCTTCTATTATACTATTTTACATGCAGTATTTTGCGTTTTTGATTGCGTTTTAATAGGTTACGTCAACAGAATATACACTAAAAAGGGATTTTTCGATATTTCCTTGCGGGGGAGAGGGACAGGATTAAGGCTTACTGTGAAGAACTCGGCTTCTATTTATACTATTTTACATGCGGTATTTTGCGTTTTTGATTGCGTTTTAATAGGTTACGTCAACAGAATATACACTAAAAAGGGATTTTTCGATATTCCCTCGCGGGGAGAGGGACAGGATTAAGGCTTACTGTGAAGAACTCTGCTTTTATTATACTATTTTAAACGCGTTTTTGATTGTGTTTTAATAGGGTACGTCAAGAGAATGTACTGTACACTAAGAAGGGATTTTTTGAAATTTCCCCAAGGGGGAAGTGTTACACATTTATAATAGATACATTTTGAGCCACAACAACGCGTGGCCGGGTCAGCTAGTTTTATAATAAAAACTAGAAGATAAGCCCGGCGTTGACCGGGAGAAAAATAATAAGAACAGCAAACATTAAAACGATAACCATGAAAAGAAATTGATTTATTTCAGCCTACCATTGTCACGAAATGGCAATTTTTCATAAAATTGCCATCACAAAATCTTAAATTTTTCAAAATATCCTATTTTGAATGCCAGCATAATGCTCGTCTATAGACAGAAGGGACTGTTGCGGAAGGGGGTTGAAGGAATTCGACCAAAAGTATTACTTATCCTCCTCCCGGAAGACAGGATGCTCAACGAATACTATTTAATCTACTATTAATATTTGAAAAGTGATCTGTGTTAGACAGGTCGTGGTGGCCCTGCACGTGATAGAAGTTGGTAATCTTAACCAGTGCCGTAACTAGGGCGGTGCCAGTGGTGCCCAGGCACAGGGCGCAGTCCCTGGGGGGCGTTATAAATGACCTGGACCAAGTTTTATACATAGTTTTGGGGAGTAGTTACAGAAGCTTGCACCGGGCGCATAAAAGACTAGTTACGACGATGATCTTAACGTACGAAAGACTTATACAAGACTTGTTTAAGTAAAAAAAAAAAACCGTTCAGTTAACTCGCTTTCCGGTCATCCTGTGTACATATGCAACTGATTATTAGAGTTAATAAAATATACGGCCCAATGGGCAGTTAACAGTTCTATCGTTAAGTAAAGGATTATTATTTTAATGTATAAGTTTGTTTTCAAATTTTATTTTAACTTTTGGTTTCCCAAGAACACAAAAAACGAAAGTTAATGACTATAATTATATAAAAGTATAGTATAAGACTTGCAGTTTTAATAAAGAATGGCAAGATGACGTAGCCATTCGACCATTACATTGCATATGTAACTTACGTTACTTCATACTTCACTCGAAGCCGTAAATGTCTACGGAATCGAACAATGGATTTCGACGAAATTTTACCACTTATGGACGGTTATGGGATATATCAAAAGATTATATTTTGGTTTGTAATGGTACCGAGTCTTATATGTAGTGCATTCGGTTATTTTAATTTTGTATACATATCCGGTACTCCGGATTACTGGTGCTTCGTTCCGGAGTTATCGCATCTACCTTTAGATTTACAGAAAAATTTAAGTTTGCCTTTAGAAACGTTGAGTGGAGTAGAAACTCATAGCAAGTGTCAGATGTATGATGTAAATTATACACAATTACTACTAAATCGTTCGTTCGTACCCAACGAAAACTGGCCCAAGGTAAATTGTCAACACGGTTGGAGTTACGACCATTCTGTCTTTCGTACCAGTTTGTTAGAAAAGGTAAATTTAAAAAATAATAGTAATATTATTATTACCTTTTACGTAAAGAATTTTAATTATTAATGCCTTCTATTATATTATTTTAATAGTTTAATGTCGTGTGTGATAAAGATTGGATGCCAACTGTAGCACTTTCGCTTTATTATGTTGGAGGAATTGTTGGAAGTCTTTGGTTCGGTTATGTTGGAGATAAGTAAGACCTAAGTTAATACTATAACACTTTTTAAAAATATTCTATGATTTTCAGTATTAAAACTTTAAAATATGATTAATTTTCAGTTTAAATATTGAAATTTAAACTGCTTATAAACATAAAAAATGCTCGTAATTTTTAATGTCGGCAGATGTTTCCCTTTATAATTGTATTAAAGTATACTTTAAATAATATTTTATTATCAATTTATTAATGTATTTTTATATGTTTTACTTATTTTATTTAACTCAGTCTCTTGTGAATTTTTGACATATTTACTGTTAATTTGACATAGATAATTTAGCTAACCTATTTTCTTACTTTAGTTAGTAACTAAAAACACATATAAATAATACTTAAAAATTAATGTCTAATATTTTCTTTATTAATTAAATTAATTAATTCATAAGCAGAATCGCTTGTTTAATTTAAGAAAAGCATCAAGTTCATGCTCTCTTTATCATGCTACCCTGCTATTCCTTGTTTATTTATTTTTCGCTCCTTGATGCTTCCCAGTACTCAAATTTTGCTCTCTCCTTGGCTTATTCTTATTTATTTTTTTATTTCTTATATAAACAAAGAATACTTTTTTCTTTCATACATTGAAATTACTTGTGATAAACTTTACTTCTGTTCTTAATTCGTAAGATACAGCTGCAATTATTATTAATAATTTCAAATATTCGTCTTTGAATCTTTGCACATCTTTTACCATGTCTTATGTTTTATTCACGCATAAAATTTCAAATTTTTATCACATAACATTGTAATTAATATCAATCTTAAATACCACATTATATCATAATAAACAGCTTGTAGTCATTTAATAAAAATTTAATTATGCAGTTACATTAATTAATAACGTTATTAATACTATTACAATTCCGATCGTTTAACGCTTATAAAACAAGAGATTAAAATTTGTGACATCGTTTCCCGTTTAAAGAAAACAAGTCTCTAGATCCAACTCTTTTACGTTGTTAAATAAAATTTTTATTTCTATAACGTAGGGAATGTAATAGTAATAATAATGCTAATGATGCGGTAAAATAATAATGTTACACATAAAAAACAAAACTAAACTAAAATTCTGAAAATCGAACCGGCTGTGATAGCCGGTTCGACCTTCCAGACCAACTTCCGGCTATCACAGTATTTCGCATGCTCTGTCATGTCAAAATTTTTGTTTTAGTCTACTGAAAAAGATCAAAGTGAAAAAAGTCACACCAAAAAATTTCCCAAATTTTCTGCCAGTCGATAAAAAAATCCCCAATCTGAAAACACTGTGTGACATTGCGTAAAACTGCCTTCGGTTCTCAACGTCACTTCCTACTTGTCTGTCCGTAACGTCATTGAAATCGCTAGGTACGTGAGGCACGAGGCTCGACATTCTTCTGTTTTTCCTAAAGCGTGATTTATGATTCAATTTTACGCTGAATGTCGAAACAAGCGGACTATGGTTTCTGTCGCCACTTACCATCGCCGGTATTATATTTTTATCGTCATTTTAGTAAAAATATCGCCAAGTGAAACCCCCACAGAACTGAAAATAAATTTTGGAAACGAAGAGATTTCCTATATAAAATACTTTTATAAACCGGAAACCTGCTTATTGCGGAAACGGAAGAGTTTTGGGAAACAGTTGCTTTACATAACCTATGTAGAGAGGAATTTTTTTGGCGAAACAGCAACTAAATTCTAACCATAATTAATGCTTTTACTTGCGGACTCGGATTATGGCCAAATTTTCGGCAAGCCCGCAAACTGCACTTTTAATAAAGAAAAAAATGATACACTAACTCAAGAGTTAGTGTATCATTTTTTCTTCGCTTGAATTCTATTCTAGAAGAATTAGTTTATAAAATCATAATCCTCTATAAAACGGAAACCTGTCATTATCACACTCCGTTTTAAATCGGTTTTATTGTACATATAACTTGTAAGGACTTTTAATATGAAGATTCAGTTCAGTTTTTTTGAGAGTAAAATGGAAAATTGGATCTTAATCCGTATGATTTTTGGTAGTGGAGACACTTAAAATGTGTTATAGAGAACATGCTGTAAATTTGGCAGCTTTGAAAGCCAGTATTGGATAGGACTGATCGGATGGCCGAGGAACTAAAGGCCATCCGATCAGCCCATAAAGCAATTATTCTAAAAGACCGGGATCGAATCCGGGCGGTCGTAAAACCCCAGGAATTTTTCGGGGGTGGTCTGACTCGGATATGTTGAGCCCACTCCGATCCGGCCACCCCATTGTGTTCTGGCCGAATCCATAGTTGGAGCGAGCCTGTTTTCAGTCTCTTCCAACTATGGATTCGGCTCGCAAAGGAAAAAAGTCAAAAAATCACACTGCTTGCGAAAAGCAGCACAGAGGACCATTTAGAGTCAGCTGTTGACCGCACTGTTCATCACCTTCAGTTTTTACACCTTTATAATTGAAACCGCATTAAAGTCTGCATTTCTAACCTCCCCGTATCGCACGAGTGTCAAATATCGCTGGTTACAAGGAGCATCAAAAGCGCTTTAGTGGTGAGTTTTGGCACTAATCTTTTAACCTGAAATGTCATCATAATTTTGGTTGCATTTGGACCGCTAAATATTTCCGTAGACAGCGTTGAATAGGGGTATTTAAAAATCACCTGGAAATCATACTAACTACATAATTATATAAGAGTAAATTTAGGTTATAAGCCTGTCTTAATATAATTTGTATAAATGCACACAATTTATGCATAAAAAGTATATATTTTTATGTTTAATAACAATATACAGTCAAACCTGTTTTTATGCGCTCTTTTTATGTGTGATTTTTATTTGTGCGATTTTTTAATGCGAATTTTTAATTTGTGCAGTTTTTTTGTGCGAGTTTTTATTTGTGCGGTATAGTTGGCGACTAGTCTCGTGCGATTCGTCATGTCTCACGTTGACTTATTATAGCTAAATAAACTTATTATAGCATAAATGCACTTATTATAGTAATATTATTGCATGAATATGCGAAAAATGAAATTATTTACTTTTTAAGTCAACAAAACACCACCTGGACAAAAATATGTAAAACAGACGATAGACCAGACGATGCAGTCAAGTGCTAACATCTGTTGTCAATAAATTCTATTTCGTACGGTTTTGAGTTATTTTCTATGTGAGTTATTTTCTATGTTATTTTCTTTGAGTTATTTTCTATTTTTTTATGCGGTCCCTATTGACCGCATAAAAAAATATTTTTTTGATTGTGTTGCGAAAACTATTTTTTATAGCCCTTCGTGAAGTTTCGTGCGATTTTTTATGCGTTTTTTTAATGCGGTCCCTATCCCCCCGCATAAAAACAGGTTTGACTGTATAGTCTATAAATTAAGTACAGTAGAGTATATTTATATGATTTATAGGTTTTATATAATTCTGTAAACTAAACATGCATCATCGAAGATGTAGAAGTTTATAATCGTTTTATCGTACACAATTCTTATATTTATAGTATCATTGTGTTTCAAGGTATAAATTGCAATTTAATATTAGGCCTATATATATATTTACTACGCATATATAGCAATATTATAATAACAGTTTTATTTATTGCAGATGGGGTAGAAAAATAGGCTATATTTCCAGCTGTATTTTTTACGCAGCAATAAGTATAATATCATGTTTTCCTCCAAATTACATAGCATATATTGTGTATCGTTTCATAACGGGCATGGCATTTCCTGCATTCTTCCAGTTACCATTTGTAATAGGTACCTTTAATCATTATCTGATTTTTAAAAAATTCAATAATTTTCTTATTAGTATGAATAAAAATAACCGTGTATTCTAGCTATGGAAATTATATCTGTGGAGAAACGAACAAGAGATGGGATGCTAAGTAGCGCATGCTTTTCTGTTGGGTTAGTTATAACCTCTGGAATTGCATACGGTTTGCAGGAATGGTTTCCTATATCTCTAGCCACTTCGTTTCCTCTTCTTTTGCTCTTTATCTATTTTTTGTAAGTTATATAATATGGATACAGTATTATCATATACATTACCTTAATTTCTATCTTGTAATATTCTGTATTTTGTTATTAGTTTTGTTCCAGAGTCTCCAAGATGGTTAGTCAGTCAGAATCGTTATGAAGAAGCTGAAGAAATTGTGCAGAAAATAGCAAAGTATAATAAGAAAAATATCGGACCGAATTTCTTGAAGACTCATCTATGTTACAAGAGCAGAAAGGTTGGAGTAACTGCAAAAATTAAATGATAATATTCTTATTTCCTCATAAATGTCAACACGTTTCGTGTAATCAAATTTCTTACAGTTTAATGAGCTGATGTCATTAATAACCAGATCAGTGCTATGTTTAGGGTCAATGTTTTAAAGGTTTCAACGGTAATCAAATAAAGGAGTCTCGAGGCAAAATATGATCAAGTAATCAACCAATTGATTCATTAAAATAGTTCCTTAAACACGTTTTTAAATATTTGTATCCTATCCTCCTCTATTTTTATGATAGTAAATAATAAACACCTATAAAGAGAATACTCCAATTATCGTGAAAACGTGATCTTCCAAATAATCCAGCATCTGTGTGCGGCTTGTCTTGGGGCTAATTTTATTCATACAAAAATACAATTTTCCTTATAAAATTTTTTGAAAAAGTCAAAAAAGACTACTGGAAGAAAAAGCAAATTTCAGGATAGATAGTTGCTCCTCCTGATCTCTTTTAAGCCTCTAGATCAGTCTTAAATCAATTTTAAATCCTTCACATTCTTAGGACCACCCCGTATATGTTTTTATATAGATTAGACTAAGAAGTTATGCCAAATAATAGTGGTTGATCTCATATTTTTCTAACATAAATCTTAACAGCAGTTTAAATTTTTAATTATTATAATTAAAACAATCCTTATTCATACAGGAAGACGAAATGGCTGAACCATCGTATTTAGATCTCCTTAAATATCCTGTTATGAGAAAAAACTTCATTATTCTTACTATCGATTGGGCCGTGTTGTGTTTCTGTTATCCTGTATTTTCATTTGGAGTTTCTCTTCTCGACATCAACCTGTATTTAGGGTGCGTTATATCCTCTGGTGTAGAGGTACCTGGCATTGTATTTTCTTGGATAGTCATGGAGAAAGTAGGTAGAATGTGGTCCATGTTTATAACCTTGGGAGTTGGAGGATTATCTTGCCTTTGTATCGCATTTATAAATCAAGGTAAGCATACTTTCAATATCTAATTATTCAAATTAGTTTATGAGATTGGTAAAATCATCTTGTAAAGATGATTTCTCTTCATTGAAATTTAGTATACACTGTATTAAAGAATAAATACGAATTAAAATTGTTTATGCTTAACTATAAATTTTAAGAAGACAATTTACTTTATTCTCAGAAAATTATGCAAACAGTTGCGAAAATTTTAATGTTTTTCTTAACTTTGAAGGACAAATTTTAGTACTTTCAAATCAGAAAAAGTAGTCGCATATTTCTCAGAACAGTATTTTTGCGTGTCTGTTCCTTGTTTATCCACAAATTTTCTCGGTTATTGGGGCGTGTAACATATCATTTTGACTAATTTTCAGACTAAAATAAACATTGTAAATGTATTAATTTCCATAGAAACTTATCAAATTAACTATATCTTGATATAGATAATTTATATTAATACTTTATATACAATCGCGAATAATGAAATTGCTAAATCGTTTATTGTAAGCAAGGTTTGCTGAAAATAAATTAAATTAACAAGGTTATAATCAAGGTTATAAAATTAATAATTGCTGTCATTAATTTCAAAACGATTTTAAGTCTGCAACAGAGCAAATATGCGAAGAAAAAAATTGAATATTGTTATAAATAAATTAGATAAATAATTGATTATATTGTAATAATCAAAGTTCTTGCTCCTCTTTTCAGTTTATCTCTGTTAAAAATATGTTACAAAAAGAAATAAAATTCAGTCAGTTCTAGTCCAATAGGTTGACTTTAAGACTAAAATACAGTGTGGCCAAAAGTTTCTTAACCGTTTTATGGTCCAAATTGTCTTGTGTCTAATTTGTACAATTCTGTATTAATTTCGTAAAAGAAAGAAAAAAAAACACACATTGTTTTAAGCAATTCATTTTACAAATCGAAGGTTTATTGTTGGACCTGCCTCTTAAAGTTATCTACATCATGATTTAAACGATCAATACGTTAGATTATTCGTTAATTCGTATTTATTGTACCAAATTTGGTACAATAAATACGAATTAACGAAGTGTGGGATGATTTTTACGTAATTTACATCTTAATGGGGCTAGCATATTTTTTGTTTGTTTTTATCTTCTGAACAGTGTGCTGAGTTAGCAAGTTAGACTGATTACGTGTAAAAATATTCAATGACGTAATAATCATAATTATATAACCGTTATAAAACAATATACATATAGCCCAATACGAGTTGCCATTTTGCAAGTCATACCACCAGACAAAACAAACTGACTGAACTATGGTTCAATTCACCATAACTTTGGACTATTACCGGCATCCTTTTAACAAATTTATTAGTATAATACATAATAATAACAATTTTGTAATAGAAATTAAGGGTGTGACATGCTACGCCTTCCTTATTAGCCTACTTATTAGTATTCAGCGATCCATAGCTTTCATAGCGGTACAAAGTTAAGGACAAGTCTTATACGGTTAAACTTGTAGCAGTGGGAGGACAAGAGTAATAGCTAACTCTCAGCATAAGAATTCTGCCATACTGAACATGACTCATCTATTGAACCACACTTCCAGGCTATCGTCTTCACAACGTACAGTACTTTAAGGCTATCTTAAAGTAGAATTTCTTCTGGTTAATAGGTCTTCACGAGGTCTCTCGATTAAAAATTTTGTCGTACTATACTAATACACGTATAAAATTACTGGGTATGAAAAATTTTAAAAATTTAATAGCCTACTGTATTAATAATTACTATACTGTATTTAAATATACTGAGATGCATGACATGAAATGCAGTTTTACAGTTAAAAAATGACATCACAAAATAAATTTACACGAATTATTTAAGAGTTTTATTAGATATTGAACGTGAAATTAAACTTTATTTTTATCCTTATCCCTCATTAAATTATCATAAAATAATGTGTCAAATGTATATTTTTAAACCGGTTTTTTTTCTTTTACTTACCGTAAAATCGATTACATTTTACTGATATGTTAAGTATTCTTGATAGATTACATATGGCTCATCGTTACTTTAACAAATATTGGAAAATTCTGTATTGCGGGGGCATGGGCCATCGTTTACGTTTACGGTTCCGAATTGTTTCCTACTGTATTACGAAATTCCGCCCTCTCAGCTTCGTCACTGGTAGCAAGTGCTGCTAGTATAGGTTCACCCTACCTTTTCATGTTGGTATGTTAATTATATATAACATATTTACATACAAATACAAATTTAATACATAAAATTATCTTCTTATTTTATTTAGTCATCAATATCTCATATGTTGCCTCTAATTGTTGTTGGAATTATCAGTTTCCTGTCGGCAATATTGACTTTGTGGCTACCAGAAACAAAAGGTAAACATCTGCCACAAACCATAGAAGAAAGTGAGATGTTAACTAGTAACTTTTGTAATATATTCAGCAAGTAAGTACTCGTAATTTAATATTATAAAATAACTTCTATAATGAATAATTAAAAACATTCATTTCCTATATTACTTTCATAAAAATCGCAGGTTGAAATCACCAAAGCAGAACAAAAAAAGTACTCGTTAAGTGCATGAATAATTCATTAAAAATTTGTTATTTATATGACAACACGATTTAAAATTTGTTTTATAAACATTTCAAGTAGTAAATACACTAAATTAAGGATTCGAGTATAAGGATGGCGCCATCAAAATTTAAAATGTTGCCGGGAAAGTTAAGTAACTTGTTGCTGGATTTTCGTTTACCTTTTTTGGAGGGTTTAGAGGGTCTCAAAACGTGGAAATTCGTTAAAAAATCGGAGAGTCAAATTTGACACGATTACAATACTTTAACGTGTTATATAGGTAACAAGCGGGGAAAGTAAAAATAGTAAAGTTTTGTTCAATTGTATTATATTAAGTTGAATGCTTTTAAGTGTTGGTTTTAACATATTCTATTTGAGTGAAGTTATATATATTTAGTTTATTAAAATAAATATAACAAATATTTTGTAGGAAAAAGGAGAAGTTGAAAATTACCACCGTTCAAACTGTCGAAACCATCAGTTACGGAACCATGCATCCATAACTCCAACACCTAAAGCAATATTCAGTAATTTTATTTCGAATAAGCGAACTTTTAAAATAATAAATAAATAAATAAATGTTAGTTTTTACTCAAGACAAAATTTAGTAATTGCATTCATTAACCGTGATGAATCGTGAAAAATTTTTTTAATTAATCGCACGTCGATTATATAAAATGACTTTTTATCTTCATAAGTGTAAATATTTCGGTAATAAATATTACTTTTATAGTAAAAGAAATTTTAAAAAAGATAACAAGCAATATGCTGAGATTGTATTTATATTAAATTTAACAGATAATTTTAGCAATGTATGGCAACCATAAACTATTGAAACATTATAAAAGTATATAAAAAATAAAACTTTTTTAAATGTTGTATTCTTTAATTATTTTACGCAAAATCATTCATAAAATGAGACCAAATTATCAGTTATTAGATTACTTCTATCTGCAGAAGTTCGTCATTCTTGATCTGTTTAAGTAAAATACCTATTATTTTCAATCAACGTATGCTTACAAAAACTATCTGTGTAACCTTTACAATAGATTTAAACACTAAGCAAGAAAGCACATAGTGTGATCGAAGCATCTAGCGAGCACTCGACATAACGAGTGACGCAAACCAGGGAGAAAAAGTGGTGTCATTTGCAGCAATACTGCATGATATGTAAATAATAAATGAGACGAACAAATTACATAATGGTTTAATTGTCGATGTTATCGAAAGGAATATTGCGACGATGGGTTGCATTGAAACAAAAGAAATTGGTGAAATTAGTACCGTTTATCATTTTCATTACTGCGATAATAATTGACATAATTATTTCGATTATACTGCATTTTTCTACTTGTTCTCATATACACACATACATGTCTAAATAATCCTAAACAGCTTACAGTGATATTTATAACAAATGATAATTCACAGAACTTATATTCCGATAAAATATAAAGAGTTTTTCATTTATCAAATATTTAAAAAAGTTCTACATTTTACACGTGAATAATTCTAATAAATAAATCAACATTCAAATAAATATACATGCTAAAATTTATTCGTAACTTTCATACAATTAAGAAATTTTTAAAATACTATTGATTCCGTTATAAAAGCAATAACCATGTAAATTCAAATAAAAGAAATTTTTTTAAAAAATTGCTCCAAAAATGTTAACAATACATAAAAACAAACGAAGCTTCGCCCGGAACAGCTTCTCCTCCACGAATCTTCGTCTTAACTTCAGGAAAACTCCGAGAAAAGAGCGAATGCCTATAAAAACGAAAGAAATTTAGCGAAAATTGTCGGAAAGTTAATAAAAATTAATTTCTATGAAACTGCTCTGTAGATAAATCTTATTTGCATTCGATAAAAACATTCCAAGTTCAAAGAGTGATGAGTATTATTATCACTGAATAATAATTTTCTTGATTGTCATTTTAAACATAATTCTTGGTTCATTCATATACTGCAACTCGACACGTGGGTATTATCTTGCATACTGCAATTCCAAATATTAACTTTTTCTGCCAGAGAAATTCGAATTTTGAGACTTTTATTAAATTATTGTATATAATAAAAAGTTTTTTAATTCGGAATCATTGGGAGTTCGGCCAGATTTACAAGATTGCTGATTAAGAGCATAACCTCTGCCTGAAAAATTGACTGACAACCAGTGGCGTGCCGTCATTGGAAGTGGTGGAAGCGCTGCTTCTACCTTCCAATGACCTTCCCTTGTACAGTCAAACCTGTTTTTATGCGGTGGATAGGGACCGCATAAAAAAATCGCACGAAACTTCACAAGTGGCTATAAAAAATAGTTTTCGCAACACAATTAAAAAAATATTTTTTATGCGGTCAATAGGGACCGCATAAAAAAGTCTCACATAGAAAATAACTCGTTTTAAAATCGTAGTCTTAGTCTCTAAGGAAATTACCTTCTTCTTCGCTTTGTTTTTGCCCTTATTCATTTTCAGGGATTATGTCTAAACATAAAATAAAAATCTTAAAATTTTATATCTAAATAGAAAAAATAATACAGTACATTTACGCTTTGAAATGAATCTTATCTTAATGGTCCAGGAATGTGAAAGCACTTTGAAGGTTTAATTAACGTAATTAAAACAGACGTAGAATTTATTGACAACAGATGTCAGCACTTGACTGCATCGTCTCGTCTATCGTCTGTTTAACATATTTTTGTCCAGGTGGTGTTTTGTTGACTAAAAAAATAAATTATTTTATTTTTCGCATATTCATGCAATAATATTACTATAATAAGTTCATTTATGCTATAATAAGTTTATTTAGCTATAATAAGTCAACGTGAGACATGACAAAACGCATGAGACTAGTCGCCAACTATACCGCACAAATAAAAAATCGCATAAAAAAAGACCGCATAAAAACAGGTTTGACTGTATTTTATAAAATATAAATTTTCATATTTTAACGTGCTTTGAATTAATTAAAATTAATATTTTATTATAACTGCATTATGTACCTTTTACAAATTTCTATACTACATGTGAAAAAAACGATAAGATTGCTATTGTATATTCGAATAATTCAGTGGCGAGATTTTTTCAGAGAGGTGGACTTTATACCATAATGTTTTTTTTTTCTGCAATCAGGAATATAAGTTTGAGGATTTGATATTTAAATCATGATTGTCTGCACTTATTGACTTACAGAATTAGAAATTTTTAATTATAGAGCATACATATTAGCATTTATATATATATTAATCTTGCACACTAATTCTGTTTTAAACATAACTGAGATTTTGCTTCTAAACAATTTCAAATAGTGCAACTTACTGATATCATATTCATTTTTTCAATTTATCATTGACCTTGAGAATGAGATAAAAGAGAAATTAATAACTTTTATGCAAAAATTGAATAAGAAAAATTCAAATCTAGTTTGAATTAAAATTTTAAAATTTGGTTAATTGTTTTGTCCGCTTTTTAAAGCAGTTTTAAAAACATATTTTCTTACTTTTCTAACTGTTAATATTAAAAATGGAGTACAGAATGTTTGTATAATATAATTATTAATAATTAACCTAAGTAAGTAATTCATTACAATTTTTCACGTTTGTTGAACATAAAATTTGTCATTAAAAGCTATAATTCTATTTTTAAAAAAAATTGACGGTTCAATCTCAAATTTCGCTCCTTTACTAATCAAATTTACCAAGTAAATTAACAAAATTAATGATAAATCACTGTTTTAAATTAATTTTGAAGGCTAATCATTAATTTTTAATTTTATAGTATTAATTTTTTGTAAAAAGCGTTGAAAAAATATGTAAACAGTGTCAAATATTCACTATTCTTAGCAGCAAAATATAATATTATCCGCGCATTCTTTTATTCAGCGCGCTTGCAGCGCTTTTAGCGCATGTGTTCAATTATTAAGCCTACTGCCAGCGCGCTTAAGCTGCGCTTTCAGCGCACTGGCAGCACCTCTCGACCACGCTAAAAATACTGCTTACAAGATGGACGCCTCCGTGAAGAAGTATCTTTTTCGATTACCAAACGATAAACAGTTTTTTTGCTACATTAAATGAGCAGATTTTTAACTCCTTTGCTTCAAGTATCTTTTTAATAAATGTGAAATGTATAATAACAAAACGAAATATAAGAATCTATTATTATTGTCTTTGTTTATGAAGTCAAACCTACCGTTAAAAGTTGGTTTATGAAATACTGTTTCTAATTTTTATTTACAGATTCTAGCAATTTACTGCAATATTTGAGAGAGAATAAAATTTTGCCTTCTGAAGTAGACTTATCATCATTAAATCATTTAAAAATACATAAAGTGTTAATAGAATCAGTCAACGCCAATGACACAAATAAATCATCATTTCTACGTTTTCTTATAAAAAACATCGAACTTAATGGCTTTTCTTCTAATAATACTGAACAAACGCGCGTAAATATAGCAGTAAGAGAATCATCGTTTACATCGGCCATTTTGAGATAGCTTTCTCTCCAGCAAAAGTGTTTTCGACCGTCAGCAGCAAAAACGTCACTTCCGGTAGCAACTGCTCAGCACACTGCTGAATAAAAGAATGCGCGGTATGCAAGCCACAGCCACACCACTCCCGCACTTACTCAGGAAGGAACAAAAAGTAGATCATAAAGAATGCAGTAACTTTACACCCTGAGGCCCCGAGAGGTAGATTTTATTGGTAAGCGCCGAATCCGACAGAGGGCGCTCAAGATGGCTGCCGAAACAGGTAAGGAACCGACCACGTGTTTGTTTAATGCCTGAGCCCATTCAGTTTCAATCGGCGATGACCAAATGGAGAACAAATCATTGAATTTACGTCAAATTCTAGACTGTATCGGCGACAGGAAACGCTGTTTTGTAGAAGGTGAAGCCGCTTTGGATGCTGGACACATCGTATTTTGTGGATTACTCTAACAACAACACTGAAAGTTCATATTGTTGCTTTAGTGTTGCAATCTCAGATATTATCGTTTTAATACATCTCAACTACGGGGAGAATGCACGTGCAAAGCGGGGATGTCTGGTTTTCGTAAATATGTGATAGCCGAGCATAATACTAAAATGAAAACAAAAAACGTAAATTAACTTATATTTTACATTAAGAATATTTTTAAAAATTTGACTGGAAAGTTATCTCGACATACGTATATGAAGATACCTATTAGAAAATTTACCTATTTTCTTTCCGATCTGCATACAAAAACAATTTTTCGACAGGCATGTCCATTTACAAAAAAAAATTTAGACATATTTTTTTTCTTTTTATGTGGACGGCTTCAGATTTTCAAAAGAATTATTTTCAAACTTGAATTGGAATATTACCGCTACGCCATGACTACATAAGAAGTATTTAAAAAGCCTATTTAAAAATAAAATAAAAGACTATCGTGTGTAGAATTAAAACACTTCTCACCTGTTACACGTTAACAGGGAGAAGTGTTTAAATATTTTAAGCAGTATACACCATGTTCCAATATAGAAACATAACTATTATGATATTAAAACTATGTTCAGTGTTGTTGTTAGAGTTTAATCCACAAAATACGATGTGTGCAGCATCCAAAACGGTTTCACCTTCTACAAGACAACGTTTCCTGTCGGTTCCTTACCTGTTTCGGCAGCCATTTTGAGCGCCTTCTGTCGGATTTGGCGCTTGCCAATAACATAGAGTATTTTTTCCCCCTACAAAGTCAGGAAATAAAACCTATCATTTTAATTCTTTGTATAACGCTTTTCTTGAAAATGAAATATTTAAATATTATTTTTAAAAAAAGCTTTTCTAAAACTGCAAAACAAGTTTCATTCTTGTAAATTTATAATTGAAAAAAAAATTCAAAATAAGACAATTAATGCAAAGTGTGCACTAGCTAACCGTATATTTCTAAATGTTTTACAAAATTTCCAATTTTTATTTCTATTTCTGTTTCCTATATTTTATTAAACGTATATGTAATAAAATCTGTTAATTAATTAAATTAATTTGATTTAAAAAATTCCATAAAAAATAATTAAGCGTTAATCGCGCGTCGTTAATTAAGCGTAAATACGCAAGTAATTACGTAATTACTAGAGTAAATCGTAACTTGCAGTAAAAAATAATAATTTCTGTTTATTTTACGCATTTATGACAGGCTACATGTATGCCATCTTGTAACGGAATTTTAAAGTAAAGACCTTTCCAAGTTATTTATATACCTGTTAATACATTTCAGTGTAAATGTTATGTGATTGCATTAAAAAACTAATATATATATTACAGCTTCTCTTTTCATTAAACAAAAAATATGCAATATATAAAGTTACTATTTATAAAAAAAAAAAAAAAAAAAAAATTGAAGAAATGTTACTTCTAATTTTGTTCATTAAAATATTAACATTTAGAATTGTGTATTTTCACAAATTTTCAATTAAGTTGAATTACTTGAATTTTTAAATTAATTGCTAAAGTCTGAAAGCAACGACAATGACACTTGGTAGTAAAGCTAGGACAAGAAAAGAAAGTCACATTCTTTTTTGTATAAACTTTTTTAATTATGTGTTTTTAAAATTTTTGCCAACAGATAGCGTTACATGCAAATTCAACTAAACCAATATAAACAGAAAGTGATTGGTATATAAAAATACAATCAATATTTTAATGTATGGCAATATTTAAGTTAAAGAATGTTAACATAACTGCCGAATTTCGTAGGGATTAGTGAAACTGCCTAGCAGTATATAGCAAACAAACAAACATTTTCATTCATAAATATAGATTTGATTATATTCCGAATATGTTCCAACTCTCGTGATTAGGAAGACTTTTTTCCATATTTTCAGTGAGAATAAACTGTATTTAGTAATTTTTCTTTTACATTAATACATGAAAGTCATTGCGGTACACGAGGCGTTTAGCCGGCGGAAAAGAGGGTGAGAGAAAGGGGGGGAAGAAGGAAGAAGAGGAGATAGGCAGTAGAGAAAAGTAGGATCCCTGTGAATGGCTTACCTATGGCTACTGTACCTCTATGTTTGATGTTGGCGTGCAGTTTTTAGGCTGCACGGCCGTAGTCCCCAACGGGTCTAAAACCTGAGGGCAGCGAACACCAATAATTGAGTGCCGCCACGAATAGCTAAGTAGAAGTTGATACAAAGCGGCTGTTAGTAGGAAGACTTATGTACTTAATAAAACTGAACGCTAGCGCGAATCTTAATACTATTGATAGTTAACAGCTAGACAAACAGACAACGCGCGAAACAAACGAACACAACGACAAACTAGACGAGACAAATGGACCGACAGAAGACAAACGATCAAGACCCCAAATCGTTTTTTTTGTATTTTTTTATTTTTATTTTATTTATAATTATTTTTTAAAACATTAACTTACTAACTAAACTTACCTACCATAACCTAGGACGAACCTAACCAGACGACTAAAGCTTACAAACCCTAATCTAATTTAACCTAACTTATCATAACCTAACCGGAAACCAAGCTGTCCCTAATCTAATCGTATTTCGTCCACTAGTACTTATCTGTTAACAGGACTTAGTAACTTTAATAAAGCCAGTTTAATATTTCTATTAGCTTGATTATTGATCTAATTGATTGGATCAATAATCAAGCTAATAGAAATAGTAACTTTAATAAAGACAAAAAATGTGTAAATTTTACTTAGCCTATATACCAAAAATATTCGAGAGTTAAAAACATTCTAAAGGATAAAATAAATTTAATCCCGGAAAAAAAATAATATGTTTAAAATAAATTTATATTAGTCCTATAGGTCAAATAAGAAATTAGATTTAATGGATGAAAAAAAAAAGTTGTTTATTCGTTTAATTGTAGTGATCCTAATAAAACTTATATAGGGGAAACCAAGCGAAAATTAGGAACAAGAATAAAAGAGCATATATGAGCCATAAGAAGTAATTATGCAAATTCTGCAGTGGCTGAACATTGTAATAATTATGGTTGTCAAATAAAATCAGATACAGTAAAAATAAAGAAAAAAACCAAATAATTATAAAAGGCAGTTATATGAACACATAAATATCAAAAAAAAAAAAAATAGAAAAAAATAATAATTTAGGCAGGATAATCTACCAATCATGGACAGCCATCTTAGATAACGAATGAGTATAAATGTGGAGAGCGGAACCCCATAAGGCGCCATCTGCCGACGTGAAGAGAGGAGAGGAGAGTTGAGAGTAGCCAGACGACAGTTGAAAGAAAAGGCGGGAAAAAGATGGAAGACGAGTCCAGAGGGGACTTTTTTTCTCATTTCTAAGACGAGACGATTTAAATTTAATGTTCAATGTTTATGTCGTTAATTGTAATGTCTAGTGTTACAATTAAGTGTTAGTTTAGTAAGCAATTAAGTGTCTTTATTGGACTAAGCACCAGCGAAGTTACAAAAGTAGGAGACGAGACTGAAAGAAAATCCTACATAAATATGTTGATGAGCATTGTAAAGGTAACGCGTTTCCTTTAGAAATCATTTAGTAGTTTTACAAAAAGGTGTTAGTTCTCATAAAATAATTTTAATTTCAAAAATAGGAATATGAAGCAATTTACATTCAATAACAAAGCTAATTATTGTCGTGAATTGGATGCTTGTATATCGTAAGTTTTATAAATATATTGTAATAATTTAATTTTTAATTATCTGTTATTTTATAGTTAAACATTATCACAATTGTAATCCTGATGATGAGGAACATGGTACAGTACATCGATTCACATCTGTGTTTTGGGCTATGTGTAAAGGTAGCTTAATATAGAGAGTCTGTTTTTCTTTAAGAACTTTTTCCTCAATTCTTGCGTAAAATCTTAAAACCAGTATAATTGTCCTATTAATAATTAATGTCCACGTTGACAAATATATAATAAGAAACTAAAGGACAGTAAGGCAATAAGTTTTTATTGAATTTACCTGGACACATACATGTTAATATTGCGTTTCGGACTTGTTCGTCCCTCATCAGCAGGTATTTACATGACACATCCTACATAAAAATTAAAAATTAATAATAATAAATTTTTTGTACAATAAATTTAAATTTACCGACAATAATATAAAATTCTTACAATTTCAGGGCTAATTCTTTCTATTCCGATTTCCACCATGCAATTAAATTTTTAAACACTATTAACAGAATCTTTTAAAATTGCATAATTCCATACAAATCTCAATGCAAATGTACTCCTGGCAAGCTGATGCAGGGGTACATTTGCATTGAGATTTGTATTCACAATGCAAATGAGCCCCTGCAGTCAGCTTAATTCAGGGGCTCATTTGCACAACGTGTCGAGGGAAGCGACCGTATATAAAGCCGTTGCTGAAGTACAGCATTAATCGATTCATCATGCCGAAGGCAATGTGTAAAGATATACTCTTGTTAATTGTGCACAATCATCAAGAAGGCAGAACTCAATAGATAGCAGACATGCTTATGCATGTCTGCTATTCTCCTGCAGGGTTGGGTTCGCCCAACAGTTTTCTCAATGGACCATGGCCGATTGGAACAAAGTCAATCTTTCCTGCTCGTGCGTCGCTTACCATCTACTAGGCATGAGCCTGAATACGTGTGGCCTACCCAAAGAAGCGGTCGTTTTTCGCTAGGTGAGTGTTTTTAATGTGGTGTTTTCGTGTATACATGTCATTCATTACCTCTTTGAACATGACAACTTATCTGCTTTTTCTGTTTTACAGGTATCTGGGGATGGATGAGTGATGCGAGTCCCAGGGAATTGATCCGCATAGACTGTCACCTCACCGCCGTGCAATATAGCGAGATCTTAGATCAGGTATTACTGCCGATAATGAGGGCCGTGTAAGGCGATGATCGTTTTTTCTTGGTTCATGACCGCTTCCCGGTCTGAACGCATTGTCTGTCAGGTAGTGGATCTGAGAGGGGCGGACCTCAGCCCAATCGAACACCTTTTGGGCTAAGCTCAGTCGCGACCCCATTCAGGCAGCCGATCCCAACGAACTTTGGGACATCGTCTCTGTTCGTTGGGAGAAGCTTCGCGAGGGCATGCTTTGTCACAATCTTGTGGCAAGCATGCCTGAGCGACTGAATGAGGTCGTGGAAAGAGTTGGATTGTGGTCGAGGTTCCAAACCTCTCTCCTCTATCTGCGTTTTTTTTTTTTTTTGTTTTGCATTAGCAGATGCTAACATCATTTTGTTGTTTTTTGAACGGGTTTGTTAACGAATCATCAACATACATAGCAATTAAGCAACATATTCTGTTAACGAAATGTTTGTAAACTAGATTTTAGAAATGAATAAATACATTTATTATCTGTGTGTGTTTTTCTAATAAACGTTGCACAATTAAACGTTATAATAGTTTATAATTGTTACTTGACAATAATATGCATTGCTGGCAGATTGGTTGTTTACATATGTTTGTTGTCTCTGATTCGCGAATCTGATATAGTTCGGTAACGATTCACGGCCAATATGCTTTATGCAGAGTGTGTCCTACCAGAATGTCCAATGAAGTAAGAATAAGACTGTGTGGCAAACTATTAAGATTAATCATATTCGTTATTGTAAACCGCGCTTAAGTTAGGCGTCATCTGTTCATGTTTTTTGTATGTCCGACCATCAAAAGACCGCTCGGGATCGAGTCTCTTTTATAATTTGAAAGATAACCTTGTCAGTTGTATATACAAAAGATAAATTGTTAATAAACAAAGACTCAGTTTGTAATCTGATAAACGGGTCAGAAATAAAGTATATATTTATCCCACTAGATGGCGGAAATTTGGTTTTTGTCGAGAGTTGGCAACACAAGAAAAAGTTGTTAAGTTCCAAAAGGCGCGGGAACATAGTGGAATGAATGCTCTTATAACCGAATTAATGTAATTAGTTGATTTGTTTTGTGTGAATAAAATCTAAAGACAGATTTAGTGGACTTTTTGCTTAATTGGACATACGACAGGGAACCTGGCGTACGAACGAGACGGTCAGGTGAGAGTTACGAAAATTAATCATTACACGAGAATAGGATGGGCCTGACGCGACAATTTCGTCAATTGTTCACCATAGTAGATGCATTTTGTGTAAAATCCAAGTCGGATGTTATGTAAGCTAATAAATGTTCTCGTTAATCTTATCTCGTCTTTTGATTCGTTCACGGTTACAAGAAATCACACAAACACCTTTTTTTGGAAAATTTCCTTGAACACGATTTGTTAACATACCCCTCATTAGCAGTATTACCAAAAACAGAGTAAGGACTTATCCTAATCGCTTGTACGAAAGTTATATTTGTAAATTTAACAATCGCCAATTCACTTCAATTCGTTTTTATCAAATAATTGCATTCGCCATGAACTTACAACATCCCAAGGTTCAGGTGCAATCACTCCTGTCGGATTGGTTTCCCTAGTACGACGTTTCGAAGAAACGAAGTTTGTGTAATCGCCCACGCAGTAGTGCACCACGTTTATCGGAGGTCCGGCAACTTCACCAATAGTGCTTTATCTACCAATGTCAACATCATAATGAAAATTGTATGTCAGCGCCAGTAACAGGAGAATTCAGAAATGTGCTGTTAATCGTACACCCTGCATTTTATAAGACAGATTTGCACAATTCCAGTGATTTTCTTGCGTTCAACGCCCCCTATTAACAAAACTGTTTTCTTTTTCTCTACCCCAAAAAAATCCCCTGTCGTGAGAATAACTTTTACGCAAACCGCATTCAAATATACCAATTCTTTTAACTTTTATGATTTTTTGAACTATTTACAAATTTATGGGACGCCGTGTATACACACACACACACACACAAACTTTGCTGTTCGCTGGGCGGTGGTATTCCCCCTGCCGTTCCTCTTCGTCGCCCTAGTGCACGAGTACATCAAAAAACATACGTATATAAATGATATAGACATGGCGAAGACAGAAACGTCGGTCGATCGTCACATGTAAACCTTCACCGCCAAATTTTCCAAGCTACTAATAACAGTTTATGTCCAACTGTGATTTTTCACGACTCGTTCCAAATGCTGCAAACATTCGATTTGAAGGCCAACTTCAATTTCCGGATTGAAAATAGTAGAACTGAAAATTTTGATACACAGGAAAGTTTCAGCCGAAGTACGAATGAAAAGGCAATTTCTAGTTAAAACTTTTCCTTGTGTTATTAACACTCAGAGCTAAAAAGAGCAATCAATGCTTTTAAAACATCAGATGAAGACAGAATGTGTTACCAAACTAAATCGGTTTTAAATGTTCTGGATAATCTTTAAAACAATGCAATATTTGAAAGTAACTATATTCTGACTTCATTAATTGTGATAATCAAGACAATGAAAGCAAACGTGAGATTACGTTGCAGTGTGATTACAAATTAACAATTTAGGAATTCCGAAACATCATTTACTTTTATTTCTTCAAAGAAGTAAACCAAGTTTTTTGATAACATGCAAAGTAGTGTGGAGAAAGTAAACGAATTGGACAATTGTCGCGAACCAATACCGAATGAGATTAAAAGGAAGCTCCCACAAATTATATCATTTCATTCTGGAATTTTACCATCTTCAACTGATTTTTAGCATTTTCATCTGCTTTAACCAAAAAAAAGGAGTTGTATAAAGTCCAGGAGTTTAAACATGTATTTAGTTTTTAATTCAATTTTTGTCAGTGAATTAGTCTGTAAAATAAAACCGTTTATTAAAATTCTGTATTGTAATACATTTTTATTTAGTAAGAAATGAGTACACTTTATGTGGTGAGTCTAGCAGTAAACTATAGTAAGAACAACCAATGAGCAAACCACAAGCCATCAAACTAATTATTCGGGAAAGATGATTAAATGTTAATTAGAATAAACATTATTATTTCGTTTCTCTTATACATATATTTTTTCATTCTTTTAAACTTTGATTTCTTTATGCATCTTAGATTTTTATTTTTTTTTTTAATTTAAGCGTTTAATTTATAAAAAATAACATCGATGTTTATCCGATGTTTTATTCCGACCATCGAATAATTTGAAACCATCGATTTGCATTCGATGTCTATTTTTCTACCATCGCAGGGCACTAGAATCTTGTACTTTTACAGCGGGTCAACAACCATCATCTTCACTGAAACAAGCCATTTTACACTCCTGTACCAAGGCGCATGATAAATGTCAAATTCTGTCAGATATTTGCGAGAACTATATAGCTCGCTACTAGATTTGTGGTCGCACCCTTATTCGTATCGCAGCACGGCGTGTTAAGGGTGTCACGTTACTGTTTATTTCAATAATAAATAGGTTAAGTTGTACTTACCCGGGTGCCATGTACTCGTTTATACGAGATGTGCTGAAATGTATTCATAACCCCAACTTTTAAAAGAAGTATCTGAAAAACAACCAGAGATAAAAATCTTATTCTTACTGCATATTGATGTGACAGGAAACAAAATTAAATCAGTGTTCATGAGTTTGTAACAAATTTTACTCATAGATGACGCTGCAGTCGTTTACACTAGCAAGGTCTATAAACATAAGGTCAAGACACGATACCCTGATGCATTGCGGCAGTCGCCATGTTGGGGCTCTTTTGGTGAGTACGGTGTTTCTAGAGCAAAGCTGATTGTTTCTTTCGATCTCAATTAGTTGGATTTTTTGTTATACATATATTTTTTAAGTGGTTTGGTGTTCAGCACCGAATTTTAAAAATTCGACAGCCAAAGGTGTAAGATTGTTTCTTTTCTCCGCTGTCAAATCCAGGAGAGCTAAATGGCTTCAATATTGAAGAGATAAGTGGAAACCAACTGAGAATTCGAAACTTTGTGAGATTTGTAATATAATAATAATTGATTACTTGCTTAGAAGACTACTTTTTCTCTTCTAGTTGATATTTTCTTTCATCAGGAAGAACAGTCATACAAGATTGCTTGAATATATTCAATAAGAAAAATTTAACTGAAATTTAGTATAGAGTTATAGTGAAATTGGAAAATACGGTATCTTTTTTTTTTACCTTAATTCTTTCCATCCTTTGGTTACTTACTGACAGGGACTCTTTTCTGCAAGCCCATTGTGAGTTCGGACAGAACCACAATAGGGTGGCCGAATAGTATAGTGAGGGACGGGACCCGATATATCCTGATGGACGACCACCCAGATAAATTCCTGGGGATTTTTCAACCCATTCGGATTCGATCCCGGATTAGTAAGCTGCCACCTTGACCACTCGGCCATCCGGCTGTCGAAAATATAATATAAGGTTACTAATAGAGATTTAAATATTTTGTTGTTAGATGAAATCAAAAATCCAGTATATAAACTGCTTTAACACTTATTATAAAATGTTTGCAGTATGCATCATTAAAGTAGTTTTAATTAACCCTGTTTAAATTACATTAAAACATGGTTCTCAGATCAGTACTGCTCTATAGACTGTTTGTGGTAAAGTTTTAGTTTTCTGACAGGTTGTATAACAGCATTATGCAACTTATTAAACAGAATAAATGTTATTGTCTGTTGTTTGTGGACTGAAAACACACTTTAAAATTTAAAATAAAGTATAGTAATTAAAATTAAAACTTTCAGTCATTTAAATTATATTTCATAATAATGGAGAGTAATGTAACGTAGTACTGTACAATTGCACATTCTAGTAAATAATTATGTTGCTTAACAATCATTTTATTATAAAATAAACAATAAATAAAGTTGAAGTAGATGTGTCTATTTTTTGTCTACTGTTTAATAAATTTTTTATAAATATATTTATTTAATTTTCTATGAAAATAAATAAATTTCGTTTATATGCACAAGAAAGTTCCTAAATAGAGGAAATTATTATCCCTTGCAAACACTTTTGAACGTTTACTTTACATAATATGTAAAGTTTGTGAGAATGGTTTTCTTTTCTCTCCGTCTAATTTTAATTTATAAAAATGTTTAATCTGAGCTCCTGTTTACAGTTTGTGTAATGTAAAAGTGTACGTGAATATAGAAAACTAAATGTATTCTTATTTTAACAAATAACTCCAAATTTTTTCTTTAATTCTGCATTTCAAAACTAAATAAATTTATCTTCGTACTTTATTATACGAACCATTGACATGGCTTTTTATTTTGAAACTTATTTAGTTAAAGCCTTTAATTGTATATACCTTTGGCTATCGAATTTTTACAATTCGGTGCTGAACACCAAACTATTTAAAATATATACAGTAGACTCCCGTATAACGCGCTCCCGTAAAACGCGAATTCGTACAACGCGACGAAAAAATTGCGACTAGTACCCATACAGCGCGATAAACAGTCCCGTATAACGCGTAAGATAAATTTAACATTTTCACATAGTTTCTGATTTTTTGTTTAGAAAAGCATATGTATACACTTACCTGTTGTTTATATATGAATAGTGAAACTGATAGTTTAAAGAAGTAGCGGTTTATAAAAAAAAATAATAATACATACTCATTTAAAGATATAAGAGGAAAATAATTTTATTTAACTTAAAATAAAATTATGCACTTCACTGTTTAACATTTATTCACTATCGGAAGTATCAACAAATAAGTTCCAACGATGCCGTTTTGTTAATATTGGTTGTACAGTACAGATTTATTGACACCCGTTACAATTTACAGACTCCTGAATTTGCATAAATTGATCTGTCCCGTATAACGCGATTTCCTACAACGTGGAACATATCCCCCGCGTTATACGAGAGTCTACTGTATATAACAAGAAATCCACCTAATTGAGATCGAAAGAAACAATCAGCTTTGCTCTAGAAACACCGTACACACCGAAAAAGTCCAAACATGCGACTGCCGCGATGCATCACGGTATTGTGTCTTGATTTTATGTTTATGTACCTTGACACTAGCGTTATCAGCTTGTGATACTCCAAATTTCCTTGGACGTTGGTGCTGGAATATCACCGATTGGGACACAGCGCTGTGGAGACGAGACAGAGCTAACAACACAAATTTCATGTGGCCAAAGTACTTGCTTAAAAGACAGTAACGTAGTTGGTTGAGAAATTTTAAGGGCAGGAAGTGTTGCAGATAGTTTGGTTCGAAATGTAGGACGACGTCGTTCGGCTATTACAGAGCCATACATGCTGACTGTTCAGCAAATGATTGCACACAGTTCTCGAAAACCAGTCCTCAGAACTGCAGCAACGGCTAAATTGGACAAAACGGCAACGCATTAAATGTAGAGGGTGTTTCTAGGCTTGTTTCCATACAAAATTCAGCTGCATCAACTGCTTACGGTTTCACTGATGCAACTAAGAAAGATATTTGTGAACGACACGCTGCAAATAATTGATGTTGGCAACATTGATGCAAATTACATATGGTTTTCCGGTGAGGCGCATTTCCGCGTTCATGGATTTGTCAATAAACAGAATTAGCGCATATGGAAAACAAAACATTCGCATGTGTATGCATCACGAACACTTTATTCACAAAGAATGACTTTACAGGCAGCTATTTCCAGCAGAGCGACCATTGGGCCAATTTTCGTGCATTTTATTACGCTATGTTTAAATATTGCCTCAATTTGCGGCCCTATTTGCATGGAGATTGTATGGCCAAACAAAATGCCTTGGTTACTTCATTGCACATGTATGGTTCGTGCAAGATGATGAAAGACCTCACTACATTGAACCTTGTTTCTCGTCACCCGGCTACCCTACTGTGGCCTGGTCTATTGTACACATAATGGAATTGCTATTAAAAAAAATCTAGCAACGAATTGCTTAATTTTCCCGGCGATTAAAACTGCGTATATGACGCCATCTGTTATGATATTTAATTATTAAAATTTTTTTATATTTTTAATTATTATAAATTAGCAAAAATTTTAATTTTGAGGGTAAGGATGGGCTTAATTCAAAAATTCTACGCGCAAATAACGAGGAAAATCGTCATTAACTCCAACCCAACTCGAGATATGACACGACTCCATTTATCTCTCCATCCCATCAACCTGTAATCACCAAAATTTAATAGCATCAATTTCCTTAATTTCAGAATGTTTCGACAAGAAGCATAGAAGCCATTAAGCTTCAAAGAGGGTGAATAAAATTGTGCTCCTCCCACACACACTAACATCCATACATACAGCAAAAAACCCACATATTTTTTCCATTTCTCGACCTTTCTAGGTGTCCTGAGTCCAAAAATTAAAATATTTGGAGAATCATTTTTTCACCGATCGCTATGCTTTTCCTCTGTTATATTCGTAACCCTACGTTTTGCATCAGTCTTGTTTCGTGTAACACGGTTTCGCTTAACACAACACTTTTTTGGAACGCAACTACCGTGTTATACGAGGAGTACTGTAGTTATGTTGATTAATTTAAATTAAGTTAAACAAAATATATTCATGGATAACGTCTGTGACATTTGTAATAATTTACTCGTCGTGAATTTGATATAGACGAGTAAACGAATTCTGTCCTCGATTGTGTTGCCTTATTCTACGACACCAAACCAATGAATAATGTGTAACAATTTTTTCATCCTCATACAGTCATTTTCTCCTGAATAATTTATATAAATACAATTGATTTGAACATTTTCGGTCACATATTTAAAATCTTGACTACCGTATTTATGTACGATCAAATTTTGCTAAATAGTGCTACTCTCCCACCAACGAACGCTCGTGTAAACGGATCTTTTAAATAAATATTAAGTAGAAAGAACCTCAGAACCTGTAGGGCAGTGTCGTGTAATAATTAACTCTTAAAAATGCATAGATCTGATTCTTATATATAATTTTTATTATTTTAGGCACTTCAATTCAGTTCCAGACTTTATTTCTAATTTTAGAGTGAACGAATGGTCGCGCTAAAGTTTGTTTATTTAGCTGAAGTTTGTTTATATTCCTATTTTAATTTGATATTCTTTATCAATTTTATCGGTTTTTAAAAGCGCTCCATACGTTTTACACTAAATACTTCTTCTCTTTGTTTCTAAATACTTCTTCTCTTTGTTTCGACTAAATTATATGCTGTAGTTCTTCTTTTACTGAAAAAAATTATAAAATCTTTATTAGTAATATTTATTACCAAAATTTATGTTATAGAACCGTCATGAGTTTCTTGCTTTATAAAAAACATTTCTATAGTGTCAGGAGCTTTCTCTGTATATAAAATATTGCAACATTTATGACACTTGAACTCCATATAAACCAAGAGAGAAAAAAAGGAAGAAAGATGACACTTCAACACTGGGGAAAGATAGAAGGATTACTATAGACTTTGAATGTTTTATAGAAAAAGTTTACATTTATAGTAAAATACAATAACTAAGAACCCGGTCCTCCACATAGTTTAAAGCTTGCAATATGTATTTTAATATTTAATTGTCATAAGTCATATATTTTCTCTTCTGCCTTCATACAGTGATGTCATTATATTAAAATTTCATGCTAATGTTAGTTACTTTCATCCATCTTTCTTTGCGTACTCAATCACTTTAATATTGAATTATTATATATGGAAATAAAATTGCCATCTTATGTGTTTCAAATAAGATGACGAATGCATTTTTACAAGCAATTACTTTATTGTGACACGGTCACAATGCCGGGCTGCAATTTTTAATTTAATTTTTTAATTTATTAAATTTAAAATATGTGCTCGCCACCTCAAATTTGTATTTTCTTGCCCCTGTACATCATACTTTTCCTGTTCCTAATAGAGTCCTGCTGGTCATCTATCTAACTCTTTTCAGAGGGAAATTTTTGAATTAAAATAACGTGACTTCCGGTTCAAACCGGAAATTCGTATATGGTTAATCAACACCTTCTGCTCCTGAGCTTCCGTATCTGGTTTCAGCTTTCATCTCTCTAACTCTCATTAAGGACAGAGTGGCAGATGGAGGACAGTAAAAATTTATAGGTCTATAATTTTTTTCAAATTGCAGCCCAATAATTTGTGAGAAATGTCTCTATCTTTAAATTTTTGATCAGTTGTTTAATATCGAATAATAATTTAATTAATCAAATAATTTGAAAGAAATTTCAAGAATTAGAAAATGTCTAAAGTAACGAAAAGATTTCGAAGGCATTTACAGAAACTGGCTGACCTCTGAAGACCTTTTAATTTAATTTAATATTGAAAATGGATGTTTAATTCTAATAATTCTAAAACAATAAATCTAAATGTTTATGGAAATCTTTTTAAACCAGATTAGTAGATTATTTGTTATTTTATTTATCAAATAATAACTTACAATGTTTGATTTAATAAATAAGGTTTTCGTTTTTATAAAATTAGTTTAAAGAGATAGGTAAATATGAACAGTCGTGAAAAATAATAAAGCTATTTATTTTCATCATAATTATTCAAACATAATTAATATTTAAAGCAATTCGTCTCTAGACGTTCAGTCCATATTTGCAAACCTTTCATTTTGTGGACGATCACAACTCTGGTTGTTCCAGATCAGAACTCTAAAGACGGCTCAGAATAACCTATAACTTCAGGTTCTTAAGTCTCTTCTGTCACCTTACAGCGGTACGGTATTGCTTTATCATGGCGCAAGATGGTAGAAGGATGAGGTGCTAAAAAAGATGGTTCTTTCTAGCCTTACTACACGGCTCTGTAAAAAGATGCCCGCTTTTGAGTAGTCGCTTCACAATAGATCACCAAATTAATTTGTTTTTCCGATTGTGAGCAACGTTCCGATGCTTAAAATTTAATCAATGATTGGTACTTTGTACGGAATAAAAATGACGAGTTAATGTTAAAGGTATAAACTGGCTCTTATGTAAAGACGCGACGAACTAAGACTTCACATACAAATACAGGTACTAGACACTTCAATGATGCTAAGCAGTTGTTTATATTTTTCACTTTCCGCAGAATGCCGCTAGAATCGACCTTATTTATCAATCAACCATCGTAATTAAAACATAGTATTAAACAATAATTTATTAGTCGAACTTACCAGAAAATAAAGCAATAATTTATACCCATATTTTCTCCATCTTCAATGGTCTGCGGAAGATGCACATTTAAGGTTTCGGGCAAAATTAAACAAATTAATGCTCCCAATATACTTAAAATTCCAATAAAAGTAAGTGGCAAAGTCCTTTGGTACGTCGACTAAACAAAAATTGAATCTTGTAGTAGAAAGGAAAAAAGTTTTTTTCTAAAAGTATATTTATGAGCGTCAATATTTACTCACCAGAAGTAATATATATGGAGCAGAAACTGCGGCAAGTACACCCATTAAATAAGGTAGAGCCAATGCAGAATTTCGTAAAGATGTGGAAATAATTCACAACCGTAAACGAAAACCAAACTAAATGCACCCGATATAGCAGCTTTGCTAATAGTAACTAGAATTATACCAATCCAAACGTAATCTGAGGAGAAAAATTTAGTATATGAAAACAAAATGCGCATTTATCCACAAGTTTACCTACATTTTGGGAATTATAAAATTTAAATATTGAAGACAGTATATTTATGCTATGGGTCTATGTCGCAAAATACTGTACATAAAAATTACCTGGTGGGAAGAACATCACAGCCAAACATCCCAATCCGGCAATTCCCATCGACAAGAAGAGACTTAATCTTCTACCAACCTTATCCATAGCTATCATGACGATCAGAACTCCTGGTATTTCCGAAAATGAGTTAATGGCATTTGCAAGATAATCGTCGATCTTCATGTTCATCGCGTTGTACACCAAGACAGCATATACCAAACATATTATTGCCCAATCGAAGCACAGAATAAATTGTCGACATCTCATATTTGGGTATTTTAACAGTTCTAAATACGACGACGAACTCGACGTTTGGCTTTCGCATCCTTCATTCTGGATTTAAACACCTTAATTAATCATGTAATGAAATCATAGTTTGTTAAGTAATAAAATGTTACCTTTTTTTGTTGTTGGAATTTCTTTAGAAAATCCTTCTCGATTCTTTTCTTATTAAATTTAGCAATTTTTTGAACGATTTCTTCGGCTTCGTCGATGCGATTTTGGCTTAAGAGCCATCTCGGTGACTCCGGAACAAACCTGCAAATATCGAAATTATAAATCATTTCAACATAAAAATATTACTTCACATCACTTTAAAATTCAGTCCATTGTGATTCGTAAGCGTTGTAGAAATAAGTTGGGTTAATTTAAAACTTTATGTGGCCTAATTGATTTGTGTTTCTCGTTCTTTAAATATTATTTTACTAATATTAGTCTATTGTGAGTATGGCCATCGATCAAAAAAAATCACCCCCAAACATCTTTACAATTTTGGACTCAGGAGACCTTAAAAACGTCGAAAAATGAAGAAAATTTTTGGATTATTTTTGTATGTATGGATGTTAATATGTGGGATGGCATAATTTTGTTCACCCTGTTTGAAGCTAAATAACGCCTGTGCTTCTCAAGAAAATTTTAGAAATTTTCGACAAGAAGCACAGGAGTTATTTAACTTCAAACAGGGTGAACAAAATTGTGCCATTTCACATACTAACGTCCATACATACAAAAATAACCCAAAAATTTTAATATATTATTAATAGAAAATTTCTGCGAGAGAATCGCCTTTGTTCAGTCGAGCGTTTTTTTCACCGAGCCTTTTTCTTCCAGAATTTGTGCCGAAATTATTCGAGTACCGACTTACCTGTTGTATTTCGTTTGTCATTTTTACGAATGATTATTTAAAAAGTTTAATAACACTTATCTAAAAATGCTTAAATAAACTTTATTAAATATGAAGATTGATATATAAAAACAAAACACAGTGAGTCTTAAGAGCTAAAGTCTGAAAGCAAGGACGACACCCGGTTGATAGGAATGCTAGGACAGGGAAGAAACACATTCTACTATCAGTTTTCATTAAAGAAAACCTGACGAAACCCACAAAACAAATTGAAAGTTTCAATCCGTGGGCAAATTTTAAAGGACACACGTTCTTACTTGAATAAAAAAAAAAATATTCGTATTGTTAAACACAAGATCGTGTTGTTAACTCAATCACTTGGCTTTTGACTCCACCTTTATTTAGTTGATACGGTAACTAATTTTACACGTTTCAGGCTTTTGTCCCTCATTAGTCAACTTTCGTTCTTGTAATGTGTTCGGTGTCCATAACGCTGGCTGAGGTACACTAATTTCCTTTTTCTTTTTTCGGTGGTGTTTAGCAGTTTCTAACAGTAGCTTATTGTCAGTCGTAGAGAAACCGTGTTGTGCTAGATTGTTTAACAATACGAATAAGTAATCTAGCACAACACGTTTTCTCTTCGACTGACTAAAAAAAATATTCAATAACAGAGTTTACACTTAAAAATTGTGATAGTTTGTACAGAAGATTTCCCAAACCGCGTTAGAACGAAACCAGAATTCGTGTTGTACGGAGGATATCTTCAATTTTACAATCGTGTTAGAGCGAAACCATGTTAAATAAGTACCGTGTTCTTCGAGGATTACCTGTATTATATATTTTTAGATACGAAAATCATCCTAATAGAATAATTTTGATAAATATTATTTAAAATTATAAAAACGTCTTTTATGTATACTAGTACAGTAATACCCCGAACTTACGCGATAGGTGGGACCAAGCGATAACCGCGTAAGTCGGGGTATAATTTTGCATATAAATACATACAAATTATTTTTAATTGGGGCCTAAAGAAAACAATAATTTAGAAAAAAATGTTTAATAAAATCTTAGATAATACATATGTATAGCAAATTATATTATTAAAATCGTAAACCGAAGTTTTTTTTAACTCTTTCCGCCCTCTGGGCACTAAGAGGGCCTCTTTTAGAAGGCCCATTATGGGTTCGGCAGGGCCCACAATGGGGCGACCGGGTGGTGAGGGACGGGGCCCGACATATCCGAACGGACCACCCCCCGAAAAATTCCTGGGGTTTATTCGACCCGTTCGGATTCGATCCCTGGTCCCCTAGAGCGGTAGGCTGCCACCTTGACCGCTCGGCCATCCGGCCACTTGTAAGCCGAAGTTATTTGATGTAGAAGGCTTCATAAAATCAGCAATTCTCGATCAATCTCGGTCGACCAATCAGCGATTCCCGATGGTCGTAGCTTTATCGGAGGTACATAGGTGGTGTGATGGTCTGACGACCATCACACCACCTATGTACGTACCTCCGATAAAGCTACGACCATCACACCACCTGCTGATTGGTATCAGCGGATACGCATTCAAATTCCAACGGTCGATTCCTCAACTGTCTTTTTGTAACGGCTACCGTTACCAGTTTTTTTTAAAAAAGGCGGGAATGTGTTCCTGCACGATTATACCTCGACAAACACAAAATAAATTGAGCTATGCGTCGATTCTGCGCGACACGTCCGAACATGTAAGCTGAACAATAATGTGTGGGAGTGAGTAATTAAGAGTTGCGTGGCGCCCAAACAAAAGATAAATCGACGAGATTTGAAAATCGCGTAAGTCGGTGTAGCGTAAGTCGAGATATTACTGTACATTGTTTTCATTAACCAAAGTTTATTTAGAAAAGTATAAAATACTTACCGCCAATAAGCCAAAACTGGTATAAACGGAATACTGTACATAAGTGTTATATAAAACCAATCTCTTAATAAATATGCTATTGCAGTGTATATGATTAGAGCCACAGCAAAAATAGTTGCACAGATCATTCCTGTAACACATCGTTTATCAGGTGTAGTTAATTCTGTAACTATAAAAATGTGTAATGTTTACTAATAGACTTATAACTGATTCGATTTAGCATAATAAAAATCTTTTAAAAACTTTACACAAAATAAATGGAGTAAGATAACACGAAGAACAAGTAAAGCCTAAGATTCCTCTATATATAATGTACGCCGTGTAGTTGGGTGGGTAACAAGACACCAACCCGATCAAAATAGTGGAGAAGAGCATGATGAATAGACACGGTTTCCTACCCCACCTGCAAAATTATTAAAGGAAAGTAATGTTAGATTGTAA
This sequence comes from Centruroides vittatus, assembly GCF_030686945.1. Classification (NCBI taxonomy): domain Eukaryota; kingdom Metazoa; phylum Arthropoda; class Arachnida; order Scorpiones; family Buthidae; genus Centruroides; species Centruroides vittatus. The sequence goes on along the minus strand of NW_027122175.1, from coordinate 690,831 downwards.
CAGATAAACGATTCAAAAAACTGCGTTGTTTTTCATACTTATCGCTGATAAACCCGATCCAAAATTGACTAATGACACATCCAATAGCTAGCATAGAGTTAGCAAGGGCTATTTTCCATTCTTGACCACAAACGATATTCCACTGGAAAATACAAAATGATATGACAATTTTTACAATACAAATGTTGTTTTATTGAAACATGCTTTAGTAATAATATTAAATATAAATGTATATACAGTATGTGTAATAATTAACGAACCACCTTTAATATCTTAAGGTTTTGTTTTAAAGCTTTTCAGATGCGTTATCTTCTAGTCCATTGAGAACACTAGAGTTTTCTCGGTAATTTAAGCAAGTTTAAAGCTTTCGCGGGCATACGTAATCAGTTTATTAAATTATCAAAGCATTATCTTCATTAGCAAGTATAAAGTTTATAGCAATAAAACATACTGAGATACAAAGAAAATCCGGTTAATATTACCTTAGGTAGCCAAGATGGCGGCTCGTCTCTATTTCCAGCAAGGAAATAGTGGGCCGCACGTTCTAACCTAACCTAACCTATTCTAATAATTTGGTTGCTAATAATTATGGTAATTTATTAGAATAGGTTAGGTTAGGTTAGAACGTGCGGCCCACTGTTTCCTTGCTGGAAATAGAGACGAGCCGCCATCTTGGCTACCTAAGGTAACATTACCCGAAAATCCATATAAAGATAAAACTATGTATAAAATGAAGCAGTATTCATGGATTTAGTCTCCTGAATGTAGTTTTACTACTAAAACTAAAACTCGGGAACGTGACTGAAACATGATTAGAAGTAAGCAATAAATAATTATGAATGATTTGAAAATTTTAAGATAATTAGATTTTTTTTCGAGTTAAGCGTTATTTAATGAATAATGTACCTGACCTATGTAATAAATAAATTTTCCTTCAAAAAACTGAATTTTTGGACGCATATAATAAAGTAATGCTATTTTTATAAATTATAATTTTAAACCTGTAATTAAAGATTTCTCTAAAATGTACTTTTTTGTAGCCTACAGACATTAATTGGCTTATTTTTAAAAAAAAGTTTCCACGAGTTGCGTAACTTTCCTGGCTGTTATGAGATTTACTTCATTTACATCAGTAATTATTCATTCATCATAATTTATTATTAATAATATTACAAAACAATACAATATAAATCAGTATTACGAAAAGAAAACAATTTCTCTGTTACGGGGAGATAATACAAGTGGTTGGAAAGTGTTACACGTTAGCAAATTTAGAGTATAAAGATAAGTCATGGATACTATATACATCGATATTGTGATTGCATACATAATGATTCATCTATAATAACAAAGACAATCATTAATTTTGATTTGTAAAATAGTATTTTTCAGAGATGAGATTTTAACGAAATAATTGTATATTTTGTGTAGATTCGTTTTACTGAGATTGTTTAAATTAAGTTTGAAGTCGAGTGATGAATTATAATTGCATATTTGAGATATTTTATAATAGTCAGGCAAACTAGAAAGTTCTTGACAATTGTGAATTAGATGATGTAGTGAAAATTCTTCAGAATTACATAAAGGGCAATAAGGTCTTGATAAGTCAATATAAATATTATTAATAAAAAGAGTATATTTATTTAAATGGAGTTGAATTATTAATCGTTTTACATTTAAACTAACTGGTTGTGACATAAGGTTGTGAGGACGGAATTTGTAATAAATCAATATACCACGGGTGATAAGTACTCTGATATAATGAATTTTGATCTTTGATTATTGCTTGGGAAATTGCAGAGTTTATTATAAGTGAATATCCAAATTTCCAATCATGAATGTTATCTTTAAATAATAACTCCGATACACCAAAAGTATTTAGGATTCGTAATGCCATAGATGTTTAAATTTCCGAATTTTACTTTGATATTTTGTTGATGTAGATATATTATAGTATTATCATTTTTAAATTTAATTCTATAGTAAAATTTTATTATATTATTGTTGGGGCCAGAAGCACAAGATCATCAGCAAAAAGAACATAACGAAGACTCTACTTCCTATTACAATTCCATCAGTTGATTCAGTAAAAAGGCGATCGATACCTATAAGGTAAAAGTTGAATAAATAAGGACAGAGAGAATCACCTTGAAGAATTCCACGGGATAAAGATAAAGTTTGAGAGATGTTATTGCCTTGTTTTATCTTGATATTATAGTTTGGGTATAGTTTTAAAATTGCTGAAGCAAATCGGGTACTCGCACTACAGGATTTCAAATTGTGAACCAACAGAGGAACGTATATTGAATCAAATGCTTTTTGAATATCAATAAAGGAAGCATATATTTTCCTATGTTCTTTTAAAAGATAAAGTTAAACTATCATTAATAAGGTAAAGATTGCAAATTCGGTTCCCTTATTTACAGTAAATGCGTATTGAAATTCGGCTTCTAATCCCATAGTTTTATTCCATAGCTTAAATTTGTTTGCAAAAAGTGAAGTAAAACATTTCCTTATAGTAGATAACAATGCTATCGGTCTGCAGTTTCTAGGAGAGGAATGATCACCTTTTTTTATAGATCATCGTGAGAATGGCCGAGTTCCAGGAATCGGCATAGGAGTCGGATTTTTATATCATTAATTATTACAATTTAGCAAATAACTTAATTTTCAGGGTAGTGGCGACTTTTATTTAAAAAGAAGAAGAAAACTCTAAATGTTAATAACGAGTAAAATCTTCATTAAGTACGATCCCACTCGACACACGATCCCCTCCATCTCACCATCTTCTCGACCTTTAACCACCAAACTTTTACTGCATCAATGCCCGTTATACACAAGCTATCATGCCAAATTTCGTTGGTTAATCTTTACCCCATCCTGATATATTAAACGAGATAAATGCCAATAGGCAGAGGCACGTGGAATTTTTCTCTTTCTTTGACATTTTTAGGTTTAAGAAGTCTCAAAACGTGGAGATTTCAAAAATCCGCAAAGTCGAATTTGACACAATTCCAATATTGTGCCTTGCTATGCATTCATAACGGCCGGGAAAGTCAAATTCGTAGAAAATTAAGAAATCCAAAGTTCTGAACAGTACGTAATAAAAGAATGAAACAGGATTCTAAAGCAAGAAATTGTTTGATTTTATCTACTTCCGTCTCCGAGAATATTTGGAAAGGGATTTCCCCATATAAAAGCATTAATTTGTATCTCCATCTTCTGGAATTTGCAGCATAACCAAACAGGTTATAATCAACCAAGTTACATTTTAAACATTTTTTAGAATGTAAGATAACACTTAACTGTTCACTTTATGTCTATACTTTCATAATTTTAAGGGCTAGAGATCATTTGTAAAGAACCCTTCCCCTCTCGTTCGGAGAAATTTAGCCATTAGAAGAGACATTAAAGAAACATAAAACTCACCTTAGTTATTAGCGTATTATAATAAATCGATCTATCGTAATTCCATCCGAATTTGCAGTCGGTCACGGGCCAACTTTTATTGGAAGACGACACGTTGTTAATCAGGTAATCCAAAGCCACTTTAGTGTAGTTAACGTCGTACATTTTACACTGACTCGGTTGCCATTCTCCTTCTCTCTCCTCCCAAGGGATACTCAGATTCTTGACCGCATCCAAAGCAATCCCATGATCATCCAATTCTGGTATTTTGCACCAATGTTCGGGAGTGGCGAATACAAAAACAAAGCTGAGCATTATAAATGCGAGAGGAAAATTCGTAGGTATTAATAAAGCGAGGTATAAAAAAATCTGGTATCGTCCGAAGCCTCCCAAAATGCGTAAAACATCGTCGAAATCCATCTTCTGACAGACTTTCACCCTATCGATGAATTTGTATATGTACAGTACTGTTCAGTATTACTGTACTGCTCACATTAGAACCCGTTTGCAATTATACAGCGCATTAAAATTACAAAGTACATGTGCAACAAGTATCAAAATGTTCCAGTGTAGCGTGAAAGCAAGTGAAGAAATGTCCTTGTAACGTCCTTTTTGAACGTATTTCCGATTTCTGATTTTACAGGCTGTTTCGAAATAGCGGGACAAACTTCGGAAAATGATTCTTCATAGGAAAATATAGAAAATATCTAGCAATCAGTTGCTTAACTTTCTCGGCAACATTTAAAACTGCGTGAGGCGCCATGTGTTATGACATTTCATTTTAAAGAATTTTATACTTTTAATTATTATAAAACGGAAAAAAAAAAAAGCTTAATTCTGATAATAGGAGTGAGTTTTATAATAAAAAAGTTGTAAATGCTAATGACAAGTAAAATCTTCATTTTTTCTGATTACCAGAGATACGACACGAGACCTCCTCTACCTTTAACCACTGAAATTTAATAGCATCAATCTCACTAATACACAAATTTCTCTGCAAAATTTTAGAAATTTTCGACAAAACTCACGAGAGTTATTAAGCTTCAAACAGGGAAACAAAATCGTGTCGCCCATATAGACTTATACGTGTAGAAAAAACCAGAATTTTAATTTTTGTTAGCATTTTACGATGTTTCAAGTAGGGATTGCAATTGCTGGATCCCTCATCCAGCCATCCAGCCGGATTCAGCGCATTCTTCGGCCTGCTGGATCCAGCACCAGGTGCTTAATCCAGCGCTGCGGATCCGCAAATACTCAATTAACTTTCTAAATAATGGCGCAAAAGTCTACGTTGTCGACGTTGCCGCTTTGCTATGTGCGCTATCGCTCGGCGGCGAGAGTGACGTTCAGGGCCGGATTTACATAAGGGCATTTGGGGCCTGTGCCCAGGGCCCCCACAAAATAGGGACCTCCACAAAACTAAAAAAAATTATGTTTAAACATAATTTTTTTCTATTACCGCGACAGCCTAGTGTAGTCTAATCATGAGGGCAACAGGCAGAGAAAACCAAACCCGGGAAAAAACCTATGAAACATCGGAAAATTTCTGGAAAGAATTTCACATAGGTATTTTTCAGTTAAATTAAAATAATTAGTTTTACGCTATAAAATATATGTATGTTTACAATAACCTTATTTTTAAATGAAATTTACAATTTCCTAGTTCAAATCTAATTGAAAGTACAGTATTTTATGTAAACTTTCAGAATCATCAAATTTGCCTACTCTTAAAGGGGGGACCCCCACTGAATTTGTGCCCAGGGCCCCGGGATTGGTAAATCCGGCCCTGGTGTCGTTGCCGTTCAATCCGGCACGTGCTACACCTCCACTGTACAGTATTACTGTACTGCTCACGGTGTAGCACGTGCCGTTCAATCCGGCACGTGCTACACCGCACTGTCCGCCCTTTTGCCTCTGCTGATGTAATTGCCAGTTGACTTTCCGCTCTCGCTAAATAAAGTGTCTTCGCGCTAAATATAATAAGTAACTCCTCTCCTTGTCCTGGTGTATAATTCTAATTTACGGTCAGTTTGTGACGTCAATGAATCACGTGACGGAACAATTTATGATTATTTGATGACCCTGAAACCAACTAACGTAGAGGCAGAAAGGGCCTTCTTTGCAGCGGGATATATATACAGTTCATTAAGAAGTAGGTGGGGAGACAACACCATCAATATCATTTGTTTCTTGAGATTCTACTTCCAGAAAAGTCAAAAAATAAATAAATAAATAACAGAAGTGATTGATTTGATTTTATTTAATCCTTTAAAATACTTTATTCAAGACAAGACTAATATTTTATAACTTCTACTCTAATTCTATTAAGTTAGAGTTTTTAACTTTTATTTTATAAGTGGTTAGTGGGCTAGGCTATTGAGAAAATTAGTGAGAAACTGAGACTACCTAGTTAGTTAAATAGTTAATTAAATTAATGAGTATCAGTATTTTAGATATATGATGATATGAATGTATGTGATTGCTGACTACGAACACAATATAGTACCTTCGACGATATAGTAGTGATCGTCGAAGACACTATATTGTGTTAGTAGTCAACAAGAATCAAGCGCGACACGGTTTCAAGTCATTAATTAAATTTATGTGATTCATGATTGTGATAATAATAACTAACTACTAGACTACTACTAATTACTTACTGACTACTTTACTAACACGAATAAATTAAATTAGTTATAAATAACTATAGACTGATATGTATAGCCTATATAAGAAAACTGGTAAGACCGATAGCCACTAGCCACTGATTATCCGTCCCTACATTATTATAATATATTAATATAAATTAATTAGTAGAATTACCTTTGCTATTGTTTAACTTAAAGATTAAATGTTTAGTTAGATTATAATGTAAAGTTAATTATTTCTATCTCAAATGTTAAACCGAACCAAAGTTAAGTTTACTACCTAAATGTGTAAAAAAGTTTTACTGATTTATAGTGACCAGTCTAAATAACAAAAACTTCTTAAGTATTTTAAAAAAAAAAATGTTTTATTTCTTTAAAAAAAACTATAAATTGCTGGATAGATAGATAGACAGATAGCTAACACTTTATTGCATCGAAAATATATCTGCGCTGGATCCAGCTGGAATGATGTTGGTCCAGCAAAAATCCAGCTGGATTGAAAACACTGCTGGATTGCAATCCCTAGTTTCAAGGTCTCCCGAGTCCAAAAAATGTAAAAATCATGGAAAGGGGGCTCAATTTTTGACTGATTTCCATATTTTTCCTGTTATATGTAACAGCTGGGAAAGTAAAAATGTGTGAAGTCCCAAAAACGGGTTAACATTAATTATTTATATTAGAAAATTGTTAAAACGAATGTAGAAAATCGTCCATTGTTAAAAGGGACAAAAGCCGATCAAAGATCGTATTTGACGCGTTAGTCATTTGAAACCGCGACGCATGAAAAAAAAGGAGAAAGATGTCGAAAGACAAAAAGGCCTAATGTAAAATAAAACGCAATAATTGTAATGAGTAATGATTGTAGACGAATGTCCTCCAGTATAGATGGACCTTTGACAAGTCGCTCGTATACGAAATTTAGATCATTAAAATTAGGAAAAAGGGAAAAGTTAATTATGAAAAGAAACTTCATATCAAAGCATTGAATTTCAAAAATCTCTCAGACTAGATGACAATAGGGAAAATATGAGCGCAAGTTTCAAAGTTCCATCAATTCTTTCCATCCTGAGTAAACGGAGGGTGTCAAGTAAAATTCGTCGAGGCGGCTCTTTCTCGTGACTCGAACAGGGGTCGTTTTTCGCTTGGAAACAAGCGAGGGACCAATCGAGAAGAGAGAAAGGAAGGACGTGGAGCCAATCAACATGAACAATACGAAAAAGGGAGATTGAAGTAATCGCCGAATTGGAAGGACAAGAGACTTTTCCGAGAGGTTTCAAGGGAGACAAGAGGTGTTCCAAGGTGTCCATCGAAAGGTCCGCCGACGCCAACCGACGAGTCGCTGCACCTGCCGCTGCCCCGGGGCCTTCTATCGAGCGACGATAGGAAACACATCGGCACAAAAACGTTCGAACGTTCATCCTTTGTAACGATCTGTGTATAGTGTGAGTTGTTTTATATTTAAATAAACGGGTTTCTTTGTGAGACACTTATTGTCTGTGTCATCCTCCCTCACACCCACACGCAAACGACCCTAGACCATCCTGTCGCGGGATTAACGCGGGATTACGCCCCCCTAAAGGTCGGCGAACTTACAAATGTATATAATCATATAGGCTGAATCGGGCGCTTTTTGAAGAAACAAATTCCTTATTACAGTGTCAGGTGGTAGGTAGATTCTGTCACATCTCTCTTATTAACTTTCTTAATAACCCATAAAATGTTTAGGCCTATTATTCGAATTTAATATCTATGTATTATGCAAATGTGTTCTGTCCTCGATCATCACTATATTGGAATTATAAGTTAATATCATAAAAAATTACTTTCATTCGCATACATTTCATAATTCGCTGTTTTGCAATTACTTGTATGTGTTATATTTACGGGAAAAAATAATTACTATATTCCTCTGTATAGGGATAAAGTGACAAATGTGTTTTCTAACGTTAGCTGAAAAAGTTACACCTTCATTTTCTATAATAACAGACGTGTTATATAAATTGAAGACGAACGTCTTTCGCAATTTCACTCTTCTATAAACAATAAAAAATGTATTTGTACAATACCGTAAATGAATAAAACACACAAGTCATCATCTATTACATTATTTTTTTTCGCTGTTAAGAGTGTCTCTTACACAATGATTATTTAAAGTTTCGGATAAAGCAATTCTGTTGATACACCTGTAATGTGTAGTTTCTATCTCAATACATTTGTGTTGCTACACCAATAAATGAAAACTACACAGACCGAGCGTTCTTCTCCTGTTGACTTTGATCATTAAACAAGTATTTATGAATAATTTTCACAAGCCAAAAATGAATTCTTTAAATTATTTACATATTCTATCGCAATGTCGCTAAGAATAAACTTAACTTGTATCAGCTTAGTGTTTGGATAAAACAACATTAAGAAATATTTTTATATTAAACACTATAATGACAGTTTTCTCGAGAGGGTTGAAATGATTTAATTTTTGTTTAATAAATTAAGACATAGTCGCTCTGGAAACATTTTTTACTTCCCTAGACGATCTCAATTTTTTTCTTTTTGTTCTAGAACAATTTTTCTTTTAGATGACCGGACCTTTCTTTAGAGGCTACTCAGCCATCCAATATTAAAAAACAGTTCTTTAAAACAGGGTTAATCCAATTAAAATTATAAAAATTTCTTAAAAATTGGAAAATGGGATCTTACGACGTCTTTTCTTACATCCATGTCCATGTCCATCCATGATTTAATTTTATTAACATGAAGTATTCTTTAATTTTTTAGACTAAACATTGACATAAATTACTAAATTAAAACGATCACGTGCGTGTCCAAACAATGCCGTAACTTCTAAATACTTAATGGGCATTGACGGGATTGGACATTTTTCAGTTTTGAGTGACTTTAGTGTAATGCTCGTAGATGTTTTACTAAATATCACATCTTGAAAAATCTATGTATGATCTCATATCTAAAAACACACTTATTGATCCAGTAAAGGATAATGGAATGTTTTGCTACCAAATTGTTAATAGTAATCATATTAATCATTCCAGATATACAATTTACGAAAATGTTTAAAATACAGTCATTGATACTTTTATCTTAATGTGAAAACAAGTCAAGATTTTTGCGTTCCAACAAATTATAATCGGAAGTTAAGACAGTCAATCTGAATTTCCATTTAAAATAATTATGGATTGAATTGAAACTATGCATTGAAGAAAGAACGTAACATCAACCATTGTGTTAAATATAAAAATCATATACAAGTTACTTTGAGAAATTTACAAGAGAATACAAGATACAAGAAAAATTTCTATAAAAGTCCTTTTCGACTTTTACTTATCCCCGCTGTTACAGGCCTATGTAACACAGGGAAAGTGTGGTCATTGGTCAAAAAATGACCCTTCTCCGAGTTTTTATATTTTTCGACTCAGGAGACCTTGTAACGTCAAAAAATGCAAAAAATTGTTTTTTTTTCTATATACAGTATATATGAATGGGGGAATATTTCTGTATATATATGTGTGGGGGCACGATTCTGTCCATCCTCTTTGAACCTTAATAACTCCAGTCCTTTTTGTCGAAAATTTCTGAAATGTTGCAGGGAGATTTGTTTATTAGGAGGAGTGATGCTATTAAATTTTGGTGGTTTAAGATCGAGGGGTAAGAAGTAAACGGGGTCATGTGTATCTCCAGTAGAGTCGGACTTAATTAATGACGATTTACTCGTTACAGGTAATACAGGTATACTCGAGTTACGTCGTTCTCGATTATGCGTCGTTTGTCAAAAAAGTATATGGAAAAATAAAAATCAAGTTTAAGTCATCACGTGGTTTCTATCGAGCGAAGTTTAAGTCATTTTATTCGACTTTACATCCGTCCGCCACAAATATTGAAGTCGTAATATCACTTAAAAGGCGTTAAAAGCACATAAAATCATATTAAAATATGTACATTTACAGTAAATGTTAATATAATCACCATAAATCCTAGAGAACGAAACATGAAAACATGTGTTTCTGTGTTGTCTTATTTAGCGGTCTTTAAGTGCTCATTATTGGCGTTTTCACCGTAGTTTCGACTTACGTCACCTCTCCTGGAACCAATTACCGACGTAAGGCGAGGTATACCTGTATTAGCATTTACAATTTTTTATAAAGCCCATCCCTACATTCAAAATTAAGCTTTTTGCCATTTATAATAGTTGAAAATATAAAAGGTTTTTAAAATAAAGTATAATAACAGATGGCGCCACCAAACTTTTAAATCTTGTCGATTTGTTATAATCAGGGCTATGGAGTCGGAGTTGTCAAAAATCCCCCGACTCCGACTCCTTTTTACTTTCCCAACTTATGTATATAAAAAACGAAAAAGTATTTGAATCATGTCACATTTGACTCTCCCAGTTTTTTGCAAATCTATACGCTCGGAGATCTTTCTAACCCAAAAAATGTCAAATAAAGGGGAAAAATTCGCGCGTCCACGGGCGTATGATGGCGGCTATTTTGTTTAATTTCTTTATTCTGTTCTGAACTATTCAACAATATCTCAGAACGAGTAAAGTTTAAGAAACAAAATTTGGCACAGTAGCGTGTGTATAAAAGGCATTAATGCTATAATTTTGGTTCTTAATTAAAGGTCGACAGGGTAGAGACAGAAGGGGTCATGTGTCATATCTCCAGTGTAGTCGGACTTAATGAATATTTTACTCGTTATTAGCATTCACAATCTTATAATATTATCGAGATGGGTTATTAATAATAATAGTAATAATGATAAGCTCGGAGTTCAAATGGTTAAGAGTTGAAATTTGGTACACAGTTAGGATACATCATATGAATGTACACTAAAGGGATTTTTCGAAATTCCTCTCGCGGGGGGAAGAGGGAGAGGGTTAATAACTCCTGCGTTAAACCATCCGACTCCGATTCAAAATCGTGCCTCCCACACAGTCTAACATTCGTACATACAGAAAAAACACCTGAAATCTTTTGCGTATCTCGATATTTCGAGGTATCCTGAGTCCAAAAATGCAAAAATTTGGGGGGTGGGATAATGTTTTGACCGATCGCTACACTTTTCCTTTATTATAGGCCTATATAACAGCCGGAAAATTAAAAATTATTGAATACATATTTAAATATTGACACATTTATATATGTCATTACTTAGAGGAATGTTTTAGCTTTGAAATAAAAAAATTTCTATGTTGTATGTTTATTAGAACTATATTTATTGATGCTAATATTCTGAGGTCACGTGATGACGTCAGAATTTTCGGGCCTACTTTGTTAACAAGTCCGCCCCTGGTCGAAGTCGGAGTCGTGTAAAAATCTACCGACTCCACAGCCCTGGTTATAATTGTATTAGTAGCTTTACCAAAATAAGATTAGGAAAGGAATAATAAATGACTTTTCTTTCTATTTTATGACATATTTTTTAAAAATAGCACATCTTTGTAGTAAACTTTTATTGTATAAGTTCTAAAAAATTCTCAAAAATTATGAAAAATTTAATTTTAAAATTGCTTCACCGATGATCTAATAAGCTTATTATTCTTAAACAGGTTACATCAAGAGACACTTCCGACATTATTTTGCGTTCCAAATCCATCACCATTGGTGGGAGTGAGTAGAAAGAATCCTCTGCAGCCCTCACCATCCAATAGGAGAAATAAAGAACTCCAGCAGGTAGGATATCGTTTTATCTATATGTATATATGACAATATCATGCGGAATACAGCATTTCAAATACATCTTTTCTACCTATTCTAAAGTAGTGGAAGTACCATATCGAAGTCAGCAATTTTAAGAGGATTAATTAATTGTACATCAAAATCTTAGCCATCCCAGATGAAGCCCCATTGCAGGAGACAGTTTCCGTGTCCAGACCCTGTTTATAGACCTTGGTTACACTGACATTAAAGACACACGCTAGCCTTCCTGTCCTAGTATTGTAGAATATTTGTTCGTGTTGTCGAGATTCCGGAAGTACCGCTATAGGGAATACCTAAGTAAAACTCTACCAAGATGGATAAATAATTTTAAGGCTTTAAAGTATTTTATTATTTAAGAAATAAAAGTTAATCGTGCAATTTTAGGTCGTATTAAATATAACTTTATTTCACTGTATAACAGATTTTTAATGCTTATAGATTAATATAAATCATGAAAAATACACTGTCCGATTTACAAGTCTGAATCTCGACAGCAAGATACCGAGAAAAGTTAACAAAAAACTGTATGTTCAGTTTTCCGTAGGATATAATGGCATTTTCACTGAAACTCCATACTGTTTTAAACACAGGCTACACAGCAGCTTAAAACAGTATGGAGTTTCAATGGAAATGTGTTTTCCGTAGGAATAGGAACGTTAAATAGAGGGATTGTTTGACTGTTGACGCTATTCAAATAACGGTATTCTGCCAAAATTTGCTTGTTTATGAAATTATTTTATGAATTATGAAATCTTCAATGCCGAATATTATGCAGTGATTACAGTTTATCAAACACGAAAAATAATCAAGAATTATCACAAAGTATTTTTGTAATAATGGAATGATTTAAATCATTATTTAGTAAGAATGAAAAGAATTTTATAAAGAGCAAAGATAAAACAATTCCTACAAATAATCGAAGGTAAATAATCGGCGATAAATAATTTATACTAATTTCGATATAACACTGCATTAAGATTATCTCTAGACAATTTAAAAATACCGTATTTGCTTTCGTAAAATGAAATTTACGTTAAATACAGTATCTAAATTTCTCATTCATTGATTTATACATAAATGCAGTCCGAATTGACTTTTATGATTAAAACGACCTTTACGGGGGATACTATAGATTACTATCTATGGAATTTCGGGACTTTGAGTATATATCTAAACTGAGGGGACCGAGACGAGTTCAACGATACCCTACTTTTGGACCGGAGACGAAAAATAATAAAGTTATAATACTTTTTTCGGCGATCGCGCGATGATAGGGAGTCGCGTCGCTCTCCGCTAAGTCGTCCTCGCTATCGCGATCGGGAGTCCCGTCGCTTGCCGTTAAAATTGCCTTTAGTAGACGTTTCCCCCCCCCCTTTTTTTTACTTTGTTCAAGAACTACCGTGAATCGATCACTAGTTTAGCACATGGCGGCGTGTGGTGGCGCCCATACGAGAGGTCAGTCGGGCCGCCATGTTCGCTGCCATAAGTAACATTAACCGAAATGGCGATCGCACGATGATCGGAAGTCGCGTCGCTCTCTCCGCTCTCGTATCGCGTGTTTAACCCTACTGGAGATGACCGTAGTCCGACGTCATGGTTTGCAGACTTTACCGCAAGATGGCAGTACTAGCAACTATGGTGCCGTCTGCATGAGAGCATTAAAAAAGTATGGTAAGTGAAAAAGTATGATAACTTTTTTATTTTTCGTCTCCGGTCCAAAAGTAGGGTATCGTTGAACTCGTCTCGGTCCCGTCAGTTCAGATATATACTCAAAGTCCTGAAATTCCATAGATAGTAATCTATAGTACACCCCCTTTACGTAACAGACGGCCTAATCCCCTAAAACATTAATATTTCCACTCGGGATTGGTGGAACCAACAATTTTGAAACTTGGCAGGGTTATTCACCTGTAAAGATTATGATTTTAGATAAAATTTAATTTTCTATCTAGAGTTTAAGGGTTTTATTTTATTTTCGAAGTTATTTATGTTCAGAAATTAAGCACCTAAGATGCATGCAATAAATTTTAACTCCTTCCTTTGCTAAATTAATGATTGATTTAATTTTTTCATCAACGAAATTAGTCATAAACGTATACTTTAAACCACGATTATCTAGTAATTATTCTGCATAAGATGTTTAACATTAATTATATAAATAATATAGGACCATTCCTCATAACTGAAGAAGCCCACGATGAACGAGATCATCAATATGTTTAAAAACGAAAAAATTCGCGAAGAAATAGAAGATTTGGTAAAGAACATCGTTACAGATTTAATTTTTCTTGAAGATAACACTTTCGAGTTTTCAGCTAAAGAATACTGCAGTAAGATAATTAATGGAGCTCTACTCTCAGCTGAAGTTCAGACAGTAGTGGTGAAACCATCTCTACCTACCACAGCTCCAGTTGCATCCCATTTTTCTGAAGCAAAAGTATTATCAGTCGAGACAGAAAACGAACCTTCACATCGAAATATATCAACAGATAATCCTGTAAATGTAATAGAATGTGGAACCAAAAACCAATCTCCCACAAATTGTGGGCTTTTCGTGGAATATCCATCAGCAAATATTGTGAAAACTGATTCAATTATACAAGAGGAAGAGAAAACTGATCCTGCGAATGTTGTAACTCATCAATTCACATCTGAGCCGAACGTGGACAAAACGTTAGAAGTGGAAGCGAGAAAACGACCGACAAAAATAAATACGAAACTAAAAAAGGACCCGTGCAACATAGTGGAGTGCGAAACGAAATTCAACAAACATCTCGAAGAATTCGTCATCGATGGCGAAGTTAAAGCGGAATTCGAGAACGAAACAACACTAACGCGTAAGAAGAGAATTAAAATTAATCCGGACATCCTGGCCAAAATAGAAACAGCAAAAAGAAGAAAGGTTCTGGAAAAACTGCTAGCTAGACCCAGCGAGAAAATAAAATGTCTGCGTGGAGAGATCGAGGATTACCAGCCCGAAAAAGAAAAGTTATTACATCCGAGATCGAAAATAATACAAGAGAAAAGTCAGATTAACATATTCCAACGTCCCATTTGTCAATGTACTTCAAACTGTAATTGTGAAGAAGGTTGCAAGTATGATTCACCATAATTAACTGATGTTGCAAGATTAATTCAAACTACTTATCATTAAACATCACAGTTGAAAACATCTAAATAAGATAAAGATGACAAAAAAATTTCACAATAATCATCATAAATTGCAAGATTAATAAACATCTATCACATTTCATGATATTTTAAGCGATATCTATATCAAATCAAAATTCAAACTGGTGTCATTTATCTATTAGATTTATGGGGTATGTATAAAGAATAGGTGTGTCTGGGGAACTTTGTATAAATAAATGACTTTCTATTTAAGTGTTAGACACATGAAGAAAACTGAAAATTCCAAATGGACAGCATCTTGGTTTCATATAAAATGCCACCGACTAGCATCATTAGGTGGTTTTATCCACTCCGCCACTGGTGGGTGTCGGATGTTGGGATAAATCTCAACTTTATATGTATTCCTCACTTTTTAAATTAAGAAACAAACTTTAAACAAAATTATATTAATTATTCTCTCTTCAATTATTTTACTTCACTATTTGATTCCATTTAATAAAATTCTTATGAATCACTTATCCATTCTGTTACTGATTATTTAATTAGTAATATTTTCTATAACCAAACGGCTTGAACAAGGATTGCATTGGTAATTTTAACTAGCAAAACTTGCTTGTTTTTTAAATGAAAGATTTATGCTTTGTTGAAAGATGTTTTGGGGAATAAAGTCAAGTACAACTGAGATTTTAATATTAATTATAATTAAGAAAAATTACGAGTAGGTCTACTGTTTGTATTTTGATTAAAATTGGAAAGATAAAGATTTTTGGAGCCACGAAAACAAGTTATCGTTCAATCCAACATTACTTTGTATTTCTTTCATCAAGCATTGTTGTTTATTGTTGTTGTTTGTTAACAAATGTCCAAATTACCTTGGCAGTTTAGGATCACAATGATGAAAATGCAAAAGTTAATTTTATTATGCTGACACTAACATTGTAATAAATTATATGCTTTAAATTCACTTAAATATTTAGTTTAAAATAAACAAAATTGATTGAACGAAAAATTTAATTGAATTATTTAGTTTTATTGCTTTTTATCTTTTTCAAAATACGATTTATAATACTCAATCGTTTCTGTTGTGGTTCGTGGTTTCACAAACTCCAAAGCCTGCATGAAGTGAGACCAAGTGATCTGTTCTGCATTAATATTTTCATTTAGTGCCCTCAAGCCAGCTTCGTGACACAATGCAACAATCTGAAAATGAAAGATAGCGTTAAATATAGACTTTTTCTATTGTTAACAATATCATTATACAATATTGTCATAAAAAATTTATAATTTAGGATTTTTCAATTTACATGTTTTTGTTGTGTTTCTATATCTTTTAAATATTAAAGTTCTTCAAATATTTTACAAATATTTAAAAAGTATGACTTTTGTGTATGAACATATATTTAATCTACAGAAAAAATTTTAATTAAGTTCTACTAAGTATTTACATATTATATAGCCTACTTTGGATTAACATAATATAAATACATAGATTTAATTAATTAAAACTCGAGACAATTATAATTAAAATTCATCAATTCAGAAATAACAGAACAGAAGAAACACTAAAGTACAGTAAAAGTGTCTTGAAAATTCATCCCTTTTCACATCTTAAGACTGCATAATGTAGTCTGAGGGGGCTACCGCAAAGTCATCCTTTATTTTGAGATTCTCATCTGTTTCAATAGGCAAAAAAAAAAAAAAAAACATTAAAAATCCCTCTGTTTTTCAACATATAGCTATTCTTTACACAACATGGCATTCTTACAACATAATTTTGTACTGATATAGTTCAAAAATTGGGGATATTCCCATACAAAATGGTTTTGCTGTAATATGGTTTGAGTACTTCACTGGACAAACCATCAACATTTATAAGTGCAAACCCATTATTCTATATTTTTTTATTCATGCAATCGTGTGTCTCATATTTTCCCACATATTTTAGAATATCGAAATTTGCAATGTTGTTTCATGTCTTTCGCCCAGTTTTCTATAATGAGAATTGATCCTAGTTTCTTATTCTAGCTTTCCTATAAACCAGATGTTGCTGTCTTTGGTGACAACCCAAAAGACTGTTGCAGTGCTTTATTCCATAGATTAAATTTTTAATGATCTCTTAGGCAAATGCAAGCAAATGAAAATATCATATTTTATGAAAAATGCAGAGAAAAATCAAGATTAAGGTTGACAGAAAAGCTGAGATACTGATATTGTGCTAAAAAAACTATCCTCATTTTATGTTGTTTAGCACTGAAAACAAATTAATATAGTAAAATCTGCATAAACTGGAATCTCAAGATATTTGAATATTTTTACCAGTTTGGTAGGTTTCCATTTTGAACAGATTTTTTTAACAAGGAAAATTGCTCCATTCCAAAGAAAGTTTTGCATTTAGA
Organism: Centruroides vittatus; assembly: GCF_030686945.1. NCBI lineage: Eukaryota > Metazoa > Arthropoda > Arachnida > Scorpiones > Buthidae > Centruroides > Centruroides vittatus. The sequence continues at coordinate 673,533 of NW_027122175.1, read as the reverse complement.
CAGGTTTCCATTTTATTCACATTCTGTTTTGGACAGGTTTTACTGTATTAATATGAAATACTTTTGTTAGCTAATTATTGATTGCTTATTAAAACAATCAATAATTAATAAACATATTTCTCTGAAATTATAAAAAAGGATAGCACACTTTTGCTAACTTTTGAAATCTAACCCTGCGTTTTATACAGCTTGGATTTGCATAACACAACACTTTTTTAGAAACTAACTACCGCATTACACAAGAGATAACTATTTACACAAATAATTTTTTGTATATTGAGGTAGATGACAGTCTCAAAATAGAGACTGACTCTGCCATTGCCCTCCTAAGACTACATTATACAATCTTAAGGTGTAAAATGGGTTAATTAAAAAAAAAACAAAGAACACTGAAATACCTCAGCACCAGAAAATCCTTTTGTATGTTCAGTTAATAATGAGATGTCTACATCAGAAGATGTAGGCTGTTTCTTTAATTTAATTTCTAATATTTCTTTCCGACTACTTGCATCTGGTAATGGAACATAAATTATGCTGTCTAATCTTCCAGGTCTCAGTAGTGCCTAGGAAACATATCAAATTAAATATATATAAATTCTCGACTTTTCACAATTAAATTGTTATATTTTAAAATTATTTCTATAATAAAATTTTCAAATTCTTATATATGCTATATATAGTAAAACTTAATATGTAAACATCTAATAACCCAATTTTTGATAAATGTGAAATGATCTGCTGGATTATATCACTGACTGGCAATGCACCTGCACAGTATGCACTCTTTCATACATTTCTTTTTTCAAACTCTGCTTAAAACTTGCCAATTTCTTTTAATTAATGTTCTTTACACCAAAAAATTTCATCATTACTCACTGTTCTATATGGCTAATTAAAGAAGATAAAAGAACTGATAATCAAACTTATATGCTGATATCAACTTTCTACAGTCTAATGTAATAATAGGCACATGATATAAATTGATGATCAAATTATAATGTTTCAGATCATTTATGTTTCAATTTAAATTTTATATAAATTCCTGATATATCAGAGCACAGTAGCACTCTATATTAGAGCTCAGCCACACATGTAATGTTAAGTGCCAAATTTGACAGTTAATATCTCCAAGACCAATTTGAATGAAATTTTAGTGTATGCAATGAGGACTATAAAAGACTCGAATTTTGAATAAATTTTGAAATAAGTAAATAAATAGTGGACAATCATTTTTTCCCCTATTTACAAGAAGAGCGATTTGTGGGTGCGCCTGGAGGTGGACAGAGTTGCACCTCCCTTTTTGTTGGCTAACAGGTCGGTGAGACCTGCCCACGTCAAGATGGCGGGTCTGATTCGTTACGCATCACGCGTTACGCGAGTGGAGGAAGTTGATGTGAATGGGTCCGACGATAGAGCGACGGCGGCAATACTTGAATAAATGACATTAACAACAAATACTAACAACAACAATTTATTAATGCTAAAGCTACATCTACAATAGGGGCGAGCTACCATTGCCTCTGGTTTGGATACGCGGAGGGAGAGTTTACACGAATTTGGGAGAGTCGTACCTCGTGGTCCAAATTGGTCTTGGCACAGGGTGAAGATATCCTCAAGTATCCTTTCGTTTGCCGACGGGACGCGCAAACAGTCTAATGGACACTACGTGACGGATCCCCTTTCCCACTCTCGTCGCCCTTTTATCGTCTCGGGTCATGTTTTGCTTTTTCACCAACCAGCGTTATTTGAGTGTTGTTTCTCACGATTCATGTTTTCTCCGTGGGAACCAAACAATAAAACATTTTATTGCTAGCGTTTGGTTCCATCGGGTTCGAATTTTCACAGATTATAGCAACACAAAGCTACTGAAAAATCTAGGAGTCTGCTTATGATCAATAGCTCTTCCAAGAGCTGATAACCACTTTTGTGGTCCTTTTAAATGTTTTATTTAAAAATATTGAGCATTTATAAAATTACAGCCCATCCATTTTTTAAATTTTAACATTTCATTGGTCAATCAGCTAACACATGACATGACGTTTTGCAATTACTTTTAATCTATTAATTAATACAATCCTAATGATTTAAAAATAGAATATTTATAAAAATAATGTCTCATTTTACTTTCCCAGTTCTTATGTATACATAAGAAAGGAAAGCATTGGAAATGTGTCAAATTTGACCTTCAGTTTTTTGAAAATTTCCACATTTTGAGATATTTTGTCTACTATTATTCTGTATATAGATGATAGAATGTTTGTCTCTCTCTGTTTTTAGCTTTTTGCCTGATCTGCATCAAATTTTTCATATTTATTCCAAGACTTGGAAAAAAATCTGCAGGCTATCACATGACTATCATAAATATAGAATTGTCATGAAAACTATTCTCTTATGAAGTTATTGATGTCTGAAAAATACTTGAAATCTCATTAAAAAAAACTGGTAAAACCAAATTGAAAAAGTTAAGCTCAGCAAAAACATCTAAGTAAAGTGGACTTTTGAAAGTTGTGGCATAAGAATACTGAAAGCAGATTTGACAGTAAGACTCAACATGTGAATAAAGTGCACATTACACAGACAACTGCAGGAAGTTTTGGATGAAGCAATGTTACCATGATGATAAATAGGAAAAATAAGCATCATTACAGAAAAAGGCTTTGAGCTTTACTTTGCACCTTAGTCATTGCACATACATTAATTCGGCTGAATGTTAGAACATCTTACAGCAGTATCAGTGAAAGACGTTTGAGGCATAAAATAAAGCATGTTGTCTTACTGTCAAATCTGCTTCCACTATTCTTATGCAACAATTTTCAAAAGTTTCCTTTACATAGATGTTTTTTGCTGAGCTTTAGTTTATCAACCTGGTTTCACTAGTTTTCTTATGGGATTAAATAAACATTTATATAAAATATTATAAACCTAATTATTAAAATTAATTAATTACCTTATCAATCATATCTGGTCTGTTAGTTGCTGCAACTATGAAAACATTTTTCAATTGCTCCATTCCATCTATTTCTGTCAATAGCTGCGTCAATACTCTGTCGCCTACGTTTGATCCTTCTGAACTGTAAATATAATCGATTTTATTAAAAATAATGTTTTCAAACAAAAAGTATTATTAATATTTCTGCTGTCACTGAATTAAAAGTTTATGAATGATTGATAAGAAAAGATTTTTCTTTCTTCTTTCTCAGAAGTTCTTTCATTCTTATTTATATATCATCAAAATACAGTGGTACCTCGTATAACGTACTTAATCCGTTCCAGGTGCACATCCATTAAGTGAAACGTCCGTTATACGAAACGCATTTTTCCATAGAAATACTTGTTAAAACATCTAATTCGTTCCACAGCATAAAATAACTGTACTGTATCATAAAAAATTGAACATGGGGTGCGTTCTTTTATTCCTCCGCATAACTCTGCACGAGCGACATCCATTTAAAAATTCCTGCGGAACGTGTTCCTAAATTCTGGTGGGAGTGCAGGCAGTCGAACGGCAAAAATGGCCACTTGTAGCAGCATTTTACGGTGGAAAGCAACATGGCGTCCTCCATGGCTCAGATAGTTTTGTTTCTGGGTCCATTATGTGGTTTTATGAATGAGAATTTAGAAATTGTGAAAACGCGAGTTAGCGCACGCGGTGATGTAAGTGTCTTTATGAATTTTTTCGAGGCCATTTTGAATGCTCTTTCAACAAATAATCCATTTTATGGTTAAATTTTACAATTGGGACCCTTCTTTTGCCTTTTAAAGCTCATATTTTAGAATTATAGATTCCTCCATCACGATACTATCGATAGTGCGGGCACCGCCATCTTTTTTTCACCGTCGTTCCTAAATGCCTACAAACAGCAGCGCACTCTCGTAGTAGTGGAGTCGCAGAGCGACCGCTATTAAAGAACGCACCCATGGAGCAGTCACCAATTATGCCGGAAAGTCCGTTGTTCGCAGCGTCCATTATTCAAGGTGTACGTTATACGAGGTACCACTGTAATTGTTTTTATAAACTACAGCTGACCCTTGATAATCTGACAGGTATGGGACCAAAGGGGTGTCGGATTACCAAAAGTGTCCAGATTACCGAAAGTGATTACATATTTGGCATTGTTTTGCTAGCAGTAGCCTACAATATTCCTACTTTTTAAGAGTAAAATGCTGCCTAGGTTAATATGGAAATGAAACACCCATTTTGGTTAACTAAAACATGTTTATTAAAAGAAATATGGAAGCCAATAAATGTACTGTACATGCAATTTCCATCATCTGATATTTAGGAGTTGTTATGACTGTTGATTTTAATGTTATGAATGTGCTCTCGTAGAATATTCTATTCTTTATGCTGTGAAATGTGCAAAATGTACAAATGTTTTCATGCATGTAAAAATTCCTGTGTATTACTTGATTTGTTAACTTAAATTTTAAGCAATGTCATGAATGGAAATATCATCCGAATATAAAATAAAAATTATACACACATAATTGATTATTTTAAACTAATGGGCACTTTGGTAAAGCGGCTTGTGAGTTACAGTGAGTTGGATGAGCACGCCAATGGCATAGCCTGTTTTATTTCAAGCAGACTGTCTTAAGTTTGCTTATCTAACTGTATAAAGTGTGTTTCATCAGACGACGCGTCGAACGTCTATATTTGGTATTAGACACTGAAAATGTACTGTATTACTTTTCAAGATTAGTAGTATTTAAAATACTGTGAGACCCGGAAATAGCGTTGAAAGAGAAAAATGTAAAATTTGTTAAGGTCAACAGTAAAGAAAACAAGTGTCGAGTCGGCGACGCCGGACTTTGACGTCGACTCTCATAGAATAGAGGAAAAAACTAAATTTTAGATAAAGAAAATTTAAAAAGGAAAATATTAAAAGTTTAAGAGCAGTTTAGAAAGCAAAACGAAACTAGAAAAATTTTTAGAATGAGCGTGGGTGTCATCGTCACCGATTAAACGCGATCAGTCTAAAACAGGCCTGACCAACCCAAATTGTTTCGCGGGCCACTTTGATCACGCGTAACATTACGGTGGGCCACAATTTAGACAAACATGCTTTTAAAAAAGTAAAACAAATACAAAATGAATAAAATTTTATTATTATACCAAGAGTTCGTACTCGCACTTGCGCATTATAACAATGACACATGCAAATTTTCATTTATTTAATTGTTTTGGTATACACATAAAGGGAAACAAGTTTTAACTCCTTGGGACTCTGGCTAATTAAATACTTTTTAATTTTAATGTAAATAAACATAAAAACGAAAAAAACGAAAGAAATGTGTTAATTTTGAAGAAAAAGCTTCAAAGTACAATTTCCTTTGTCTCGCCTTACCGCGAAATCTGACACTGATGAGTCATTGTTTACACAGCTGGATGACCTTGAGAACAGCTGGTGTAGTCTTTCGCGGGACATTCTCATGAAACTCTCAGGAGGAGAAGGGTAAAAAGTAGGGTGAATACTAGATGGCGGTATATTTCTAAATATTTTTTTAAAATTACGATTTTAATTGAAATTTCCGACCCCCCGACTTAATTAAACGTATATATAATAAAATATATTAATTAAAAAAATTAAAAAACTATTGGATGTTGTTTTTGACATCAGAAAATAGCTTTAAATAACTTTACGGAAGTAAAATCGGCGCACTAGAACTTTAGAAGGATGAATGAAGTTCCATAAAAAAATCCCATAAAAAAACAATTAAGCGTTAATCGCGCGTCATTAAAGGTTAATTAAAATCGCAATAAAATTTTTTCGCGCGGGTAAAATTTTTCAAAAAATTTGGAGACAAAAAACATTCCAAAGATCCCCCCCCAAAAAAAAAATCCGGGCCAAAAGTACCGTTTTGTTTGTAACGCTATGAAACTTGCCCCAGATAACTCGGGCTAAGGGCTTAAGGAGTATATAATATCGCTTAGCGGGCCACACAATTTAACGTGACGGGCCGCGGGTTGGCCAGGCCTGGTCTAAAAGATGGTGTCGGGTAGACCATCTCTAGCCGACCTTTCCCGCGCCCTAAACGGAGTTCCATTTACACCTGGAGACAGGTGGGAGACCAATTGGGAAGCGAGGAGAATAAGGTTTAGCCAATTAGCAATGATTCGATCCCGAGAAAATTATAAAACCTTCGACACCAAGGACGAAAAAAGAGGAGAGCTTCCTCTCTATAAAACATCTGTTGTTATCGTCGCCCTCTTCCATTTTTTTTTCTTTGTTAGTGGCATAGCGTGGGGGTGCAAAGGGTTGTATCATGCACCGGGTGCCACTCGTAGAGGGGCGCCCAAATGGTCTCCAAGACAAACTATATGTGTTTCTGGAGAGGGGAGAGAAACGCCAATAAAGCGTCCGGCGCCAGTTATGCCCCGGGCGCCAGTTATGTTCGCTACGCCACTGTTTTTTGTTTCTTCTCGTATCGAACATTGACTCGACGTCGTCCGGGACTCCGCCAGCGTTGAAAGAGAAAAGGAAAAAGAACTCGTGAAGACTCGTAAACCAAACTTCGGACTTCCGAACATCGACTTAATTGTGTAAGCATTGTCTCCTAAATAAACGGTTTCCATGTGAAACACTTGTCTTTTCTGCCTCCTCAAAACCTGCATACGTAGACCTTAGCCATCCTGACGGTTGTAATTAGAACGGTTGAATACGTGGACAGTCTCGATGCATCAACGTTTTCGGGTACATCGCAACCACTTGTAAAGAACACACTGGCCATTATGGCAGCCTACCACTGCACAATATCTATCCGAACTGGTTTTATAAGGCCTGTCGCCAATGAAAAACTAAAAATTGCAGACCTTCCCTAACGAATAACAGTGTATTAATGGCTGCCGAGACATACGTCCCCGTGTGTCAGAATTTAAAAACACGTTCTGGAAACTTGTGGACAATGAATACATTACGCATTCCATAAACTAATGTTTCTGAATTTTATCTGAAATACTTTTAATGTGTTGAAATTTATCAAATTAAATGGGACTAAAGTAACTTTTAATAAACGTAATAATAATATTTTTTTAAAATATATTATTGTTATTAAACTTTTGTAAATTAATTGTACAACAAATGCCGTTTTCTTGTGTTGTTTTCCAAAAAGGAAAAAACATTGAAAATTAATTTCTTAAATTAACGTTTCTAAAAACATAATATCATATTTAAATTATTTAATTTAGTATTTAGTTTGTAATGGTTACATGTAATAAAATCAAAATTCTGCTTTACTTGAGCACACAAAATTTAAATCACTTCTGTTTCTCTCTCTCTCTTTTGCATTAAATGTTTATCGGAGCAATTTTCTTCAATTTTAAATTTCGAACTCTGAAAAGCATATCAGATATCTTTATCAAGTGAAGTATTTAATATTAGAATAAATTCGTAGAAAACAGTAACAACATAGTAATACAATTTTTCGTAATTGTAAGAAAATTAAAATCATAATAATAAAAATATTGACTTGAAAATGTACAGTAGAGCCGTTTATTCGAACACCGGTTATCCGAACGCTTTCCAGTCGGACTGTGTCGTGCTGATCGAACGTGTTTGATACTAGATTTACTCTAAAGTGTAATTTTTATGTTTTTATATTCTTCAATATATTTTGTTTGTACAAAATAAAGAAATAATTTTTAACGATACAATAGCCTCGATTATTATCATAAAAATTTTCGTTAGGCTTATAATCGACGAAAATTCAATACGAAGCGACACGCAACGAAGAAAAGTTTCAACATCGGACAGGTTAATATATTTTTCGTACATAATCGGTTATCCGAACAATCCGTCCCCAATTGATTCGGATAAACGACTCTCTGCTGTAGTTTCATTATTAAAAGTCTAATTATACTGATTTTTCCCTATTCCAAGCATAGCCTTTATTTATACTAGATAAAATTCACTTATCGGAAATCTCAATTCGTTCTGGTGAAAATAAACACCTTTATCCTGTTTTATTATTTTTTTTATCATAAATTACGCAAATAGACTATAAAATTCACTATAGAAATGCATAACATGTATTTACTATGGCTGCAATAAAATTCGTCACTTTGCGCATCTCCATTAAAGAACTTAATGTGTTACCATTTACGTAAATATTGAAATATTCAATTGATTATTGCAAAAATCTCGTTAATTATTGTAATTAGTTTAGTCCTTTGCTACAAATCTGCCATTTTTAATTTTAACAAACTGATTAAACGAAAATTAACCTAAATCATAACATGCAATGAAACCTACGGTTTGTGCGACGTTATCCTTCAGCAAACCATTTGTTTTACAATAAATACTTAATAAATCCACGTATTCCGTTATTCAGCGAAACGTCAGCAAGATGTCAGCGCAGTGCTAAAACTCGTTCCATATTTTAGCTCGCTTGCAGCGCCATCTCAAAACGCTTACAAAATTTCGTTAGCGAGGTTGAGAAGCGGTAGCTTTTTGCCAAGACAACGAGCGAAGATGGCGGCACCATGTTTGACTGTTTTAATTGAACTAAATAATCGAAATTTTCTTTTAAATATTGATGAAAAAACTTATGAAAGTTTTCGAACAGGTAAAAAAATAAATATATTTTTAACTTTTGTGTAGCTGAATGAGTTTGATAGGCGTAATTGTCTCTTTTCGTCTTCGTATATCAGATACGTCGACTGAATTTCTTACTTATTTGTATCTTGATTTTAGATATCAAGTAATATAATAATTAGCAATTGTAGAATTTCGTCGAATGGCAATTATATAAAAATAAATTTTAAGGAAACCACCATTTATTCACTTTGTGTTCCAGAATACAAACTTTTTTGACGACGATCTTTCTTTGTAGGCTACTTGATCGTCAAAAGATTTTATAAATAGCATTATATAACCCACATGTCGAAACTTTCAGTAAACCATTTTATACTGTATATTTTATTACCTATATTTTATAATGCAATCTATGGCATTATAAAATATTAGGTAATTATCAGTAATTAATTATTTAATGAGTATAATTTTGTTTTAAAACTAGTAAATGCTTCATATTTTCATTAGGAACAGCACCCAATATCAAAAATTATTTTAAAGAACTTCAGAAGACATTCAGTGCTGCTGACTTAGGCTTACCTGAAGGCACAGATATTCTGAATTGGAGACAAATAAAGTTATGGAGAGTATTTTCTGAAAATAATGGAACTTTTGGTAAGTGCATTTAATCTGAAAAATAATTAATTGATAACTTGTATGCAAGTATAATAAAATTGTATGACATTGTGTTTAGAATGTGGAGAACAAATTCTCATTATTGATGACAACCATACTGAACTTCAAGAAAACCCTGTTGTGGTCGGCTCTCCAGATCCTTCAAAAAGCATACATAATAAAAGTAAAGGTAATTGTGATGTGTATATGTGATTTCAAATATTTACCAAAGTAACAGATCTTAAAAATTAATTTAAATTTTGCTTGTAGCAGAATGGACCCATGCAGCAGTAAAACTGTTAATAGCAAGTAGAATAGATTTAGAAGAAGACTTTCAAAAACCTGTAGTCAAAACAAAGCTTTGGGCTAAAATAGCTGATAAGTTATCCAAAGAGGGTTTTGCATTTACAAGTTCAGAATGCGATCACAAGTGGAGAAATCTCATGATTACATACCGAAAAAATGTTGATAAGAGCAAAACATCTGGAGAAGGCAAAATTAGATGGGAATACTTTAAAGAATTGCATGAAACTTTTGGTAGGAATATTAACACCAATCCGCCAATTAATTACATGAAATCATCTTCAAAAATTAATTCCAAAAGCAGCAATTGTATGAATGAATGTACTCAAGAGGTGCTAACTGAAATTACTTGTGCCCAAAACAGAGATCGTGTCAGCATTATAAGTACTGAAAATTCGACAGTTCAGGTAAATCCAGTTCCTGTGGCCGCTGAAACCTCTTGTACACAGTTAAATAAAGAAAATGAATGTACAGCTATTCAGAAAAAAAAAGATAAAAATGAATTAATTAAAAGTAGAAAAAGAAGTCGGAATGAGCCACCATTGTGGTATGTTGAAGATATGAAACGCAGGGATAGGAAGAGAGAGGAGAGAGAGAAGAAAGAAGATGAAAGATGGCAGGAACATAAAGAATTGGAGACTAGGAAAGTACAGGTTTTGGAAAAGCTAGTTGAATTATTACAAAATGTACAAAAAACAAATTCAAGTTAATAAAATTTTTATTTGCGATGTGTTTTTGCTTAAAACTAAATGTTGACATGAATTATTTGTACATTTTTTTCTTAAGAGAATAAATGTGAATTTAATTTACTGCAAGTAGATCATAAGTGTTATTAATAAATCAATACACAAAAATTTAGCTAATTCTTAAAACAATTTAACCAAAAAATGGATTAAATGTTTTATAACAATTGTTATAGTTTATATTTATTCAGATAAATAAGATTATTATTTTTGTCATGACTTGCAGTATAAAGATGTTATGCACACTCTAAATTAAAAAGGTAATCTGCAATTTGATCCCTTTTATGTGCCCCACTGTCATTTTTATTAATACCTGCATCAAACTGTTCTGTACTGTGGCAAGAAAGTAAATCCAGTTGATCATATATACCAGGTGTAATATCATTATGCATAATACATAGGTTATGTAGAACACAGGCAGCTACAATCACATCTGGAACAAATTCCCTTCTTCGTACATAGATATAAATTAGCTTCCAAAATCGTCCAAACAGATGTGCAAAAGCTTGTTCTATTAGGACTCGTGTAGAACTCAGAATTGTATTGAATAACTTCTGCTTTCTTGTTAAATGGCCATTGTTTCTATATGGTGTCATTATTTTATTATTTAATGGGTAGGCACAGTCACCAAGAATATGGCAGTCTGAAGGTATAAAATCCTCTTTCTCTTCCATATTTTTAAATAATGGACTGTTCCTAAAAACTCTAGCATCATTTGCAGAGCCTGGCCAACCTGCATAAACATCCAAAAATTTTAACTCATGATCACATACAGCCTGTAGGACTACACTAGGATAACCTTTTCTATTTATATGATCATTTTTTTTCTTCTTTACTCACAGAAAAGGCAATATGAGTGCCATCGATGCAACCGATTGTTCCTGGAAATGGTTTCACTCTAAGTTTCTGAAATCCTTGTCTTATTCTCTCAATCTCAAAACCCTGTGGCATCTTAATGATTGAGTTTGACAAGGCACAGATTGATGTACAGAATTTTGTAAATTCTCTGTGGCCACTAGCAAATCCTAACCCGAAGCGGTCACATACACCACGGTAGCTCTCCTGGTTCCCCATAAACCACAGAGAAAATAAAACAGATGTTTCCTTAGGAATTCGTGCTTTTCTCCTTGCTGGTTCCTGTGGCAGCATAGATAGCAAAATCTGAAAAAATAATGCAAAAGTTAGTATGTAAATCTATAAAATTTAAAACAGTATGAAATATGTACAGTACAGGATTCCCACTTAAATCTGTTTTAAATTCCCTGACCCTCACAGTCCCTTACAGTATGGCACATTAACAAAACAAAAATCTTAAAACTTTTTAACTAGTTATTTTTTCTAATTAACAGTAACATATTTTATAATCACTGAGTAAAATTAAAAAAAGAAAGAATTATGGCTTCTCTACATAAACCTAAAATGTTTTATTAAAAGTAATTTATCTTGTTATTAATCCACAACTGTAAAACTTTATGGCTTTGAAAAATGAAAGAAAAAAATCCATTAATTATATAGGTCTATAATTATTTGAAATTGCAGCCCAACAAATCATGTATAATCTATGCACAAAAGTATAAATTATATTAAAATTTTCCCTTAATAAATTTGCCAAACTTTATAAAATGTTAATAAAATGGGAAAAAGTTTCAGAAAACAAATTGTTTTGTTATGCAGTCAAATACCACCATTCAAATATTCATTTGTATGGTGGTATTTTATCATTTTTGGTTATTTGTTAATCAATTCGCTAACACCTGTTCTCAAATTGAGTGTAAATGTGAGATACCGAGACAGTTAAAATATTTTAAAAATTATCATTATTAGATTAAAATTAAACCAAAATAAATATATTTTTTGTCACTCACCTCGACGGTGCTTCTTGTTAGACGAAAATGACTTTTGAAAATATCGTCGCTGTATTTTGGCACGATGTCATGCACGTAGCCAGATATTTTATATCTTTCTTCCCTATATTCTTCGTTAGAATCGATAGCTGCTATTAATGATGAGTCTTCTGGTTCATCATAGTCATTTCTGAAAAAACTTGAGTTTGGATTTACGACAGATTCAGAACAAATACTTAAAACATTTAGAACAGATGCAGTGAAAATGTCATCCATTTTGATTAGCGAAATGCTAGCTGTTGTGTTCCTTCTAACACGTCAGCAGGAAGTTAAATATTTCACACATCCGCTAGCGAATAGCAAGCGCTCCGCTGAATAACGGAATACGTGGAATGTATGAAACCATTAATCGAGAATTATAATAAATATTATTCTCGTATGACTAATTGAAAAATACATATTTCATTATCTCTTCTGATAAGCGTGACGCTTTCGTGACGCTGGACTGTACCCAACAGATTACCTGTATTCTGAAGATAGAAACTAGTTCGTATGCATCCCGCTATAATGAATGTAAGTAAATGATCTTGTTTATTATTTAAACACTTCCTAATTGTTTTAAATAATTTTTATCCATTAACGTTCAATTATACTTCTTATTATTTGCGTTAAATATAAAGTAATTATGAGACAAAACAACAGTATAAATATCCATATATTGGAGCCGCGCTAGATAAGAATAGAGTTAAAAGTACAGTACGATAGGAAAAGCAACGTCTACGCATTAGGTAAAACAATAGGAATTGAAACACAATATAATTATATGAACGTAAGAAGAAGGTTAGGAATGAAATTGTGAGTACAGTACACTTCAGAAAAATGTGTAACATGGAAGTAGCTTGCTATGTGGAGGTAATGGTTGCTTTTTCTCTTCACAGTTCCCCTTTGTCTGAAAGAAGTTTTTACCCGATTGTAACAATCAGAAAAGTGCATCTTTACTAATTTTACAATTCCCAGACCCTTCAAATAGGGCATCAATTATACTTACGAATATACATAACACGGTTAATGTTACCTTAGGTTCCAAGATGGCGGCTCGTCTCTGATTCCAGCAAACAGAAGCAAGAAACAGTGGGGACGCACGTTTTCCTAAACCTAACCTATTCTAATAAATTACCATAATTATTACAACCAAATTATTAGAATAGGTTAGGTTTAGGAAAACGTGCGTCCCCACTGTTTGCCGGAATCAGAGACGAGCCGCCATCTTGGAACCTAAAGTAACATTAACCCATAACACACATAATTATATACAAAAAACCTTTAAAACTATATCTAACATTTTTCATTTTAAAACATATCTGTGTACACTCTAGAGTCTAGACTATACAAATTAAAGGTACACCTATATACAGCGTTGCGTATATACAACCATATCTAATTCGGACGCCGTCGTCCATAACCTAACTTACGAAAACAAAGTCCCGCCTTCAATATTCCGAAAGAATGAATTACGTACGAAATATTTTAAAACAAGAACAAAAAATCGGTTTAAATACTCTTTCAGAGGACGGATTTTACCGTAGTCATGGAATAAAGACACTGATAAGAATGGGGAGAAGGGCGGGTTGTAAAAACTGAACAATATTCATTATCTGTTAGAGAAGACTAATCTGAAAGAAGTATAAAATATTAATGTTGTGAAATAAGCCGGGGGCTATAGGGGGTGCCCTATTACCCACTTAATCGGCACAAGTTGTTAAAACCCGACCTCGGAGTCGTCGGATGCCTATAAGAGGGCAAAATCGAGTGGCGAGGGAGGTGAGCAAGTCGACAGGTGTCCTTGGATAGACAGGAGACAGGTTTAAGGCGCAGGAAGATATTCCGTTTTCTGTCATTTATGACATCATTTATGATCTTAACAGCTTTGTGGTGTCTAAAGTAATTTTTAATAAATCATTTATAGGAAAAAGCCAAAATTATACCTATTCGATAATTACAAAGTATTCTGTACTTCACAGTTGGGTACATAGGTAGACACTGCGCATCGTTAACATAACAGTGATTGTAAGATGCCTACTTTTAGGGGCAATCAGTTAATTGCGCGTCAGGAAAAGCCTAGGGACGGATCATATGTGGGTAGTGATGCTGGAGGCAAGGACGACACATGTCCTTACAAAACCGTTTATTTTGACAAAAAATAAACTTACACCACAAACAAAATAGACTTCCTTGAGGATCCGGTGATGCCTGAATATGATACTCGTAAATTTCGGAGGGTTGCTCAACAGTCTACGATGATGTTAAAGATGCAGCCCCATGGCAGAGACGACTTAGGCGAGATGGTCTGCTTCTCCACGGAATCTTGAAGTTCAGGGTAAGGGCTGTTTCACACTGTCACCGACTGGTCCGACCGGTCCGACCCGACCGATCCTATAATCGGACCGACTAGTAGTAAAAGAATTCACACTGAGTACGATTATGTCGGTGGCTGACTCGTAAGGACCAATCGGAACGCGTCTTACAGATCAGAACACTAGCCAATCGTGGTAAGTTTTTCAATTTAAACAGAAACCATGGCAGTCTTTGAAAGGTTGTCGTGTGTTCGCGGGCTAACGACACCATTTTAGCATTTTTAATGTCGCTTTCTCTTGTAAATGAAATGTATTATGGTGAATTAAAGTAATTCGTTTTGTTAATATCGATGAGTGCCTGCGTATTTCTTAATAAAGTTGTTCTTAAACGAAGCAAATAGACGGAAATAAAAAATTGTTCGTAACTTTTAAACGGTTGATCGTAAGTAATATTTTTTTAATACCAATCGATTCAGCGTATCAAATTACATTTAGATATGTCTACGTCTATTCGTTAATATGAAGTTTAAGACTATTTTTTTAGCTGGATACCTTTCGCTTTACTCTAACCAATTATTTTTTTCAATGTCGCCTTTATAATCGGCTCGCCGAATATCATAAAGCCATGGATATTTTCTAACTTCGTTTATTAAAGCTTCCGAGAAACTTTACCTTCCGCCATTTTCTAACTTCGGATAAATCTAAACTCTGATTGGTTATAGCTTCGAAGCTCTCATTGGCTGTAGCTCACCGACTGCTCCGACGCGACTACAAATATTTAACTTTTTAAATCTGTCCGACTGGAACGACCAGTTTGTCGACCGACTGCTGTTGCCATGGCAATACGACTAGGAGTCGGACCGGTCGGCCCAGTCGGTCATAGTGTGAAACAGCCCTAATTCGGACAAGATCGTCGAATAGGTTAGAACAGTTCGGCGAGGATGCAACACCGGTCAAACGCCGCCAAAATTGGAGGAGAACCGACATCTTAACCTTGAGATTCGGGGGGTTTTATATGATTTTTCCCTCGAATCTCGCCTTTTTGATTGGTTCTGTATTCCCTTCCTCGCTTCCCGATTGGCCTCCTTTTTTTGTTTCTAGGTAAACCCCAGACTTGTTCGGGTCACGAGAAAGATCCGTTTTGTGGTGTCTGTCAGATACCTTTTTATCGACTCTGACCGGATTTTGTTGATAAATCCGTAAGTCGTACGCTCATAATTCAGCCCATTTTCTGTCAATTTTTGGATTTTAATCCAAAAATTGACAGATGTTTTTAAACCGTTTAATCTTTCCTTCTTTTTGACTTTTTAACCCAGAATCGACTGTTTACGAACGCTCGTGTCATCTTCTCCAGCCAACATTTCACCTGATCCCTATGTCAGTCGTCTTCGCGTTTGGTGTAACAACTACAGTTTTCTTTTGCCCCCCTCTTATGTAACTAACTTTTAATCGGACTCGACAATAGAATTAGCAATTTCTCTTCCAATTTATTTGAAATTAAATTTTTGTCTCGACCTGTCCCGGAACCTTACGATGGTAAAGATGCCCAGTGTCTACCAATGCACCCAGTTGTGAAGTAAAGAATAATTAAAAGACACGGTTTCGGAATAAGTAAAATACAAAGTACACAAATCACTATATCGATTTTTATTAGTCGCTTAGATCGTCAATGGCAGTGTAAATGCAAGAATACCGAACACATTTCTCACTCCTCCAAGTGGCTAGCAAATCGCCTGGACATTCGAACTCTTGCCGCCAAAACCGACCTTTGTCCATCCTTTCCTTCGTAATAAGTTTCACTTTTGTTTTTTTTTTTCCATTACTTTCGCTCGGGTCGTTTCTGACGAATTAATAATTAATCAACGTTTACGTTTTTGTCGTAATTTTTATGTTCCATTTAATTAAAGTATCCTATACAATATGCAATTGGGAATTCAATTAAAATTAATTTTTTACAGCCGAAAAGATAAATAATATACTATATATACATATAAATTACATATGTATGCTAATATACTTTTTGGTATTTTCATACTCCTAACGCAAATTTGAGGTTTCTTGTAATCCATCGTATTCTTCACTTTATAATGACACATATAAAATACAACATGGCCGCCGGCATGTAATGTACCTCCGAATAGCGAACACATCTAAATAACGAACAAACTTTTAACACGCCATTTGACCGTCGACAGTTATTCAGGCCCACCAGTGGCCAAGCGGTCTTTGTCCCTGAACACTGAGAGCGCTGTTTTCGGGATTTTCTCCGTCTGTAACGCCTGGATAGGGGCCAGTTACCTTTAAAAGAACGCCCGGAAGGCATTATTCCCGCGTAACGACTATACAACTACTATTACGTGAGAATTACGTCACACTTTACCATGGGGCGATATAGCTTAGAAGCTCATGCCCAACTAGCTACCACAAGAGAAGACACCATTTTGTTCTAAAGGAGTAATTTTTACGCTTTATTGAGAATGAAATATTTTATGTTTTCGAGATTTTAGATTATTAGCAGTATAATAATTGACGTCTCTTATCTATTCTATTCTCTCATTTTCCATATGTATAAACTAATAATGTATTTTTTTTTTTTTTTTTGTGTGATTAATACTCATACTGCTCCGACCTATATAACTAACGTGGAAGTAAACTCGCAAAGGCCGAATTTAGATACATATCGGAAAATATTCGGTTGTTCTATTTGTTTAATCATTTTTGGATTATTTTTCATTATCTCTGGAACAATTACGACAGCATCTTCTTACGATTCTCGATTTAGTGATCCTTTCTTTACAAGAAATAATCCGTTGCGGCAAGTGGGACCAACTTTGTTGGCTTTTGGAGTACTTTTCATCGTAACATCAATAATTATTTGCTGTGTAGCAAAAATTAGTATGAAGAGGGGTTTAACTCGACGAAATGCCGCTTCTTTTGCTCCTTCTCTTCCATATCCTCCAGTCGATTTCGGATCTCAGATGTTGGAAAACCATGCTTCTCGTAATCAACCTTACGTGCTTCCAGTCGAACGTCGTGGTACCATCGGTAATCAACCACCGTGTTATCGTTGTGTGATGCAAAATATTAAATCTTCAGAGTGCAGACATTGCGAATACGGTACACGTTGAATTGTGTGTCCAACAGTGGATATTGAATTTGATGGCGTGACGATGACGAAGTGTGTCGTCATTACACGGGCACGTTTTGTAAGGAACCGGCCGAATTTGCAATGATTCAAAGATCAATAAATGATAAAATTTCCGAAACGGATATTTGGCATCAGTCACAATCAAGAAATTTTCACTTCTGTACCGTTAAATGATTTTAAGTACTACGAAAACTTCGGAGATGATGTGAAAAGAAGAAACATCTCGTTCATTTTTTATGTAGATTTTGTGCGTGGTAACACTGTGATTTAAATTAAATTTTCTGTTTTTTATATAAAAATTTATTTAAGACTGATTATAATCTTTTTGGTTACGCACGCGATGTACTGTACATACAGTATGTATAGGAATAAATAATACATGTAAGTACAGAACTGCTCACGGAAAACACAAGAAATGTTTGTCATTGTGTAAGAATTGGGTGGGGAGATTCATGTCGCAACATCCTTCTGTGCAAGCAGACACATAACGGGACAGGGACTACGGCGACCTTGACGGGAAGGGCTTCAAACTACTGAGCATGTCGGATTACAAAAGCGTCGAATTATCAAGGGTCAGCTGTACTTTTGATATTTTGTAAGTCAACGTCAAATCTTATAATATAATATACAATTTCAATATTCAGTATATTTGATATTTTCCTTCTATAAAAATGCTTTGACAATATGTCCCCTTTCATACTTTGGGATTGATACAATAGTCTGAGGGGCTGACAAAAGCCAAAGTCAACCTTCATTTTCAAGCTCTCACCCACTTCAACATGAAAGCCAAATGATTGCTGGATTATATTGGGCTATATTACTACTACTATTAATAATTAAATGCTATGTAATTTGGCACTAGAGAGAGATTATATGCTATCTTTTGTAAAATTTAATAATTATAATTAAATTAATATTGACAAGACTATGTCTTGTTTATAAAATCATACTGCCGGCTGGGTAACCAGCTTAGAGGTATGAAAGAGTCATGTCAGGAGTTGCAATTCGGCACAGAGTATTAAGTGCCCAAATCATGCGCACACAAAAAAAAGCCAGACTTATAGGTACTCGGGGACCGAAAACCGAGTCAATACAAAATAGTGACACACTCTACAAACAGGCAGTGGTGCAAGATTTGCACATGCATTCTGATTGGGAAGTTGGAAATGCGAACATTGTGAAATCAAATTTTGACAAATGAATCTTTGAAAAAACCCATTTACCTGTCCCATGTTATTCCCGACATAAAAGTGCAGCAAGTGTGCCAATGACCACTCCTATAAGATAGTGTAAGGCAACTGAGCCCAAGTGTATTAACTACACGGGGGCTAATAAGAAATTCCGCCTGCAGTTAGGTACCAGCCACTCAGCAATGAGTACCAACTGCTCGTGCTAAGCACAGAAACTCGAAAGAGTTCAGACTAGGAGTGACTACGGTCAGTAAGACAAGGATAACTAAATATTGTGTTCGATACTATTACTTCTTACACACAGAGGGACGAAAGACGTAGCTGCAGAATAATGCAGTTTAATGCTGAAAAGTGCTGCACCGCAACTACCCAACTCAGGGTTGAAGTGGTCAAGCGAGAGATTGACATCAACCTGCTCCAAGAGCCGTACTTAGTACAAGGAGAGGTTAGTGGCTTATCACTTCAATGGAGCATTTTTGCCCAAGAAGGTGACGACTGTCATGCTGCAGTTGTATTAATACAGAAGAACGTTGATGCATATGCCATCCATGTCTCGCAACTCGTGGTGGCCATAGAAATACGGTCGCCACCTGCACATAGGTCGCGGTCTCCAGTTATCGTCCACCTTCATTTAAACTGGGCGGCCTTCTGAGTGAACTCAGAGGGGTTGTTTTGCTACACAACAGGGTGGCAGGCAACTTTAACGCCAAACATTCATTGTGGGCTCCTCAGTAGACAATCCTGATGGGAATACGATGAAGGATATGGTGGAGGGTTGGGGGATGCATGTCCTGAATGATCCATTTGGGATTGCTACCTTTTCTTCTCCTTCGAATGAGAACTGGATTGACCTCACAATTGTGAGTGAGGCTATGCCGAGACTGACCTTGCAGTGAGAGACAATTGATGCAGAAAGCTGTAGTGACCACTGCTTCATCACCTTTGACGTGATGTCCGGCTCTCTTGACTGGCCGAGTAATCACTACAAGTTGACCGATGGAAACCATCATCGATTTAGCAAATGCCTCAACGAAAAGACAGCTGACATAGTCACGCAAGTCTCTAAGGTTGAGAGTGTCAGGGAAAAAGCTGGAAAAAGTTGTGACCAAACTCACCAAAGCAGTTAGATAAGCAGGAGACTGCATGTTCATGCAACGGCAGCCCAGCAACCACCGGTCAGTTCCCTGGTGGACCCAAGAACTGAGTGTCCTGAGGAAGTACACAAGGGTGCTCCGATGACATATTCAACGATGCAGGGATGATGACCTTCAGGCTATCAGGAAACTGGAGTTCCATAGGGCCAATGCAGAGTACAAGTACAAGCTAAATGATGCTAAAAAGACCTCATGGCTCAGTTTCTGTCAGCGTATTAGTGACGAAAACCCATTCTGTCTGCCCTACAAGTTAGTGGTGGGCAAGCTAAAGCGTAGTACTGTCTTGGGGTCTATTAAAAGATCTGATGGAACCCTAACCTCCACACAGGAAGAGTTGATTGAGGTGCTGCTCCACTCACACTTTCCCTGTGATGAGCGGTCCGATGAAACCAAAGAACAGAGGCAGCTTTGAATTGATGTGGAGTTGCCCGTTCTCGAGTCCGAGATGCCTGTGCCAGTGACCGACTCTGAGGTTGTACACACCATTGGTAACCTGAGGAAATGAATGGCACCTGGCGTTGATGGGATTATGGCTGAAATGGTACAAGTTCTGAAACATGAACGTCCTGACCTGCTCTGTGTTTTGTATCAGAAGTGTCTACTCCTGGATCACTTCCCAGTGCAGTGGAAGCAGGCGCATCTTGTGTTTATTCATAGAGTAGGCACCCTAACGAACGAACCTAAGTTCTACAGACTGATCAGCCTATTGCCAATCCTGGGGAAGGTTCTTGATAGAATCCTCAGTGACAGAATACTGTACCACTTTAAACGGAAAGGGCTGTTACACCAACATCACTATGGGTTCCGGCCAAACATGTCAATTTGCAGAGCATTACATTGGGCAGTCAACCTGGTTTACCAGAACCGTCAGCAGGGTCTCCACACAACGCTCGTTTCAATGGATGTTGCGGGGGGTCTTTCAACAATGTTTGGTGGCCATCCGTAGTGGGTGAACTGTAGAAGGCAAACCTGCCGACCACCCTGGTATCACTTTCTAGGAGTTTCCTGAGTGACCGCACAGTAGTTTACGAGACACCAAGAAAAAGGTATGAGAGAATACTGGGGCTGCCCAGAGAGATCCTGTATAAGGCCCCTTCTGTGGACCGTTCTAGCAGACACGGCACTGCAACTAGTCCTCCCGGACAAAGTCCAGCTGCAGGCCTATGCAGACGATCTGTTGCTAGTAGTTGCATGCTACACTAGCTAGTAGACGTGAAATGGAGATTCATGGCAACAAAGCAATAGAATGGCTCGTTCACTGGGGAGAGCTGCATAAGCTGTCCTTCAGCCCTGAGAAATCAAAGGCCCTGACAGTGGCCCGGACTGGAGTGTTGGCTCGCCGACCAATATACTGGATCCGAGGCAACCCCATCCGAAGGAGGAATGAGTTAAAGTACCTCGGTATCATCATTGACCAGACACTATGCTGGACACCCCATCTGAGGAGTGTTCATGAAAGGACAAACCTTATGATAACAGCACTATTGAGGTTGACAGGACTACAGTCTTAGTAGAGAAGCAATTCGATCCATCTATGAGTGTAGAACGCGTTATCTGCTATGCCTGTGGTGTGTGGTGGAAAGATTCTGCGAACGTGAAACAGAGCAGGACACTGCTCACAATTCAGAGACCCACTACCTTGCGGATCACAAGAGCGTACAGAACTGTGTCTACGGAGGCGGCCTTGGTCCTGGCCAGGCTGCTCCCGTTGCCTCTGGTAGTCAGCCAAGAGGCAGCCTTCTACAGAACAACATTGGAAGGCAAAGGCAAAGCATTGTGATCAGATGTACCTGGTCAGACTTAGACGTCAGACATATGTGCTAAAGGTCCATCCAGCTTATAGTATAGGACTTGACTGGGATGTCAGTGAACCAACGAATATCAGCGTTGAAATATACACCAATGGCTCTAAAGAATACCGGCGTTGAAATATACACCAGTAGCTTAGTAGGTGCTGCGTTCTGCATCTTTTCTGACAGAGTACAAGTGTATTGTCAGTCAGTCAGACTATACGAGGAGGTGTCTGTGTTCCAGGGAGAACTGGTGGCCCTGGAAGGGATGTCCCAGTGGATCCTACAACATCTGGATTCAAAGCCTATCACAGTTTACTCAGATAGCCAGTCATCGCTTCAGGCCTTGAGCGATGGGTATTACAGGGACAAATTGGTACAAGAGATCAGAGGTAGGGTACTGAAGGTGAGGCACGAATGACACATTGCTCTGAGGTGGGTCCGAGGCCACATCGGAATCCTGGGTTATGAGCATGCCGACCAAGTGGCCAAGGCGGGGGCCAGGGGTCCATTTGTAATGAGGACAGTGGAACCCTCGACTACATACATAAAAGGTACTCTATACTCTATTGCAATGATCAATGACAAATTGGCAAGAGCGCTGGACTCAAAGTACTGTACAGTAGATAGGTCAACCTATGCCTTCATGCCTGAAGTTGGCATTACTCTGGTAAGTTGTTGCTGGTTAACAACGCAAATATTGACCGGTCACGGGAGTTTTCTCCAATTCAAGCCCAAGTTTGGACAAGGAGATGGTAGCTGCTTCTGTGGGTGTTCCCGCAGTGACGCGAGACACTACGTGCTTGACTGTCCTCTTACTGAGGACTTCTGCCTAGGGGCAGACCAAGTTGATTGGACCAAGCCTCCTGAACAAGTGCTTCAAACACTAGCAGCTAGTAAAGGAAACTTAAACTAAAAAAAATTGATGAAAAGTGTAATAGGTCTTTTAGATCTATAAGCTCAGTGGATGCACTGGGCAGGGTACTCCTTGTAGGGAAGGGGACCCCGCTGACCAATACTAATAATACTATTATTTAACAGCTGAGCAAGTTTTAGTATGTGGATACTCTAAGTGCAAAACAGGCTGCACAAACAAAAGTTATGCCAAGTTAGAGCATTGGACCTAAGAGAACAGATGGGAGCCCGAAAGAAGTACTCGGTGGTCCAACTAAAAGTCCGTGATTACCCATTTGGTATGAGACCATTTGACCCATGATTAAGGCATAGTCTCTTTAACCCTGTGATGCCATTAGGCGGAGCAGGGCAAGGAGTTGGCTTTATAAGGTATTCCTGACATCTCTCTGGTCACCACATGCTGACCTTGACTGGTCGACCCGAGACATCTCATCTCAGCATCGGAATGTTTTTGAAAGTATATGGTGCTAGTCATTATAATTTTATATTAAAACTAACTTTCGAAATATAATTTGTTTTCTTTTTACATTTATTAATATGTATATATTGTTTGTGCAAAATAAAAAAAATAATTTTGGATGAGACAATAGCCAGGATTATTTTTTCAAAAACGAAAAATTTTCATTAGGCATCGACAAAAATTCAACATGGGTTGACACACAAAGAGAAATTTCATTCTTGGAAAGGCTAATTTCATCGAAAATGCATTGTGGAGGACGTCGTAGCCAAAGCCAATGAAGTTTGAACGATCGTGCTCAAAATCAGCGATACCAAAGAAGATTGGAGAATGAGAACAAGACCCACATTGAGCATTAAAGTGATCCCACTTAGTAGTGAGTCTGAAACATAGTCTTGTCCCAAATATGACTTTGCCATTTTACTTGTTTTTATTTAATTTAGAAGATTCTGGAAGAAAAGAATTAGCCTGAAGATGGACTCAAACCCACAACTCCCACTAACCCTATAATTATTCAGCATTTAATTATTAATAATAGTAATACAGCCCTGGCTATAATTTGGCAATCATTTCACTTTAATATATAACTAACAGGTTTTAGATGATATTTGCACTTCGATTCACATTAAAAATTTTAAAACTGTATTGAGTGGTCTCATGTCTAACGACTACCTCTACTACCAAATTTCTTAATTTCTAATTATTAATTATAGCATAATAATAGCTTGATTAATTACAGCAATCATTTGGTTTAGTATCAATACATCAGACTTCAGGATATATATATATATATATATATATAAACATTTTAATTAGTCCTAACTACTTAATAATTATAGCTATTAAATGTGAATCAGCGAGCAAAATCAAATAATATGAATTACTATATGAATAAATATTAAGAAGCTTTTCAATTTGACAAATCTTGTCAAAATGAAAATTTTATTTCAGCATAATAAATAATTAATATTATAGTTTACATAAATTTCTGTTCATTTATATATTAAATGACGAATAAAATTTCATAAGCAAATCATTTTAAAAGTATAAACCTTAAAATGATAATTACATTTCATCCAGTGAAAGAAATCAAACCCCAGGCAAAAATGCATCAAGTGGAATTTGAGAGGCTCAATGAAAGACATAATACATTTGTACAAGAATAAACATCCAAACCCAATAGTTATATATTAAAGCCAAAACAATTGCTGAATTATATCGAGTTATACATTACTACCACCAGTAATTACTACTAATTACTTAGCATTTAATTAATAATAGTAATGATATATGGCCCGATATAATTCAGAAATTGTTTGTGGCATTAATGCATGTTTTATTGATTTATATGACTACAGCATTTGGAAATTGACCAGATTTTAGGTTGGCTTTTGAGTCAATATATGATTTACATATTAGGGTTTTATACTTCAGGTATTATTTATTTATTAGTAAAATAGAGTTTATATGCAGAATAACTTGTGTCAATTTATTTTTCTTACCTTCCACGCTCTACGGCTAAACCGTCTATCTCGTCAAAGAAAATAATACAAGGAGCCATGTTCTTTGCTATACGAAATATTTCTCTCACATTCCTTTCAGATTCGCCAACCCATTTACTAAACAGTTCGGGACCCTAGAAAATTTTAATTGTTATTTTATAAAACTGTTCTAAATATATTACATATCTAATATAAAAAAAGTGAAATTGTCTTTTATCTTAAAACTATTTAGCAAATATAATTGCAAAATTAAAATACCCTCTGAGTACAACATATCTTCATAGTTTAATTTATCAAATGGTACACAAAAAATGAAATAACAGTTTCACCTGTTGTATAACATTCTATCATCTATAAAGAAAATTGCATTGACTTCTGAAAGTTAAATTAATAAGCAAGTAAATGTAATTTAAACAAAAAATACACCTTTTTATGATACAAAAGCATAACAATTTCTACTCAGTAGTAAAGTATTAAAGTGTTAACCAAAGAGGAAAACATATAGCATGAAAATTGTCTGGAATGCTTAATCTTAAAACATATATGAAAGAGAAATGCATAGAAATATATTTTAAACCCATGTACAAGATCAAGATTTAAAATACATGAACCCACACACTGTCCACGTATAATTTGTCTAATCACATTTACACTCCAGTAAACAGAAATTTTATTATAACACAGACCTATTATATTTGCTACTATCTTCTTTCTAACATAAATAAAGAATTTGGCTTACAGATAAACGTGGGATAACTAAATTTAGGAATATCTAGAATATATAAAGCATAAAATTAAACAATTAAGGATTAAAAAAAGATCAAAACATTCTGTTATTTAAGAAGTGAAGCAAATAGAATTTCTAGATCCAATCAAAACCTTAGTAGAAGAATCCAAAATGGCTAAAAATTCTATCAACTAACTAAATATTTAGTACAGAATAGAGATAATTCATTTATCTGCAAAAAAGTAAAATGTATCACTTTTTACAAATTTATAGTAACAATAACTGTTGAAACACAAACAAATATCATTTAAACAAGTTGATCAAAATTTCCAAAATCTTGAGAACTTTAGAACACCATCTCAACATTTTCATTCCAATTCTATGGAATGTGATGATGGAATGTGTAATTCTGAAAAATGTTTAATATGAAAGAAAATTTAAAGTCCTTCACTGACTCTAGCATTCCATTATTCTTTCTATTTCTTATGCAGTCGTGCTACTTGCTTAATGGAAACACAGCCTTTGACAAACAGATGGTTTTTTTAAAAATAGAAAAAATGAAATTTTTAAGGAGTATTCTGCTAAAGCCTAGAAGATAAATGATAAATTTGCTGCTCAAAGATAAATTAAAATGACATCTTTATCTATAAGTAAGACAAAACTTTTCACACTTTGTTTCTAGCAGTGTAATCACTAAGTACAAATGTTTTCGGCCGTTTTGAGTGGCCTTCTTCGGGTACAATAAGGTCGGTTGGAAAGTTGGTTAGCAGATATTTAAATGATGTCAATGTTTACAATGGTTTCTTCTTACTAGTGACGTCATTGATGATTACAACGTTTAAACAATATCGACATTGTTAATTATCTTTTGATTTTATTGAAGATGTGCGAACAACTATTGAGGATAAGATAATTGTTAAAATTGGAAAATAAAAAATGAGATAAATTTAGAAAATGCTTGAAAGATTGTGACAGGCTTGGTGAGAGTGGATTGGCCTATTTAATTTAAAGGGTTATCAAGGAGTGATTGCCATGCGGTCGAGAGCAAGTCTGCATCTCTACTGTTAACACAATTCTCCTTGAGGAATTTCGCAAAGATTTCTATTGTTTCAATTGTTCTAAGTTTGTTATAATCAAGCATAGGTATAATCTTAGCCCATTTGGCCATTATATTCAGTTCACTTGCAAACTGGGTTAGGGTGGAATTAAACTTTGTTTGTGTCGTATTTATGCTCAGCTATCCTTTTTGTAAGTGATCTGTTAGTTGAGCCTATGTATGTTAATTTTTTGTTCAGATTAAATCTATTGTCCTCAAGTGGAACCGAGTAAATCCCCGGTCTTCTGGCTTCGCTGCATTTGTCTTTGGTATTAGCCAGAAGTTTATATATCGTAGGGTTGCATTTGTATGTAAGGTCAGCTTTGAACTTCTTGGTTATGATTTTAAACGCTTGGCTCATTCTAGGGTCAAAATCATCTACAATTCGTTTACATTGCTGTATCAATCAAGATCCAAATTTATCAATCATAAATCAAATCATTAAATTTTTGAGCTATATTTATGCAATTTTTAATTAAATTACAGAATTTGGTCTGTAGGTGAGTGGTTATATCATCATCATCATCATCATCATCATCATCGCGAGGTAACATTAAAGATCTGAAATAAATTTTAAATTTAATTACATAATTTAGAAAATTTCAGATTTCTATATTAGTTAATTAAATTTAAAATATAGAGGGAACTTCATTAACAATTTTAGCACAAAATTAAAACTATGTATCATTCTTAGATTTCATTCACTAACAATAATCAAAAATTATTAAAAAAAATAAATACTTTAATTGCTAAAAAATTAAGTCCACTTTCTGTAGCTAAGGCTTTGGCAATCATTGTTTTAGAACACCCAGGTGGACCATACATCAATATGCCATGTCTCTGTGGTAATCCCATTTTTTGAAATATTTCGGGATGCTTCACTGGCCATTCTATTGCTTCTTTCAATTTTTGTTTTACTTCGTGCATACCACCAATATCTTGCCAATAAACCTAAAATAATAATAATAATATTAATCATTTGAAATGCAAAATAAGAAAAATATTCAATCAAAATTATGGATATAATTTTAGTAGTTTACTTGCCAGTTTTACTTTTAGTTGGCAGTAAAATACGCTTAGATTTATAATGATTCCAAATAGCTGATATACTATGATATACTACCCAGGAAATTTCAGTATAACATTATAATTTGAACATAGTACCAATTTATCATCCTTCACTTTTTTTAAAGTAAAGCCATGCCTTAATCCTGTTTAAAATTTAAAATCAATGTGAAAACACATGTGTAAAATACATTAATTTTAAAATAATAAAGTTTTCCAATGCTGTTTGTTAAATACTTAGACTCCATCATTTACCAATATTGAAGAAACAATATCCTGTTTTTGGAAGGAATATTGTAATACAGGCATATTTGTGAACCTTGGCTAGCATATACTGTAGTATTTTATTAATATTAATAAAAAACAATATTAAAACATTAACTCTACTATATTTGAAGCAGTTTTGAAACCAGTTTTGTTAAAAACTAGTTAACCAATTTTTAGACTTTCTGGTTTTGCCAGAACTAGTGTAGACTCAAACACTAAATGGCTGAGGGACTAAGCTATTGGCTACTGATGTGGGACTAGGGATCAAATCTGGATGGCAATCCCAGAACTTTTCAAGGATGGGGGTGTCTTAGGATCCATTGTACCCTTGATGGGTACAATTAAAAAGACTCTCATAGTGTCTGTAGAGCAGAAAGAGAGGGGAACAACATTAGTGTAGACTGATTCATCTTATATGTTCTGAAAATGATCAAAAACAAAAGAAAAATACTTTTGATAAACTAAAACTTCCTAATTTAGCATTAAATAAATATTTCTAAAGCTTCATTTTCTGTATCATATAAGAGCTTGTACAGTACATCATAAGTCAAAAATATATTGGCCTGAAAACAGTGACTGAAGAGAAAGTTCAGAAAACTCTCTATTGAACTTTATAGCTGCATTAATATAAGACACTTGTCACAAAACTGTAAAATTTCTTAAAATCTAGAAACATTTTAATATAATTTTCAATTGTTAAAGCTGTAATTATGTTTACTACACAGTCATGATTTAATTACTAACACAATGCAATATAATTTTAAGTTTTGAATTTAAAGTTTTGTTTAATTTTTAAACTATTCTAATTACATTATTTTAATTTCTACATGTTCTTTATTTGTAATGTAACATTGTTGATATTAATTGTATTTTTCCATTAAACTGAATAATTTCTTATAATTTTTAAATTATGTTCCCATAATGAAAAATGAATGATGGAACTTACTGTGTCATCAGAAAAAGCATTTATGCTTATTAATTTAATCAATTTACCTATAATTTTCTTGTATTTTTATTAACAAAACATTGACCCAAACATGTTTGGAAATGTATTTGTTTGTTTTGCAGTAAAGCAGTACAGAATTGCTGAAGTTGTCAATTGAAGTTTGACACAACAAAACCATAATAAATCGTCATAACTAATGCATACTACTGAACAGATCTTTATCATCAATATTCAATAGAGAAGCCTTCAGTGTTTATGAATTAATAACTGTATGCTTTTCCATTGCAAATGACTATCACCAAATCAAGTGACTTTCAAACATATGTATAGATCTACAATTGTTTGAATTATTCAGTTTAGAACAACTCTCAATTTAAGGCCAATCTCAGAATCAAACAAATGATAATACTAAATTGAATTCTGACTGCATTTCAGTTGTTTCAGTAATTCCTATAATGAAAATTGTATTTTGTTTTTTTTTTGCATTTTCATAATTTAAAATCTCTAGATTTATGACTGAAGTTTTTAAACATTAATAAAACACAGATCTAAAGTGCAAGACTTTTATAGCCTAAAAAGCTGACAGTTTAGATAACCTGGTCTTCAGTAATTGTTTACATATACATATAGAGTTCCAAAAAATTAAAAATAATTACAATACTTACAGTTAAATCTGATATAAAAAGTAATTTAATTTTTTAATGAATATATCTTGTTTTTATGATTTTTATAAAATAAACTAAGAAAATTATTTTACCTTTGAAATCTGAATATCCATTTCCTTCAAAGCACTTGGTTTCATCTCTTTTATTGCCAAATTAAAATGACTTAATGACATAACCAGATCATTTGATTGCTCTTTCATTACCATAAAAGAAACTGTAAAAAAAAAAGAATCATATTTATTATTTTATTTTTATATAGTCAATGTTTCAATTTATGAATTAAGTTATTATATCATGTTTTTTTAATTTATTTTACTAAAAATTACATTCCAACATAACACCAAATATTCCTGAATGTTTATTATCTTAGTTTAGAAAAAATTACATGCATTAGTACTTAACAGTTTACATCTTTAAATGGAAAAAAGATCAAGTTAGTACAGTACAACTGACCAAGTATGACTAAAATTATTTTATGTTGTATAAGGTTAAAGTTATAAAGGCTAAAATTATTTTATGTTGTATAAGGATGTACTATTTAGGTAAGCAGAAATAATAGCTGTAATTGTCATAAATTTTTCAAAAAAATACTTTTTGTAATAGTCAAACCAGTTTTAAATATAATTTTTTAGAATATTCTGTAAATTTCTGCCAATGAGGAGCTTCATTCAACACACTAAATTGTTAGTGTGCAGAATAGTGTTTACAGTAAACTTCTGTCATATAATTGCTGGCCTCTAGCATGTATGATTTGATGTAATATGCCACAATATAAGCACTGTAAATCTTTATGGACAAGCTAAACTAAAACCTATGTGAAGGACAAGAAGCAGATAATATAATAATAAATTTGTACAAAATTCAAAACTATCTATTTTTCTTATTTTTGTTTATTTTGTACAATGTAATGCCTTAACAGGCAACAGTATCTTCTTCATGTGACATCTTATTTGACTCTTTTAATGTAATAAACTAAAGTTATAAATTAAACTCCTTACTTTATAGAAGTCTTTTATGTAAAATTTAGCAAATGTTCTTATGAAGTTGTCAATTCAATTTTAAAACTAAACATGTGAAAATTATCTCAGAAACATTTATCAAATTTTATGGAAAAGACTTTCATAAAGTTAGGAGCTTGTTTGATTCCTTCAGTTAATTAAGCATTAACTCCATCATAAAAAAAATCCAGCAATGAGTTGCATAACTTCCCCGGCTATTATCAGATCTTATTTAGAAAATAACTTTTATAATTTTGATTACAACATAACTTAACCCTTCAGTACCCAATTCTTAAAAATTACTGTATAATTGCAACATTATGTAGCTTAGAGGAAACCATGAACTAGATATTATAGTAGAGCGTCGTTAATCGGAACGCCGGTAATCGAAATGGCCAGTAATCGGAACGATTTTCAGTCGGACTGTGTCGTGCTGAATCGAACGTTTTTGATACTAGATTTACTTCTAAAGTATAATTTTCATGTTTTTTATATTCTTCGATATATTTATTTTGTTTGTACAAAATGCAGAAATAATTTTTAACAATACAATAGCCTCGATTATTATTATAAAAATTTCCGTTAGGCTTAAAATCGACGAAAATTCAACGCGAAGCGACACGCAACGGAGAAAAATTCAACACGAAGCGACACGCAATGGAGAAAAATTTGAACATCGGACAGGTTAATATATTTTTTCGTACAAAGTCGGTAATCGGAACAAATGACTAATCGGAACAACCCCAGTCCCCAATTGACTCCGATTTTCGACGCTCTACTGTATATTATTATTGTTATTTATCAGACTTACCGTTTCTACACAAGTAATTTAAATCTGCTCCAGTGTATCCATGAAGTTTTTCAGCAATTTCATTCATATTTTCTTCTGTTAAGGAATGTTTCTTATCTTCTAATAATTTTTTAAGTATCTATCAATGTTTAAACCGTTTTAATTCATGAAAATAATATATAATGTATAATAATCAAAATTTTTCAATGTTTATTTTCTTAATTTTATCTAAATTTAATTCTAGGAAGTAGGTTTAAAGAAATTTAGTATTAAACTAATATGTGAATTTTTCCTGTTCAAAATTTCCAATATAATTAAAATATTTTCAAATTATTTTGTCTTATGATTATTTATGACTTATTGTGAGTAGAAAACATTTGAAAAATCATTTTACACAAGACAAGATCCAAAAATTCAGGGACTTTAATTCTTTGCCTTGAATAGTTTAAAACACCAACACACAACCACCTTCCAAATAACCCCTTGGGTGATAATACACTTTTGCCAGCACTTGTATTCATTGCTGTATGCCATGTTTTGCAACCACCTGAAATACTTCCAACGATGCTGTTTTACATCATTTCGTGACTCAAACTGATGTCCCTATAGATGTTGTTCATCAGTAGAAAGACATAAAAATTGCAAAGAGTTAATTAAGTTGGTGAATACGTTGGGATGTGGAATCATATTAGTACCATTTTCTATGAGAAACTATGACCACTATGGGCTGATGAGTAGGCACAATGTCACAGAGAAGATACCATTGTCCACTTTGCAACATATCGTGTCATTTATGATGATGGAAATGACATAAAATGTCCAGAAAATGCTTCTTGTTCACTGTTCTGTCCTCAAGAATAAATTCTGAATTGAGTAAAAGCATTGGAGGAGGCATTATGGGTGGCTGCAAAAGATGGCATACAGCAATGCTTCCAGAAGGTGTACAAGCACTGGCAAAAGTGTATTGTCACCCAAGGGGAAATTTTGAAGGTGGTTGAGCATTGGCATTTTAAATTATTAAAGGCAATAAACCAAACAGTAAGTCCCAAATTTTGGATCCTATACTCATAAATTGCACGTACTGGATAAATACAATAAAAATGAAGAACACACCAATAATCCAGGAAATAAAATTTACTGAAATAAAAACAGTTTCGATCATTTTTAAGCAATCTTCTTCAGTTACCATAAAATAGAACTTGAAAATAGAACATAAAATTTAAATATAAATGACAACGAGAATTCCGAAAACATACTGTGAGGTCTAACCGGGGGTAGGGAATATCTTTAAGATTCACCTATCACTTAAACGACAAACTTGTTGTGAAACAAGTCCTCGGTTGTCAAAACAAAATGGCCTTCTTAATGAAGTAACGAGTGGCTTTGGAGGGACTTGAGTTAGTGATGATAATGTGGAGATAAATGATTGTCAGATCACCTCTACTACATCAGGATTCCTAACACCAGGTGATCAATCTTATATTACGCGGGTCACCACCCGTATTACTCACGAAAAGTCAAGTGCGTGGAATGAGCGTTGAGCAAATCGAGTGAACGTCTGACAGGAGTGTTATCGAAAAGATATATTTGTATTTATTAAATGCAAAACTCATTTAATAAATCTGATTATATGATAAATACAAAATATACACAAATTGAATGGTTAATTAATTGATTACAAATGATATATATATATTCAAATAACATATTCCATCTACGCCTATCTCAATGGCTATTCTATCTATTCCTAACTTGCATATGGAAGTCTAATCTATCTTACGAACTACGCCTATCCCGCGTGTGGAGAGAGTTACAATTATCTAACAAGGCATACAACCTCAGTAGTATTTCTCGATGTCTTCGAGTATCGAGGTCTTCCTTTAATGTTCAATTGTCCGTGATATGGGAGTTGATTCGTAGATATTCCTTATAGGTTATTCCTGATTCTATAGGTTTCTTCTATCAATGGAGTGCCTTCTTCTCTTTCCTGAGATACTTGTGGCTGACTCCTAACTAACTCGTGGAGAAGCTCTTTCTATTGCTCTTCATCACATGGAAGGCTAATGGCTAACTCATGGAGAAGCCTGATAATACGTACTCTTTCTCTGAGAGACTGTTGGCTAACTTGTCGAATTTGGCACAAATTGTGCTAATATTCTTTGTCAATGTCCAAATAAAACTGATGGATTTCTCCCACGTGAAAGGATGCACAAAGGGGGTCACTTGAGGGGTAAAGGCTTCAAAATGATGTCAAACATCTATGAGATAAGGCTCCACAAAAGGAAGTTGATTTCCATCAAACCGGAATTTCTTTCCCCTTCTCTATCATGTTGGATGTGGGTTTTTGATCTTTTCTTTACATTGACTTTACCTTCCATTTGGTGTCAACACTTTTTTAACATAATGCTTTACGTTTCTAAATCTCTTTCTTTACAAATTATAGAGAATTTACACATAAAATATGGGAAGTGAAAGTATGTTCATCTCCTCTTCAAAGGAAGTTCCGCGTGACGCATCCTCTGATAAAATTTCATTAAAGTTTAACAAAATATTATATTCAATTTAAACAAGAAATTGTACAATTTATTCTATAAATTATTGACCCTAAACTACATTTTCAGTTATTTATTTATGTATTTTTTTGGAATTCTCGTTGTCATTTATATTTAAATTTTATGTTCTATTTTCAAGTTCTATTTTATGGTAACTGAAGAAGATTGGTTAAAAACAATCAAAGCCGTTTTTATTTTAGTAAATTTTATTTGCTGGATTGTTAAAGGTGTTTTTAATTTTTAGATCCCATTTCATACAATGTTTTATTAAAACATTTATGTAGATAAGCCTGTCATACAACCTACCATAAGCCTATAATATAGATAAGCTCTGAAATAATGAACAAATTAAGAGAATTTGCCATAATAATTTAATGAAATTTTAATTAACCAATTATTCTTTAATATTTTCAAAAACTGATCTTCAAAAACTGATAAAGAACACAGGCATGCCAATTTATAAATGGGCCTGCTAGACCCTAGCCCAGAGTACAAAATTTTGAAACTTATGCCTTATTTATCCATTAACAGTATATGCATTTATAACAAATTACTAATTGAATAACTAAACATTTCAAATACACTGGATAAGTAATTCAAGATATAATAAAGAAAATTACAGTAATTTGATTTGTATTGTGAATTTTAACATGGAATCTGAGACAATGGAACACCAGTTTACTAGGCTAGGTTACCTTTAACCTCTAAATCCAGGCCTTATACAGGTATATCTCACTATGG
The DNA here is from genome assembly GCF_030686945.1 of Centruroides vittatus. NCBI lineage: Eukaryota > Metazoa > Arthropoda > Arachnida > Scorpiones > Buthidae > Centruroides > Centruroides vittatus. Next base: position 639,098 of record NW_027122175.1, on the reverse strand, counting down.
CAGTTGCCAGTTGCTTGGCAGATGGCCAAGGAAGTTGAGGCATCAGCTTACTACTATGAAGGACCCAGGATTGTTTTGGGCATTCTTCTATTATTCTGAATATGATGTTTTTATAGAAAACTATAATTGATTAATTGAGTTTTGCACATACAGTCAAATGATCAATGTTCTTTTCAAGAAGTAAAATGGCTTGAGGATGAATGACGTTTAAAAAAACTGAAAACTTATTTGATTAAAGTTTCATTTGGCTGCAATTTTCAAAAATTGTAGACCTATAAATCTCAGTGGCAACCACTGATTGTCTGTTTGTTTTTCCTTAATCTCGACAACAGAGTTAAATAGATGAAATCTGACACCAGATATGGAAAGCTTCGGGGCAGGAGGCCCCAATTAACTATATACAAACTTTCAGTTTGGAAGTTCATATATAGTTAATTGTCTGAAAGCCAACATTATTTCAATTCAAACATTTTCTCCTTAAGAGAGTTAGTTATATGCCTGACATGATTCCACTGTTAACAAGAAAAGCATGATGCACAGGGAAAATTACTAAAATTACATTACCGTATTTTACGGACTAAAAGACGCTACGGACTATAAGACGCACCTGAATTTTGGAGGCAATTTTTCGAAGAAAAAAGTGCGTCTTATAGTCCGTAAAATACAGTACTAAAATTGAGAATATTGTGACAAAAAACAGCAGCCCAGCACTGTGACAATGTCACAAATAATTTCTAATTACACTATAAGTGATTATTATTTGTTTATACTTACCATTGCTATTATTATTTTATAGTTACACTTAAATTTAAAGTTGAAATATTACAATAATGAAATAATAAAAATTTTTAAAGTGCAATCAAAATAAAAGTATGAAATTTTTCCTAAGTAATAAAATAAAAACTTTTTGTTATACACTTTTATAACAAACATACTGTTTATTTTATTTAAAATATTTTGACATGAAAAATTAATAATACATTATCTCCCTCTGAATATAACAGTCTGTAATTATAACATATACACTAAAATTTATACTATAAAAAAAATTTAACAACATTTTTATTAGTTTTAATTTTATTACAAACAGTACCTCAAACCTTTCTTTATTATTAGGATAACCAGTCTCTATTTCTCTATCAAATCTTCCTGGTCTTCTTAATGACTCATCTATTAAATCAGGTTTATTTGTTGCACCAATAACAAAAACATCTGCTGCATGATCATACTGAAAATAATCACTTTATTTTATTTGATATTATTTGGAATTTTTATTTTTATATTATTATTTAATTTTTTCTTTAAACATTCCCCAAGTTTATTCAAAACATCTTATAAATTTCACAAATATGAGACAATTCATTCCTTTATAATTTTGTTTCACCTTAAATCCTTTTTCAAAATGTAGAATTCCCTATTTAAATAAAGTGTAACCACTACTATATTTACATGAATAACAAGTAAACATTTAGAATATTTAACCAAATAAAATAATAAAAAGTATAAGTAATATCCTTATTCAAACTTACATCATCATCATTTCTTGTTTTCCACTAATCACAAAGACTTGCCCAATTATTTCATCTACTATTCACATTAAATGTTTTGTGACCTATTCTGTATGTACTGTTTATTACTGATATTATTTTTATAAAACTATATTATAATAAATATTCTATGTAATATGCATAAAAGAAGACCACACAGATGGCCAGAACATGTAATGTGAATAATAAATGCAGTAAATGTGCAAGTCTTTGTGATTAGTGGCAAACAGGAAACATTTTTGTATTCTTCACAGCTTCAAATAAGAATATTACATTTAATAATATAAAAAATATAATACGACTTTACAAAGTAAACTTTGTCTTTTGTCCTTCTTTTCGCCGTTCGTACCATCAGCAGTCCTCAAAGCTTCACAATCCTCCGGAGACGACCTTTCTTTAGAGGCTACTGCCTCCGTGAAAAAATGCAAAGTAGGTAAAAGCGTCCTCTGGTATTTTGCCACAATAAAAATATTACATTTTAAGTAAAAATTAAAAGAAACAATTGTGAAGCTTTGAGGACTGCTGATGGTACAAACGGCGAAAAGAAGGACAAAAGACAAAGTTTACTTTGTAAAGTCGTATTACATTTTTTATATTATTAAATGTAATAACGCCGGCCATGTTTCTTTTAATTTTTACTTAAAAAGAATATTACAGTTTACTATCATACGTACTGAATGTTAGTAAAAAGTAATAAAAATATCAAATCATAAATAGTATATTACTGCCTTATTAAAAAGTATTTATAATTTATCTTTTAAATGAGAAAATGATCCTTCAAATTTTGATTTTGACTCTAAATGTCGATTTATCTATCTGATAAACTCTCATTTAAAAGACCAGATGATGCATTGCAAAATATCTTTAAATTAAAAAATTAAACAGAAATTCTTGTATAATTAATATATACTATATTTTGAATTATAATATGGTACATTATACTATATTGTAGCTACATTAGTAAATGATAATCAAGTAAAAAGTTTATTTATGGAGGCATAGACTTTGCAATGCTGGAAGTCGACGGTACCTAATTTATTTGTCATGTGCCACCAATTTATTTATTTAGTTTCGTATATTATCCCTCATAGTAAATAAATATTCAAGATTTAAGTATTTCTCATGATGTATAGCAAAATAGTTCACTAGTAACTAATTCAAGTTATAATATAACAACTATTATTTGAGAAATAATTGCTCTGAGTGACAGAGTACATCATTTTCTTGCAGAAAAAATGCTGGCAAGAGCTTTTGCATGACTTTCCTGTTGCATTAACAGGAAGTTAAAGAAAATGAAAAAGAAGTTAATTAATTTTCAATTATATTACAATTGACTCAGTAAAACCTTTGACTATCCAGTAAAAACATTTAATTGAAATAACAAATGTTTTCAACTTTAGTATTCGGTCTTCATCAGGTTTACAAATACTGAGATTCTAAAAACAGTCATGTGCAATGATTTAAAAAAATTTTTTAGAACATTTCCAATCTTGTGTATAAAACAGTTGTGCATGTGCATTGCCATGGATGCATATGCGTTGCTAACATATGTAGCATGCATAGCACAAATGAAAGAATATAATTATTATATATGTTACAGTAAAAACCCGTTTTTAGTTAAAATGTGTTTTAACTAGTTGAAACTAGTTTTTACTGGATGTCATTGTTATAACTAGAATTTGCTGCTAGTCAAAAATGAATTTGAGTTAAAACTAGTTTTAACTAGACAAAATGGGTTTTAACAAAATGGCTTAGTAAAAACTGTTTCGACCAAGGTCATTCAGCTAACACGTTCCTATAGTGTATGATGAATTTCGTATCGCTTTAACCCTTTTCCCCCGACATCTTGTTTACGTTTATTTTGCGATCCCTCCTAGGGCAATATAGGTCAGTCAGGCGATATTATTTTAAAAATTCACCAAAAATCAAATTATCATTATATCTATATGAAAAAAATCACTTACATTTATTAATATCTTTAGTTTTAAATACGATATTTTTCAATACATTTTATTAGACAAATTTATAAGAAAAAAATATATATATATCAGAACTGACACACAAACTTGATAATTTGTAACATTTTGTGAAAATTAACATTGTCTAGTTACATAGTTGTTTGCTGGCACTGAGCCAGAAAGACGTAGAATATTGTTTTGTACAGTTTGATATAACACTTATGCATGTATGTTTATTCCTTGTGAAATTATCGCACATTATATCAAACATTTGTTTGAAATCAAAATTTTATACTTCTATCAACTAATATAATGAATTATTATACTTTATTCACTTCATATCGAACGAGATTATATCTGTTGTTAATAAATTTTACAAAAATCGATATTTACCAAAGTAACAATGAATCGGTACCCTCGAAGTTTTGCTTAAAAAGCCAGGGTACCGATCGATCGGTGCCTTCAGGGACAAAGGGTTAATTAATGTTAATAACACAGATGTGTGACCAATATTTTCAATAAATATCGTATTAAATAATACAAATGTTTTAATCCCAATCATCACTTTATTTATTTCCCCCAAACATATTTGTGTAGCTAAAATTAGTTTTAACTAATGTTAAAAGTTAAAACTAGTTTTATCTAAAATCAAAACACGTACAGCAGTAAATTCTAGTTTTAACTAGATAAAACGGGTTTTAACAATGACATCCAGTAAAAACTAGTTTCAACTAGTTAAAACGCATTTTAACTAAAAACGGGTTTTTAATGTAACATATACACAAATAAAATTTTTATATATACAATATAAAATTTAAATAATACAAAGGCTTAAGATGAGTAATTTTCTTAAATTATGATAAATTGCTATATTTTTCAAAAAGAAATACTTTTTCTTTAAATGATGAATGATGCCATCTACAATGAGATTTTATTTAAAAAATCATTTTTATATTATAAATTATTATTATAAAAGCAAATGCCTTATTTTTGAGATAGGTGCGAATTTTTGAAAAATTTTAAATATCAATAATCAGTAAAATTTTCGTTAAGTCAGACCTTAGGAGATAATGTCACATGACCCACTCCATCTCCCTCTCGACTTATAATTTCCAAAATCGATGTATCACGTACAGAAATAATCCTGCCAAGTTCCAATATTTATGGTTCATCCAGTCCTGAGACATAATGTAAAATACATTTCAATACATTTTGTAAGATGCTTTTGGGTTATTTTATATTTTTGGGTTCCTGGAGTGCCAAAATATTGAGAAATGCAAAAGTGAAAAAATTTTGACTGATCTCCATACTTTTTCTATGTTATATTCTATAACAGCCAGGAAAGTAATATAACATTCAGAAATTTTCCTCCAATACTGTAAATCTTATATAGAAATCAAATAAATGCTTCTCATAAGTTCATAACTAATAACCAACTGTCAAAAATATATTTATTTTTCGTTAAAAGTATATAATTATATTTTTTATCTTTTTAAAAGACTATACTCACAGATAAACTATCCATTAATGTCGACAATGTTGCAAGCACTCTCCTTTCGACTTGTAGAGAAGAATCTTGATTTTTCGGGCAAAGAACATCAAATTCATCAATAAATATAATACTCGGTGCTCTGAAAATTAAATGCAATAGTAATTGTAACATATTATAGTTTACAGAAATTAAAATAAATGGTTTATGCTGATTATTTAGTTTTGATTCTTGTTATTTTAATAAATACTGTAATTAGTTTATGTAATATACTTGATATATATTTGTAAAATAGCACTTATAAAGACAGAATTTGTTTAAATAATATACAGCATTTACATTCCAACATCTTGGAATGTAAATGTAAAAATGCTGAATTGGGTTTTTTTTTTATTCCAAGACTTCTTTATTTTATACATTATTTTTAAAGGATCAAACCAAAATTTAAACGAAAGATAAAAATAATTTGGTATCTTCCATTCCAAACCTAATAACCGGTGCAAAACAATTATATTTCTGGCTAACGTTTTCGGTCCCTCCACTGAGACCTTCCTCAAGCCTATATTTCTTCTTACACGATCTTTTTCAAAACGATTTTCGAACAATCGAACCTTTAAAATTTTCCGTTATGCACGTGCCACCCGATTAATCGGGTGGCACGTGCATAACGGAAAATTTTTAAATTTTTTCAGCTTCAGTTCAGCCAGCTACAAGGGGTTTAGCACCACTTATTTTTAGATGTTAAATTCCATATGAACCATGTAATGCTATAATGTTGTAAATACCAAAAAACAGAACTTTTCAGGAGATAAAAAAATACTTTTTCTGGTGAATGGGTTCCCTTCAAGACTTGAAAGAATTCATTTCAATTTTACAATAAAACGGTAAAAAAACTCGCTCGGTTACAAATTCTCTGGAGTAACAAAATGATGTAAACATAAGCCATAACATTTTAAGTGCCAAAAGTCACATTACTTGCAGTCTGGCACTTAAAATGCTATGGCTTGCACATAAATTCAACTTCAAAATACAACCACTTACAGTACAACTATCGCCACAACATTTTTTTTGCCACAGCAAACATTGCATTTACAATATTACAGCATTACATGTTTCATATAGGTCAAAAACATTCAAGTTTTATTAAATTTGTTTTCATTTTATAACAAGACTTCATGCACACTAAAAAAACTGCATGTATTCAATTTATATATAGCGCACAGAATTTTATATAAGTAAATCCGTGAGTGCCTTGACATTTTCTATTTCTTTGTTGGATCAATCAAATATATGTGGTATAATAATTTTTTATATTTTATGGAAATCTTCTATCTAATTTAATTTTAATCAAGGAATAAAATATAAATACATTTAAATATTAATATATTATCACTAATTTTGTAAATACTTATAAAGTTGTCAGCATATTCTAATCTACCGATGACTTTATGTAATGAAAACAATATTTCAATTCTACCATTAAAGTTTTCATGAAAGAATAAAAAGTCTTTATTGCAAATTATAATATAAAATAATCTATTAATCATATTATTAGACTGTAATATTATATGGGTTATAAGTGATATTTTTAGTACATAAGATATATTAAAATTAATATTAATCTTGCACACTCTTACCTTCTTTTAGCTTCAGAAAAGATCTCTCTCAGTTTGGCTTCACTTTCTCCATAATATCTAAACATATATTCAGACAACTAAATAACAGCAAATATCAACAGATATAATAAATAAACTCTAACTTTTCTAATAAAACTCAAACTCTGCTTTCTTGCTATAAATTTAAATTAAGTTAATGTTTCTCTATCAACATTGTGCAATCATCAATATTAAAGCCAGATGACAGCAAATAGAAGTATGTGCATGACAGCACAATTAATAAGTCTTTTGAAGAATTCTACAGAAATGTTAGTTAATTTAATAAATTTGTGATTCAATAAAGCAGAATTTGGGTCAGCAATTAACATGATAAAAATATCAAATATTATATATAAAATTTATTAAAACTAAAATAAACTAAGAACATGTATAGATATATATTATATGTATACTGTATTTCCTCAATTAAACCCCAATCTCAAATAAACTCCTGGTTGAAAAACATTGGAAACATGTTGAAGCGCTGCATGGTATAAGATAATGTAGCTTAAAGTAACAGGTAAGGAATTTAACTAAAATTCCTCCTCTTCAAATTCTCTACAGTTGGATGGGACTTTCTACTCCAAGTTTCACGGAAACAGTTTTTGAAAGTAAAACTGTAAATGATGTTGAATACAATTAACAAATAGTTTTGATAATTCAGAAAATGTATGAGTAATTAAATCATTTCTTTCAATTTTTACCCATTCATCTCCATTTGCAAAGTATCTCCTGGGGTTAATTTAAAGACCCCAGGTTTTCAAATAAAACCTGGGAATAAATGCATTTTCAAAATAAACCTCCGGGTTTAATCAAGAATATAAATATTATAATATATAAAAGAAAGCAAAACAAATATTGCCATTATGCATATTTTATAATGATTAGTAGTAATTCTTTTTTTCTTTTCTATATATTATAATTTTTATAATTTGCTTATTTTAATTTGTATATTTTTCATATATTTTATATTTCTTATACATTGCTTTTTGGGATTTTGTTTGTTTGTTTATGGGGGAAGTAATATTCTTTCTGAATAAACTTTACTGTAATAAAGAATAATGGTGTGCTTGATATTATTATTTCATCAATCTTGGATAATCAATGCAGCCAACTTGAAAAGATGTGCTTGAAAATTGACTTAAAACTTGAAAAATTTTAGTGCCATTTTCTTGAGAATACATGAAAAGTGGGTCACACTGGTGAATGTTGGTTTCCACTGGTGAATGTTCACATTCAGAAAGAACAAAATAGTAGTTAAAGCAGTCCTAAAAATAAGTTTCCAATAATATTTGCCTTTTTTTCCTCCTTAAATAATTTTAGCTCTTATATACAAAAATTATTTTTATATATACTGGTACATCCACTTCATAAAAACCATGTAATTTATATGAATTAGCAGCACTCAATGACAAGTTTCTCATGTAAACAATGACTCATGTAAACAAAATTTAAATAATTTTATATTATAATAATATAATGAAAGCAAATACTTTAAATTTTATAATAATATAATAGTTTCAAATGGTTATGTGTAAATATTTTATATGGCTGTAACCATCTGAAAAGGGAAAGGGAAATTCCAAATTACAAATTATTGTTGAATTTAATCCTATTTATTATACATTTTCTACTTTAACATGTAAAAACAAATTATATAATACATGATGAATACTCATTTATCTAATGAATATGTAAGATTTATTACAATATAAAACACATGAAACAAATTGTAAAAGCTGAAGAGAGACTCAAACACACTTAAAAATGGGATTATTTCCAGTAAGAATTCAGCTAATTATAAATATAAACAACTTTACCAAACCTGATACATTGCAATAACACCTTCAACTGTGGTAAATCATTGGGCTAAAATATGGCAATAATAATTATAAATTACTAATAAATTTTGCCCTAGAGGAAGGCATTAAGTGCCATCTCGTATTAAATTTAATAATTATAATTTAATTAAACAATTCTAAATTAAATTGGAAGAAAAGAATCAGCCCAGAGCGAGACTAAAAACCCACAACTACCACTTACCATGCAGATGCATTGCCATTAACACTACCCAGACCTCCAGTCTGATCTCCCCCTCCAATACATTTAACATTACAATATAACCATCATCAGTTACTACAGCCTGATGGTTTACAGCAGTTGAAGGTGTTAAGCTAATTATAAAATTTGGACTAAAATCAAATTTCAAAATATATTTACTAATAAGCAGTTAAACTTATTAGTAATTACATGATTACATCAGTAACCAATATCACTTCCTAAGCCTTTTAAATTTCCGGTACTCCATACGAAAATTAACAACTAATTAACTAACGTTTTCGATCGCCTCCGCGATCTTCGTCAGGTTTTATCGACGGTTTTGAAATAGAATGCAAAAAGAATTATTTCAAAATTCAAACGATTGAACCTCTCCCGCGTGCAATAATTGTGAATGATCTAACATGCAATTAATCTCCCTGATACCATCATAAAAATGCCTCTGTCCATCCATACAGGAATACTACACTATCCTGAGATGCTACCATTAGTACATCAGTAATTAACTACACTTTACTAACCTTTAACATGCAGTCTATTTTATTAATGTAATCTAACATTTTCAATGAAATTGACTTTTATCAGGATTGAAACAATTTTTTCATCTATGGTGAATGAAACAATTAAAGAATGTTTTTTCTTTAATCGTTTCATTCGTCATAGATGAAAAAATTGTTTCAATCCTGACAAAAGTCAATTTCATTGAAAATGTTAGATTACATTAATAAAATAGACTGCATGTTAAAGGTTAGTAAAGTGTAGTTATTTTCAGTAAGTGCAGTTTGAGAAGAATTAGTAATTTAATTACATCAGTAGCAATCACACTTTGCAATTTTCAATCATGCAGACAACCACAATCATGACAGCTATTCCCATTAATTTACTTCCAAACACTGTGTGAGTGCAACTATTACTAAAAGTTTGTTATTCTCACATCAATTGCACCGATAAACAAATATTTTCGTAATAGCAGATTCACAACAGTGAAAGAAGCATTTTGTTATTCTGAAATATCTTCATGTTTACATCATCCTGACCATTTAAGATAATGGTAAACTGAAGCACAGAGTTTGGAATGACAATAGAATAGATCAATAAGTACAAATTCTTGTGAAATTTCTTCATTAAATTAAAGTTTTTCTGTTTTTGTTGAAAACTATAAAGGATGACTGTTTGGTTTATTTTTCTAATTCAGTGGTTCTCAAAGTGGGTGTCGCGGGCACCCTAAGGTGCCGCGAAATTTTTATATAATTAAATTAAAATTACTTAAGATAATGGAATTAAAGTATTAAATTAAATAAATAATTAAAACAATTATAAAAATTGAATATTGGGTTTTTCTACTAATCTTGTTACGTCGCCACGTGTCTCAGTGACTCGATAATTGCCGATACGTAAATACTAGAAAAAAAGGAACTAGTTACTAGTTGTCTGTTCTTCTGTTCCTGCAGCGAGTAGAAGTGCAATATAAATGTGTTGAATGCAGTAAGTAGCTGTTTTTATTATTGTTATATGTTCAGACAATAACGAAAAAGCATCATATAAAAGTATTTTTCTTCTTTACAACAAGAAAAGATAAATTATTAAAAGTATCTGGTGATAAAATGAGCTTTCAATTTTTTATGATTTACTAGTGCTAATTGATTCCTTGGCTTTGCTACCAGTAACCACTTCTTGATCATTAGAATATTCAAGTTTTCTTTTTTTAATGAAAAAATTATTCATGATATTGAACGACATAATTAACTTCAATATTTTATTATAAAATTTAATTACAAGTTAAAATAATAACTTTTGTTTTGAATGTTTTTGTGTTGTTTGGAAATAAACTTACTTACTCTAATAAACTTTTATTTTTTTCAAAGACTTTTCATCCTTCATATCTTTACTAACCATAAATAAGCAAAAATAAATAAATAAATAAATAAAATAAATAATAATAATAGGGGTGCCGTAAATTTTGATTAATAATTTCAGCATGCCACCACACACAAAAGTTTGAGAAACACTGTTCTAATTATACAACATCAATAGTAACCTAAACTGTTAACCATTAGCAGAATTTTATTCACCAATTTCTGCTGTCTTCAATGTGTGATTTGCACATAACACTTGTAGCTGTTTTAGTTGCAGATGCCTAAATAGCTGAAAATTGCAAAGGGTAACAGCTGCTTTAGTAATTAGCTCAATTCTAACCTAAAATTAATTTGGCTTTGATATAATTGGCTATTAAAATTAAACTCTTATTTATATTTATATGTGAGTAAATATAAGAAGAAACTAAATATTCTGTTACTAAACCAAAAATGGGAAATTTCCTGCCTTTTGTGGTTTTTAGAGTAACCTGATAAAAGTTTAATTTTGCTATCATGATAAAATTCAAAATTCATTCGTACATAGCTACAACAAGTAAAATTAAACTTTTTCATTATAGAAATATGCTTCATGTTCTCTTTTTCGATAAAGACGTATCTAAGTACACTTTATATGTATACCTATATACAATTGGGATATGTATACAGGTATACCTTGAGTTACGTTGTTCTCGATTATGTCGTTTGTCAAAAAAGTATATGGAAAAATAAAAATCAAGTTTAAGTCATTTTATTCAATTTTACATCCGTCCGCCACAAATACTGAAGTCGTAATATCACTAGAAAAGCGTTAAAAGTGCATAAAATCATATTAAAATATGTACATTTACAGTAAATGTTAATATAATCATCATACATCCTAGAGAACAAAACATGAAAACGTGTGTTTCTGTGTTGTCATCTTATTTAACAGTCTTTAAGTGCTCATTATTGGCATTTTCCACCATAGTTTCAACTTACGTCATAACTACACAAGTAAATTCAACTTACATTATTTTTCAACTTACATCGCCTCTCCTGGAACCAATTACAGACATAAGGCAAGGTATACCTGTATTAAATGTGTACATTTTTGCCATCTAAAGTATATCATGCAGCATTACAAATTCTTTTTAAAATATAATTTGGCCTTCTTATTAAAAAACATTCCTTATTTCTGATTTTGACATTAATTAAAATCAGTATGAACCTGATGATTATCACTATAAGTGATCAAAAATATTTGTTTTCCATTAATTTGATGATTGGAAAAAGCTTTATTTTTTTTTATCCGAATATAACTCATACCTGCTATATATCTCACCACCATTAATTAAAATAAAATTAACTTGATATTCATTAGGAATTGCATTTCCTATCATTGTTTTGCCTGTACCAGATGGACCATGAAGAATAATTCCTTTTGGCAACTGCACACCTATAAATATAAAATTTAAAAATGAAATGCAAATAAATAAAAATTAATTTAAATTAAGAAACTAAACCTCTACTGCCCAGTATGTACAGTAATATGCACAAAAACAAATAAATATGTGTACAAATTATATGTTGTACATTAAAGATTCACTTTCTTTTATTTAAATGAAATGCACATTTATATATTTTAACTACAACTTTATATTAATTTGTATAAAATTACTTGTAAATTATACAAACTGATGGGTCAGAAAGTGAGAAGTAACTATTCTGATTAATGAATCAGCAGGTGAAAGAAGCATAATTGTACAGAAAATCAAAAGAGTAAGAATCTTCATTGATGCATATTGATAAATCACAAAGATAAAAAAAACTCTATTCTACAAACTATTGAACCCAACCTATTGGTCTATTTCCTGTTCCAACAGAAAGAAGACCTGAATTCAAAATGTTTAATCAAAAGGATAGAAAAACACATCTGTATACAAACTGAAGAAAACATCTAGCCAGATCACAACTGAATATTATTATAGGAAGGAAAAACTTGTTATTTCAAGATATTTTCATAGTGATGATAAATTAGTTGTAATATTAATAAATAAATATAATAAAAAAATTACAGTGGTAGCTTATACTTCAAATGATTCTAACTTCAAACATTCCATCCAAAGTTTGAATTGATTTGATTTGATGTTAAAGATAAGAAGGGCTAAAAAACAATAATCTTTAAAAATTGTAAAATTTTTAAAAATAAACGAGTTTCAAAAAATTAACTCTTTTTTATCCGATTTCGAATGAGCTAAGAACTGAGATGGACGCTGAAAATTAACAAATATTCCTTACTTTATTGTTCTTAAGTAAGGAATATTTGTTAATTTTCAGCGTCCATCTCAGTTCTTAGCTCATTCGAAATCGGATAAAAAAGAGTTAATTTTTTGAAACTCGTTTATTTTTAAAAATTTTACAATTTTTAAAGATTATTGTTTTTTAACGTATACACTAACCGATCCCATTGCTTGATATTTATTATTTAATAAGAAGGGCTATCTGTTATAACACAGACTTAACCCTGTAGGAAACGGAAAAAAGAAATTAGGAAAGTAAGAAGTTAGGTAGAAGAGGAAACACAGGGTGATAGGAAAGTGTGAAAAGAAGCTACCAGGGGCCCTCACGGGACAAATGAGAACATTATGTACAGTGTTGCCGAGCATGCTACGAGGCACTTCCCCGTCCACATATCGGTTTTGCAGTCTTAACTCTTAACGAATACAATTAGTAAGTGCGAATACAATGAGATAAAGTGTATATCAGTATACAGGAGGACTTATCCTGTTCATAAAGCTTTTCTGATTAATACCAGTATTCAATAAACACATGAAAATTAATGGTTGGAAGTAGGATACAGTTTACATTATATGGTAGTCGGGAGAGCTTATCCCGATCGCAATGTAAAGTGTTAACAATGAATATGTACAAATTGACAGTTGCAAAGCAAATAACAGCAGTATCAGTTTATATACAAAGCAGAGTAAAAGCACCCTTGCACCAGGGGACTAGGCCGCAGGATACATGGACATAAACAATGTAGAAGTGTTGACGGTCAGATCACCGCTTTCAAAGTCAATTTCATTTTCAATGTGGAGGGAGAGAGGGACAGAGTTGTATCCCAACTGCTAGGCCCCTCCTCCTACCCATTGGGTTAACCTAGAACCCCTCCAGAAAACGATTTCGTAGAAGCTGTACTTTACCAGCTGGAGACATGACAACAACAGGGGTGATCGATGATTAATTGTGGAAGACACTGGTAAAACAGTTTAAATAGTCTAAGTATAGGAGGACTTGTCTTTTCACACTTGTTGGTTTCCTTGGGTACTTCGGTTGGTGCTAAGTTGCTCGCTTGTAGGTGGGGCAAGTGCTCTGCTGTCTTTGATGAATGTTGTCAAGGCTTTCAGTAGATTGGTGTCTGCGAAGAATCGTTGATCTCCAGGTGGCCAATTGTAGCCTTCTTGTAGACAAGTCCCGATGAGTTTCAGTCTTTGTTCGCTGTACTTGGAACAGTCGTAAATCAAGTGGTTTACATTGTCCTTTTCGTGTATGTCTATTTCACAATAATCCGAATCTGTTTTGTTGAAACGTTTTAAATAAGTGTTAAATGCCCCATGTCCAGTAAGGCATTGCGTAAGCTCGTAGCTTGGTTGGAAAGTCTTGATTTTTTGACGTCCCTCAATCGAAGGGATGAAGCTATAGCATTGCCTCCCAGTGTTTGAGCTGTCCCAGTCTTGTTGCCACAGTATTCTAATTTCTTCTTTAATATATTGCTGAACATAGCTGATCGAGTATTTTGTATAGGTGACTATAGTATTGGTTCTTGCCCTCTTCGCCAATCTGTCTGCAAGCTCGTTGCCCTCATGTCTGCTGTGGCTCGGTATCCAATTGAAAGATATATTTGTTTGTTGGCCGATCTCATTTGCTAGGGCTATTAGGTCTGAGGCGAGGGCAGAGCTGTTCTTCCCATTTTTAAGTATGTAAAGAGCGGCCTTACTATCCGTGAAGACAGTTAGGTTTCTCGTTTCCAGTTGTAGTTGTTTTACATATGAGATGGCCCTATAAATTCCCCATAACTCTGCCTGGGTTATGGTGCATTCATTTGCCAATCTTAGGCTTGCTTGATAGATTGTCCCTTTTTTGTTCCTAATAATCAGTCCTGAGCCCACGCCCTGCTCATCCCTTGAACCGTCCGTATATATTATAATTTGTTGTGCTTTCCTGTGGTTATTGGTATTGTCATAATCCAGGACGACTTCATATTGGCTTATCCTTCTTGGATCAATTGGTTGGTTACTGTCTTTTTGTTTGATGTCGATTTTTCTGATAAATTTAGAGATGTTCTTTGAATTATCTGGTGGCAAGACCTCTGTTTTTTGTAATTGTTCTAAATCCTTGTCCGAGATATTTGTGAAGTTTTTGTTTAGCAAGAACCAATTCCATGTTGTTTGTTTAGCCTTCAGATGTATCGGTGTTAGATTGGCTATAACCAGCAGGGCATCTGTCGGTGCTGTTCGGTATGCCCTACACATCCTAATCCAAAGTTTGAATTCTAAATTCAAGTAATCTAGAGTTCAAACAATGCTTCTACATTTCAACTATGCTTCCAGTGAAAAATGCACTTACTATATAAATTTGATCTTTTTTTGCACCCAATCACCTCACACAGTTGTCATGAAAACATCTCTTGCATTACATTTCTGTATTTTCAGTGCTTTTATCACTTTATTTTTGGTGTATATGAGTTTATATATAAAATCCTACCTATTTACAATAGCACCTGAGAAGTGTGTGGAAGCAATTTAGCTTAAGAAAGCCATACTGTCGGTAATTTAGGTGAAAAAGAAACTTATTGTGAAGCATAAAAATAACACATTGCGGCAGATTTGGTAGCAAAGTTGACAGTGGACAACAAGTAAATGCAATTTTCATTTTACTATTTATTATTTAATGACTGCATATTTTAGTTTATTATTTACTGTATTTAATTGTTATTGTTATTTTAAATTATGTGTATTTATTGTTTAAGTTTATTGTAACGTGATTGTTTAGGATTTAGGAATGCATTGATTCACTTTACATTTTTTAAATGAAGAAAATTGATTTGGACTTAGAACAAGTCAGAGTTCAAACAAGCTCTTGAAATACATTTAATTTCAAGTATGAAGCACTACTGTATATGTTTTCATGACATTACTATACTTCAATTTAAAAAACAAAATTCATATACTAAAATAATTTAACTGACTCCTTGACTGTCAAGATAAATGATGATAGATATAAAATGTATAAAGTGAAACTTCTCTAACTTGAATCTCTAATGGGCAGGAAAAACTTACAGTTACAGACAATTTCAGTTAGAGAACAATAAGGTAAAAATGCAGATTCTGAATACATTTGTATTTTTACTTCTCTTGTATTATATAAAGAATCTTTAATAGATTTTGTTTTAAACAGCCTGTGTAATGCCTTCCAGCAAAATGTTCAACATAACTAATGGAATCAAACAGTTTTCCTAGTAAATCTTGCTGAGATAAAGTGAGAGGTCCTCTTTCTTTTGACTGGAATGTTGTCTGCAAATGGGTATTAGACAGTAGATACAACTAACTGTCTGAAAATTTCATGGAAATCCAATAAGAAGGATCACTTTATATAGAATAAATATTAAAAATTGAGTTGGGGAAGTTAAAAGTAACACAAAGTTAGGGAAATTTTAAAACTCACGCCAAAAGTTGTATAATGTCTTGATAACAAACACCCAAAAACTCTTAAATTCACACAGCGGGCAGTGAATGCTGCATGAATTTATGAGTTTTCGAACATTCTCTAAAGCTTGTTGCACATTACTAACGGTTTTACTGCATGTTTGATTCAAAAATCTATAAGAATTTTCTGTTCTCCTTGGAACACTCTGCATGTTCTTTTCTTTTATATTGTTCTTTTTCGCCTGAGGACGACAAATTTATACTCGTCAAAAGTACTTGCGATATAAGATATACTGTATTAACGCTGAACTCAGTGCTTGTTATCAAGAAATTAAGAAAGTAACACAAATTCGTGTCAGGAAACTGTGAAAACCTTCAACTTGGAGAAAATTTGTGTTAAGGAAATTCAAGTTGAAGATGTTAAATTCCTATGTGCTTCCATTAACACCTTCCAAGTGCTTCATTTTCTCGAAGTTAAATATTTGAGTTACAGATGTTTGAGTTAGAGAAGTTTTACTATATGAAGAACCGTCATAGTTAAAAAAACAAAAGTCTATGCATGCTAAAACACGTATAAAGTTTTGTTTTCTTTTTGTTAGGGGATCATTAACACTAAAATCTATAAATCTTTCAATATTTTAACCTATTTAGTATAGAAATAAGAAACTTCAATATTCCTTACTTAATTATAATAAAAATGTTTACAAACCTTTTATTCTGAAATATCTTGGACATATTATCGGATATATCAGTTCTTTCAGCAGACTAATCTGACGATCTAAACCACCAATTTTATCAAATGTTATTTTTATATCCGAAGTATCATCTTTTTGTGTCTCATTCACAAATTTGATATTTGTCTTCATTGTTATCAAATAAAACTGAATTTCATCTTCAGCTCTCTTTAAATAATCATCTCTTAATACAGGCGAATCTTTAACAGTAAATAAATTTGATAAACTTCTATTTGTGTTCAAAGGTGTAGAACATAATAATGATGTTTCGCTTCCAGAAACCTCTGAATTAAAATCTGTTTCTGTCCTGTTATGATATTCTTTACTTTTAGAAATTTCTGATTTACTATTTACATCAGGTTCATCAATTGATTCTTCTAATTTTAGTGCATCCATTTTAAAAGAAAGACAATCAGGAGAATTTCTTATCTGATTCTCATCATCACAATTTTCTCCAACAACATCTACAATCTTTAACTGGTAAATATTTCCAAAATATGAAAAAGATAATTTTGTTCCAAATGTCACATAAGTATCATCTGTAATAAATTTATTATTCATGAAAATATAATTTTTATAACTCTAAATTATCATAAATTTCAATTAAAATATAAAAATTATTGTTTAGAAAGAATTCAATATATTACAGGAGAGCATCGATTATCCAAAATAATTCGACTGGAATTGTTCGGATAACTGATCATTTATGAAAAACATATTAAGAACAAAACTGTACTGTATATATTTTGTATCACACGCCTTACAAATTAATATACTACTATATGTAAGGTATTTAAGTAGGCCTGCAGTTTAAGATGGCAGGGTGGGGGAGTGTGCTGCAGCACCACAGCACTAGGGAAAATTTGAATTTGCCGACTAGAATGCCTTTGGTTAACCAATGTTTTGCTTGATCGGTATTCAGATAATCAATGCTCTACTGTATATATATTTTGAAAAAAAATTTTTTAAAATCTTTTCCATAGCCATATTTACACCTAAGATTCAAGAGTTAGAGTTAAAACTTAACCAATTACCATACCTTTTTAGTTTGTGAATGCTCATTGGTTAACTTCTAACTCTAATTCTTGATCCTTGGTTTTAAATACAGATATTATGTTTCAAATTTTTCCAGTTATTGTGATGTTTATAGCTATTTTTTTGTTTAATGAACAAAGAGATCATCTGTAATTTAATTGTGCAGCTAACACATCCAGTAATAAGCTAAAAGTGTCATTATACATGTTTATACTTTGGATACTGGTACCATTCAATAACAATTATATTTACACTAAATAAAGACAATATTAGGAATTTATAAAAGATATGTTAATGCATTTGGTAGATCAAAGCTAGATATTTATTATCATGTATTGGATCATTTAATATCCAAGCAGTGGTATTATTAATATTTGTGCAACCTGTGCTATTCAACATAGCTGAAATTTGAGAAATCTCTACAACACTCCAGGAAAAACATGAAAAACAATGCCAATTTTTTTAACAAATTGTATGAAGACCAAAGCTTAACTTCAAAGAACAGGTTTTCAAAAGTGTAACCCCATCTGTATCATTACAAATTATCCTATGCAATGTAGGCTGGGGATTCCAGTGGCAGTATATACCTAATTTTTCTAAAGGCTTGGCATATACGTAAAGAAGTGACCTAGGTATGGAAATTTGGAGTTTTTGCTATACGCTATACAAAATCCACTAACTGGCTCAGGTTTAAAGTAGACCGCATTTCTTTATGCAGCACTCGAGAAGCACTATACAGCGGACACACTGAAACCCGTTTCTAAATGCAGCGCTGCAATGTAGCAAACCGTTTCTAAATGTTTGCTGCAAGAAGCTGCTGCAGTGAAGATAAAGCAGCTTTTACGTTCGCTACACGTGTAAATCAAAATGGACACTTCCATGTATAATGTTGTATTAACCAGCAAAAATTAAAATCGAGGTAACTGTCAACAAGAACATCATGGAAAGATTAACAATAGGCAAATCAGGTTTACAGATTAAATGTACTTTCGAATTATTAAAGTAAAGCCATTATCGATGGTTTTTATATAATTCACTTAAATATAATATAATAATTAATATATTTCATATAACACTTCAATGTACAGACTGAATAGACAATAATTGAAAATTATTCAGTTATTATTGTATATGAGTTCTTGTATTGTGAGATTTGATTAGAATTTATATATTTTCCAGACAATGCCTTTAAAGAACAATATTTTAAATTAATGTTTTCCAGCCATGAGAGCACAGAAAATAAAGGTTAGATAATTTAATAGATTATATAATTTAAAAAATATTTATTTTGTAAAATGTAAATGAAATAGTTTAAATTATATTTAAATAGTTATATGTATGCCTGATATTCTGAGATATGTTTAAGTAAAACTTAAAATGTGGATAAATGAAAAAAGTAATCTTATTATTTTAAATTGCAGTTACCTCAGATTTAAATCTTAAAAATACTAGTACGGCCTCAGTTTTATCAAATAACGAAAACGACAAATCAGATTCTGTAAGTATTTAATTGTATTAGGTTTATTTAAAATATATATTCTTTATACTTTTGTTATCGAATAACACGTCAAAGTAGCCTTTTTACCTAGTAACAGTACTGTTTACGTGTAAATTTTATTAAACTATTTTAAATATGCTGATGAAACTTCATTTTTCATAGGAAACTGTTTGGACATCATTTGCTGTGAAAAAACTTATTGAAATTTGGCAAGAAATGGATTCATTATTTGAGAAATCAAATTGCAAAAAAGTTAAACTATGGGAGAGATGCCAGTTTAAAAATGAAAAAAGAAGATATCAACATAGGAGCAGTGGAGTGTGATCGGAAGTGGTGAAATTTAATACTAACTTATAGGAGGAGGAAAGACCAGATGAGAAAATCTGGAAGTGGTCGACTTCCTTTTTGGGAATTCCATGAAGATTTCAACCACTTCTTTGGTTTAAAAGATAACGTTAGTCCTCCTCCTGAAACACTGTTAGCTTCGATGGTACCTTCGAATTTCAAACTTAATGAAAATTTTGAGAAAAGAGCAGCACCAGCATCGCTACCTCCATCACCACCACGAAAGAAAAAAAAAATCATCATCTGAGCCTCCAGAGTGGTTTCTACATTATATTAAAATTAAAAAACAGGAAGAATCAGAGGAAAAAAGGTGGAAGAAATTAGCAGAAATTGAGAATGAAAAATTAAAAATTTTACAAGACATTAAATATAGTTAAAAACAAGTAATTAAAATAGTAAAATTATTTATTCATTTATGGTTTTTAAATAAAATTTAAAATTTATATTATTTGTGTATTTTAAGTCATTTATTTTTATTTTAAAAAAGAAACCTTGAGATAATTTATTTGAATTTTCAGTTATCATGATAAAAAACATTTATTTAGTTTTCGTTTTTTGTTTTTAATAAGTGCAGCAAACATCAGATAATTAATCTAATAAATAGTAAATACATCTACCGACAGTTGAACATATTTATGTGGTGAACATAGTAAAATAATATTTCTGACACTTAGAATATTTCAAATATATTTTCTCTCTCCTACATGAGACACCTTCCTTGTCTTGAAGCGCATTCTTTTCAATTTTGAAATAATTTAAATATACATACTTGACAGACTTTCTTATAAAATTTTAAATTTGATTAACTTTTCAAATTTCATACATATAAGGTTCCTACTCAAATGTTTGTTTTAAATTCCATAACGTCCCGACCAACTTTGTAAATTCCAACCCTCACAGTACAACACATTGACAAAATAAAACAGTATATGACTTACTATGCAAATATGCTATTGCTTTTTCAAGTTCTTAATTAGTTATTTTTTCTAATTAACAATTACATAATTTTTATAATTGTTGAATAATTGAAATCAAAATGTTTTACTAAATTAAAAATAGTTTATTCTGTTATTAATCCACAACCATAAATCTATGTGGCTTTGAAAAAAATAAAAAGCCATTATTATTCATTAACAAACCCTGTATAATCCACGTACAAAAGTAAATATTTATTAAATTTATCTCTTAATAAATTTCCTGAACTTTATAAAAAAAATATTAATGAATTGGAAAAACTCAATGTTATACAATCAAAATTATTAATATAAATAATACCATTTAAATTAAAAATTATTTAACTTTTTTGTACCTTGTAATCATTTTTTTTTTTTATCGGTTCATTAAAATCGGCCCTCAAACTGAGTGTAAGCAGTAATTGAGAGAAATTCATAGTTTAAATATTTTAATTTACAATCAATGTTGACTATTAAGAGTATTACAGACTTTTCTCTAGAATTCATAATACTGAATAATTTATACAGCTGTTAAAATTTACAAATGACAATTGATATTGCTAAATAATATAAAAGAGTGTTTTAGAAGTTAGATAAAATGGCCTTAGTGGGAAAATAATTTCAATATGAGAAATTTTCCTTTTTACAATATTTTTTGGTATTCATTACTTGGAAGTTCATCCTTAACTGAAATTTTTAAACCTTATAAAAATTCATTCTGAGTTTGCTGTCATAAATTTTTTATTTTTGGATTGCCAAAATGTCTGTGCTAAAATAAAAATAATAGTAGCACTAAATTCAATTTTATTTCTATTAATCAACATACTGCATCAAGTTTATAATTGTATATGCTATCCTACAATGATGAAAACATGTACTTAAAGCATTCTTTTAATTTTAATCTAAAATATTTGTTAACTTATCAGTTTAGTGTTGTTTGGCAAATTGTATGATAGGTTTAATTGCCTATATGTATAATTTAATTTGAATTTTCTAAACTATGATGATAATTAATTAATAACAAAAAAAATCAACAAGGTAGCAAATTTCCTGACTGAGGATTTCTGTCAAATTTCCTACTTTCCATGACTTTCCAAACACTAATGAAAATCCCTCATTTTCCAGGTGCATCAGAAAGAACCCTGTACATAACAATATTACAAATGTAATGTGTTAAAATAAAATGTACTCATACAAAAAAAATACAAGATTGTATAACTAATTTAAATCTAAATTTTATTTTATATGTACAGTTTCATACAAAATGATGCATTTTACTTCTCCATCAAGAAATCTGCAATTCTACTTCGTTTTTCTACGGCAGCTGCACGATTTTGTGTTTTTTCAGGAAAATCATCATCGTCATCACAGTTATCAAGTAAGATGTCTTCTGGAATATCCTTTTCTCCTTTCTTAATGCATAAATTATGCAAAATGCATGCAGTCATAACCACTTTAGACATGGCTGCGATATTTTCCATGTCTAAATATTTAAGTCTGCGGAAACATCCTTTCAAAAGTCCTATAGTTTGTTCCACAACTACTCTGACAGAACTGTGTCTTTTATTATAAGTTTCCTGTTTTATAGTGAGAGTACCATAATCCTTAAGTGGTACCAATAAAAAGTATCTAAAGGATATGCAGAATCACCTAACAAATAATAATTGTTTCCTAAATATTTTTTTGGTTCCTGCAGTAATAAATTGTATATTGGGCTTTGTTTCTACACCCGAGAGTCATTGGAACTTCCAGGCCATCCAACAAAATCATAGATTATCTGCATTTCTGCATCACAAATTATTTGTAACAAAATGGAAATGTCTTCCTTTTCTGTTATAATAACTTTGGCTATCTTTTTTAGGTGCCTTTATAAATATGTGTTCCATCAACACATCCAACTGCACCCAGCAATGGAATCTTCCGTAATTGCTCAAACTTGTGTACGATGTCTTCCAAATTGTTTGATGACCACTTAATAAAATTACTCAACATGGAACAAATTTTATTACAGAAATTCATAAAACTCCTGTAAGCATGACTTTTATTTAAACCAAATCTATCAGAAATGCCTCTGAAAGACTCTTGATTAGCAAGGGTCCATATACTTAACAAAACTTCTTTGTCTGTGGAAATACAAGGTCAACCCATCTTTTTATTACTTCTTGTTGTATTTATCAACTTTATAAGTTCCTATAAAAATAAACGATAAGTTTTATTTAATGAACAAGAAAAAATAACAGGCAGAAACATGTAATTAATATTATAGTGCATACAGTAGACTAACTTAATTTATGAATGTTAACTAAACAAAAGAACAGTATCATTGCACTATGCTGACAAGAAAAAATATATTATTAATTAATTTCCAAAACTTAAATGTAATTATAATTCGATTAACTTAACGAATATCAAAATTTGATTCATTTAAAAAAACTTAATTTTCAGAAAATCTTACAGAATAATACATGTAAAACTAATTAAGTTATTTTATAAATTATAGCATTTTGTTTCCTATTAGAAAAAGTATTTAAAGTAAAACGTACTTCTGTAGAATTTCTTGAAAGTCTAAAATGATTCTGAAAGTCATCCAAAGAATATGCAAATACTATGTCTTCTACATAATTATCTATCTTCTGTCTCTTCATTCTGTTCATTTTTTTGGAAAGAGTAAGGCTCAATTCTTCATACTTTCATTTTTTGTTTTGTTGTAATTCTTTAGCTAAAACACTTGCTTCGGCTGTAATCGAAAATCAGAGAATATATTACGGCATCCATTTTTTGCTCGAGCGAAAAGCGTTTCTAAACTATACTGCAGAGACATGTAGCGACACTGCTCGTGATGTCATTTCGCTACACTCTCGCTGCATAAAGAAACGAAACGCAGCCGTAGGCATTTACTACACTGCTTTAAAAATGATATCACAGCTCATGAAGAGATCTGAGAGCTAAATAGTGGTGGACACATTTCATACTATTCTTCCTTCAACCCTGGACTCAAATAATGGTGAAAAACTGTATGCAGCTGCAGAAAAACTTCTTGTCTGTTATAAAAGTGATTTATCACCATCATTCCCAATGCAACTGCTGACATTTGAATCTTGCTTATTAAAAGACATTGTAAAAAGAGCCACAGTAAAAGAATTGGCAAGCTACTTCTGATTGAATACCATGTTTCAAGCAGCTTGCCTGATGTCTGCATGGCCTTTCTATATTTTCTTACAATATCTGCCATTATGACTTCTACCAAACATTCATTCTGTAAACTGAAATTACAAAAAAATTGTGCACGTCAATGACCGAAGAAAGAATAACTAATTCAGCATTATTTTTTCTCAAAACGTCAGAAGTGATAGAGGAAATGGGACCTGTCAAAAGGTAGTAAATATATTTGTTGCAATTAAGTCCAAAAAAAATTTAGACTGTCAGCACCTCATAAAGTAAGCAAGCCTGCAGTGTATTAATGTAGTGTTCTATTTTTTAAATGAATAAAATCACTCTTTAAAATAAATAAAATCACTTTACAATGTTATATTAGATTGCATCCTGTAAAAATTACAGAAACCCAAAAGGTGGGCCTGTTTTGAAAATATTGTATACAAATGGCCCACCCATATGTAGTCACTATGTCCAAGAATAGCTAAATTTTTAACAAGAATATCTTATTAGAAATATATACATATAGACATATAGAATATATGTCTATATATGTCTATATATAGACTCATAGAATCAATCAGCTTTCTATATAGACATATAGAAAGCTGATTGATTCTATGAGAATTGGGTTCTATAGGAATTCAGTTGAATATATACATCTTTATGATTTCTAACAAGAATACTTGATGCACACGATTACTAATACTTGTAAAAGACTATTAAGAAAAAAAATCACTCTTTAATAAAAATAAAAACTATATAAACTATACCAGGGGTGGCCAACTTTTGTGCACATAAGATCTACTTTTTATTGTAAAAATGTGTCGCGATCGACTTGTTGTCATAGGCATAGTCTAAGTGGGGAGGGGGAAGTGCGAAATACATACTATGTTTATACACTGTTTCAGTACGAAGTGCACTCACTGCTTGTGAGTCGAGTCATAACTACATGCACACAGTTGCGTTTGGTTACAAATATAATATATTAAGTCAAGACGTCGCTAGCGATTGACCAAAATTGGCTTGGCGATCAACCGGTTGATCGCGATCAACTTGTTGGCCACCCCTGGACTATACAATATAACATTAGATACTTATTATAATAATACTTACAGTAGTTTCGAATAAAAATAGTTTTAAAACCATTAGAAAAAAGATCTTTTCTGCTTGAACTTTCACACAATATTGTTAGAGACTCTGCTTTCAATGGATACTTTAAATATTTTCTCACACAAATTATTTTTTCGTTATAATCCTCAGAAAAGTCATTTTTCATTACTGAAATTGTTGTCAATGAAAGAGATGATTTTGGCAGAACAGTACAAAGAATCTGATAACCTGATGATGAAGTCAAAGTGATCCTGTCTCCAAAACATATATTGCACATCTTCATAGTTGAAGGATGAAGAAAGACACTGTTTTTAGAGAACAGTTGTAGGTCTTTATCACCTATAAATAAAAATACCTTTTACATACTAGTTTTATGTAATATATATTAAACTCAAAAGATCATTTGCAACTTTTCATACTTTCAATTCAAATTTAACTTGCATAAATAGGACATTTCATAATAAATTGAATTGTACTCAGAACACATTTCAGAACACCTTGTGATACCTGATCATTTTTCTTAATATTTTAACATTTTCAATAGAATAACCATTGAAAATTTTTAAATTACAACTAAATGTGGAGAAAGATCTCTTGCAATACAGTACATATTGATAATTAATGCTTCTTTTCTCCAATCACTATGAGTTTGGCTTGTATCTTACTAGTCAAAAGAAAGTCATGCAATAGAAACTACAGTAGAGCATCGTTTATCCAAAAGCCAGTCAATTGAAACGTTGGTTAACTGAAAGCTTTCCAGTCGGAGTGTGTCATGCTGAATCGAACATTTTTGATACTAGATTAACTTCTAAAGTATAATTTTTTGTTTTTATATTTTTCAATATATTTATTTTGTTTGTACAAAATAAGGAAATAACTTTTAATGATACAATAGCCTCGATTATTATTATAAAAATTTTCAATGAACTTAAAATCGATGAAAATTCAACATTAAGCAACATGCAATGGAGAAAAATTCAACATGAAGCAACACACAATGGAGAAAAATTTCAACATCAGATCAGTTAATATATTTTTTCGTACATAAGTGGTTATCCGAACAACCCCAGTCCCCAATTGATTCAGATAAACAATGCTCTACTGTACTGACAAACTATTTCTCTTAAGGTATGTCAAAAATATTTTATTTATACCTAACACAGGTGTGTACTGTACTTGCTATTGTATTAATAAAATGCCGTATCTCCTGTCAAATTTATTAGTGTTTACTGTGTAGAAACCTCTGTATCTTAAAATCTATCTCAAATTTTTTTTCTCATCCCTGTGAGATTTGAGATACAAAGATTTGAGATCTTTATATTGTGAACTTTATCATTTTTATGTATTTTTATAATCTTTTAATATCATTTTTATATAATCTTAACCAAAATATTTAACTACATTGTATACAAAAACAAAATGAAGTAGACCAAAAAGGGTTAGTTAATGGGAAATCAACTGATAAAACTTTCTGATAAGATCGGTTTAAACTCTATTCCTGCGAGTTGAGTTCCTTGTTAAAATGAGTCAAATTTTTGTGTCACGACTATGTCACCCATCACTTTATTGGTCCAAGATGATCATCTCCTCTGACAAAATCAAGGAAGGGCCTGCAAATCACTTCTCCATATAAAAAGGGAGTACGATGAGTAAGACAGAAGAGGTTGTCATTTGACTGTGTGTGTGTGTGTGTGTGTGTCTGTTTGGATTTACCCATCGTCAGGCTCCTCCCTCCACTGTTCATCCTCCTCGGACTAGCGTACAATTGGACTGGAATTTAGGACGAATGGATTAATCTACATTTAGACTGAAATCTAAAAGATATTATATCATCTATCAGACGTTCGTCGATATGATCAGCATATATCCTAAGGTATTTATCCTACCCGCGAATATCTGTAAGCCCTTTCTCTATTCTGTGTAGAATTTACGTGTCGCGGATCGTGAGTTATGTATCTTAACAATCTCACGGTAAAGTAACAGTTTTGTATCTAATTGGACCTATGGGAAAATAAACAGGTATATTTTTATATATAAAAATCTCCGAGTGTGTTCCTTCCGTCATCCTCTCCACTTGCTTCATTCCGAGTCTAACCCATACGTAACCGCTCGCGCAATTGATTCTCTGTATCCTATCTGTAACCTATCTGTGACACCACTATGGTCACAGATAGGTTCAACTGTATTTTCAAAGAAAGTAATATAGTGGGTGATCGGTTAACAAACACTTTCATGAAAGATTTTTATGTTTGTTTTGTGAGGTGTTCGTTATCCAAACACAAGGAGAAGCGACCTAAAAGAACGAATACTGATTGGTCTTCCCTTGTCTTCAGGCAACAATTTGAAACTTTTCGGAATGCGGGATACATCAACATTGATGCTCAACCTGGTATATACTGATCAGATAGTATTCCTCTGAACTTTGAAACGCTCCCTTGTAATTCCATCCTTTTATTTTTCCAACAAAAACAATTTTTTATAGTATTCGCGAGACTGTCGGGCAGGCACTCATTAAGTTTTGTGTCGGTTTTTATTTTCAAAAGGTGAGAGTATAATAGCAAAGGTGGAGAGTGGGCAGAAGAATGCCTGATGTTGCTGGGCAGTATGGCAGTATAGTATAATCAAGAAGACTCAAGCAGCTAAAGGAGTAACAAAAATCATATCTGAGAAATAAAGAACATTGAAGAGCTCTTAATGGAACCCGAAACTAATCTGACAACAGAACGTCAACAATGCTTAAATGAAGAACACCAAGCAACATGGAGAGATATCTTTTCTTCTGAAAAAGTAATGCTGATAATTGCTATTAAAGATCTTTTGAAAAAGTGGGAGGATGTCAGAACAACAGTCGTAGAATGGCATCCAAACCAGGTTCAGGTTCTAATAGGCTTTAGGGATCACTACAATTACAATGCTACTAATTACGTCTGAAAAACCCTGAAGAAGAGAGAAAAGCAATCAACATTACACAGATTCTTTAACCCCTTCAAATGGAAAAAACATAACTAATAAAAATGCAAGTCTGTGTATCTATGTGCTTTTATTATTACATATAAATAAATGTAGTAAGAAAGTATATATTTTTTATTTTTTGGGGTCTCCAGAATGAATTAAATCAAATTCCCATAAAAACCTATGGTAAATTGATAATTGGTTAACAAACAAAATCTTGAAACAGATTGTTCGTTAACTGATCACCCACTGTATATTGTAAAATTTAATTATCTAAAACTTTTTAATTAATTCCTAAGTGTTAATTTTTGTAAAATCAAGCATGAAAAAGTTACCAGACTATTTTATCAATTTATTGACTAAAGATGTAATCAAGTTTTAAAAAAAATTGAATAATTGCTTTCTTTATAGTGTTCAAAGTAATATTTTCATGTTCAGTGGGAAAAAAGTTTGAAAGATTATTTTTCCGATCATAAATGACAAGTATAAGACTAGATAGATAACATGGTAAAGTTGTCAGTCTGCTGCTCTGATTAACCCAATTCTATTCCAGATATTAAATTCTCAGATATTTTCATGTTTAATTTGACTTGGATAAGTCAGAGCCTTCCCTGACACCTAGCCACTTCATTGTGGGTATGGTTGAATCAATAATAATAGGCACCAGAATAAAAAATGCTCCCAGTGACAAAGTGCAAAAATTCTAAAAACTATATATAGTATCTCAAAATTTTAGGAAGTAAAATGTCAGAATTAATTACAGAAATTCTACTGCTACTATAAAATTCATTATTTTGAAATTTAAATTCATAATCATTAAAACTTAACAAATAATTCTATATTGTTACCTTTCTGGAAATCATCTTTAATTACAGTAGCATATAGATTTTCATTATCAATCAAACAATGATTCAAAATGAGGCACTTATTGCTTTCATTTTTTAACTCATCACATTGCTCTTTATGAAGCTGTACATCTTTCATGCATAATACTGATTTGCAATTTTCACACTTTCTCCACTGTGATTTAGATTTCTTTGGCATTATTTATCACTATAAAATTGAAACAAACCCTGAAAATAAACAAAATCCTTTCGTTATCTCATAATATCAAAAATAAATTTATTTCTTGTTTTGCTTTTGAAAATTTTAGTGACATGATACTAATTATACAGTACTTTTGAAAAAATATTTTATATTTAAATATTAAATTATACTTCATGACAATTTATTTAAATAATTTTTGAACTTTCTTAAAACTATGAATTTGACAAATCAATACTATAATACGAAGGTAAACCCAAAAGTAAAGTCTCCTAATTTTTTTAAATATAAAGAAACATTTATTTTCAATAATTTTCATATCATTTTAAAGCTTGAATATTTGTCTATTTTTCTACATAATTGCCATTTTGGTTGAAGCATTTTTGTAGGCACTGTGGCAGTTTTTGTACGCCTATGTCATACTAGCTCGCCGCCATGTCGTGTTAAACTGATTGAAATTCATCACCAATTGACTAAGTGTATGGCAAGTCATGCATAGATGTCAAAAACATCCTCGAGTGGTGTAGGGAGTTTGCATCTGATACTGAAGTTCACAACAAAGAAAGAAGCGGGAGACCGTCAATTTTTGACGAGACAGTAGCGAAGGTTGAGCAAACGATGCGTGAAGATCGGCAAATCACTCTGGATGATCTGTGTATTTTGGTTCTTGGGCACCATTGGGCCCCAAGCACCATTCATAGAATTTTAATGGGAAAGTTGCAATATTGGAAGGTGTATGCAAGATGAAACCTGCGACATGGCGGCAAGCAGGTATGACATGGGCATACAAAAACTACCACAGCACCTACAAAAATGCATCGACCAAAATGGCAATTATGTAGAAAAATAGATAAAAACATTCAAGCTTTAAAATAATATGAACATTATTGAAAATAAACATTTCTTTGTATTTCTTAAAAAATAGGAGCCCTTACTTTTGGGATTACCCTTGTAGAAGTACTGCTTCAACAGTTTCTGTAGAGTAATCAATGTTAACTTAAGCCCTGGTCACACTATGTGATTTCCAGCCGCACAGGCAACTGCAACCGCAACGGCTGTTCCCGTTAACTAGTAATCCCCCTCGAAAACCAGCATGACTGCAACCACAACTAGAAACAAAAAGTTTGTTCTACTGGCGACGGTTGCAAACGCGCATCTAATCAGAAAACGTCTTTGTGCCACATCATACTCTGTGTTGTATATTTGTCAACATACCTTGATTATGACATTTGTATTAACTCAGTTTCAGTACATTTAAATGCTATATTTGATATAAATCAAATCTGAATTTATTGTTAGATTTATTTTAAAAAGTTTGATTACTTTTAATAATATACAATTGAATAAAATAAATGCTGATATAGAAGAAAAAATATATCGATTATAAATGAATTAAATCATTCAAGCTTTCCTCTGAACAACACTTACCCTCAAATATTCACTTTTATAAGATTGATAAATAGCATCCAAAACTTCTGGGATAATGACTGATATTGAATTATGGGCCACTCTAAATTGATACGCCAAACTACGAAACGTTTCGCCTAAATTATATATAAGTATTGGTATTCATACGGATATATCCCCTATAACCTACGGCATCCAAAAGCCTTAATTCATTCATCAGCTGGTGAAAGCACTATTGTTTAGCCCGTTGATTTTCATTTTACCAAGTTTTAACCCAGCATGAACATTTTTTCTTATTTTTCTCTTCATATATTCTCGCCAGCTCTAACAAAATTATCGCCGTTTTTTCTTTTATTCATTCCAGAAAAGGAACTGCTTGCTATTTTAATAAGAAAAGTAGCTAAAATTCCGTAAATACTCTGAAGTAGAACGTAAAATGTCGGTAAACTCATGAAAGTAGACAAAAACAAGCTACTGTAATTTTATTGGTTTATTATAGGGTCACGTGTTCTGAGCTGCAATGTCAACAAACAATGTGTGACCACGAGAAGACGTGCACGACTCGCATTTGTTGCAGTTGCAGTCGCCTGTGCGGCTGGAAATCACATAGTGTGACCAGGGCTTTATAGTTATTAATGTAAACAAGCTTCCATAAAACAAATGAGAAAATATTATAAAAAAACTTAAGAAAAAATAAAATTTAATGTTAACATTTAAATACTTTGTAATTTAGATATAATACACACAAGTTTATTACTTTAAACTAGAAAATTTTATTTAAATATCTTCATGTTTTTCTAAATTAACAATTTATTCTGAATTATCAAAATATACACCTTGACAATATGTTGTTGTATAGGATAAGACAAGACAACACAACACAAAGGTGATTTGCTAACAGCTACTCCCAGTAAGACTTTTCCACAAGAAACGTTTCCCTTATTTAAATGTTATACATGTGAAAAGATACTGAGCTTTTTCTGATATTAACCAATGAAAACATCTTGTTCTTCATATACTATTTTGTTGACGTCAATAATTTTAAACAGAGATATAGTCTAATTTGCTACATAATGTATCTTAAACAAACAACCATCATCTCGTAGAAAATTAGTAAAAATGTAAAGATGAAATCATACACAAAAAAATAAAAAATAAAAATTTACCTTCAGTTAACTTACGACGGTATAAATTACAGTTTAAACTGTACTTTAACCAAATTATACAAGTCCGATAAAAAAATTACAAATGTTAAAATCAATATTTCCATTTCAAAATATACAATAACTTTCACGTGGTCTTGTGGTTATAAACCTACCGCCCTCTGGTGACAATTGAAATTCTATTTAGATTTAATTTAACCTATATGATTGAACCTAACCAGAACCACAGTGTAAAATGACATGTCGAGATATGGAAATTATACACCGGTATTAAATCACTGTCCTGAATATTAATTAAAATGCAACAATACAGTTAATAAATGCAGCAAGACAGTTAATAAATTTATATTTGTTACGAATTCTTTTATAGATGCAAACCGTATTATATATACTGTTATGAGCCATTGATTTTGAAAGTGGGGCAAGTTCATTTTGTGAAAAAAAATAGTTAAAGCCAATTTTTATTACAAACTGATAAATTTTTTACTTGTGAAAATTTCTACGGAATTCAAAAGTAATTTTTAATATATATCTTACACAGCATTATTAATATGATTTTGGAGGGTTTTTTTAACTCTTTCCGCCCTGTCGGCACTAAGAGCGCCTCTTATAGACGGCCCATTATAGGTTCGGCCAGGC
This sequence comes from Centruroides vittatus, assembly GCF_030686945.1. NCBI lineage: Eukaryota > Metazoa > Arthropoda > Arachnida > Scorpiones > Buthidae > Centruroides > Centruroides vittatus. The sequence continues at coordinate 606,815 of NW_027122175.1, read as the reverse complement.
CCACAATGAGGCGACCGGGTGGTGAGGGACGGGGCCCGACATATCCGAACGGACCACCCCCGAAAAATTCCTGGGGATTATTCGACCCGTTCTGATTCGATCCCGGGTCCCCCAGAGCGGTAGGCTGCCACCTTGACCGCACGGCCATCCGGCCGACTGATTTTGGAGGTTGCAGAACGTATTAAATTACTTTTAAAAATGAAAATATATCGTTTGATTTCAAGATATTTTGTATATCTTAAAAATAATTAATTTTATCCCGGGATTTCCCGGGAAACAGTTCACTTTTATCCCGGAATCCCGGAACAAGCGAAAGACCGGAAAATGAGAAACCCTAGTCTATACCATTTCGGTTTATAATTTTAGTGGTTCTGTTATATTTGTGGTGAAAAAAAATTATGCTTGCTTGCGTATTCTGAGTTTCCGGTTTTATAGAATGACTAGTGCATTCCAGCGGCCGGATGGCCGAGCGGTCAAGGTTAGCAGCCTGCCGCCCTGGGGGACCCGGGATCGAATCCGAACGGGTCGAATAATCCCCAGGAATTTTTCGGGGGGTGGTCCGTCCGGATATGTCGGTCCCCGTCCCTCACCACCCGGCCGCCCCATTGTGGGCCTGGCCGAACCCATAATGGGCTTGCTATAAGGAGGCCCTCTTAGTGCCCACTGGGCGGAAAGAGTTACAAAAAAAAAAGACTAGTGCATTCCATTTAAAGGGTTATAGGTAAAGATGACAGGAAAGTTTAGATTAATAAATTTTTACCTTACAACCCGCTTGGGGATGCTTTCCGGGAGGTCTTTTAAAGGGTAACTGGCTCCTATTCAGGCGTTGCAGACATGGAGAAAACCCGTGAAGCTCCACATGGCCAGCCCGTTAGGGCGTGGCGCGAATCTACGACCAAACTCCCAGTGTTCAGGGAACGGAACCGCTTGGACACTAGCGAGCCTTAGTTAACGTGATTTTAACATTTAGGTTACTCTTCAACAGTGGACTGGAAAAAGATACCACTGAAATTACAGTAAGATCAAAATTACAGTAAGATTACACCTTCGATGTAATCTTACTGTAATTTTGATTGTCAAATATGACTTACCAATGCTTAGGGAAGCTACCCATCCGGTAGTCTGTGGGGCAAGAGCCTCAAATATACCGAGGAGAGATAGAGAAGTAGAAGAGTATCATGAAAGAGCAAGTTATACTTTGAAATGAAATTGAAGTTTCATTAAGCCTCTGAGCATTCCATGTACATATAGTTTAATACCGCAAATACGAACTTTGCGACTTGTTATTTGTATTATATATAATTGAGTTTTAGTATTTCGTGCAGCTCCTTTCCTAAAATCTGATATAAACTGTGCTTGGCCAATGGTGACTACTTAGCGCCACCGGCTCCATTCGCCGCTCACCAGAACTGTGGTTCAACTCGCCGTTCGTTACGTAGAAGTTATCTCCACTATACCTCTTCGCAATTAAAAACTTTTGCACAAAATATTCAGTTCAAAAACTTTCGCTAGAAGACGCTTTTCGGGAAATGCATGAAACAAGTCAACAAAAACGCATTTATTTGTTCCGCCCTGGAAACACCTACAGAAGTCATTTACAGATGTAAGGGATGTTGTTCGATGTGTGCCCCATCGTTCCGATGTAAAACTGTACAATATTTTTTTTTCCTTGTCCTATCTTCCTTCTGTACTTTCCCATAAACTAGATGTCGCTGTCGTTAGTGATAGTGCCCTAAATCAGTGTTTTTCAGCCGCCAGTCTGCGAAAAAATTTTAACTGTACTGAAGCTGGCGTAGTTGAATACGGGTGACATTTAAATAGTAATCTAGTAGTGTTTGGATCCTTCTTAGAATGTTACGTACAGTAACTCCGGATAAGCATAAATAAGCATATAGTAATTCATAGTCACTTATAATTACTTGGTAGGAGTAAAACTAGCCATAATTTTACCGGTCCGCGATGACAAAAAGACTGAAAACACTGCTCTAAATGATTCCAAATTTTTTTCGGCTGAAGTACGTAGTCTAAAGTCCAACCTAAATGTTCACAAAGTAACGAGAGCTTCGCCCATTGAAAAAAAAAAAAAGTATCAGAGCTGCCCCCAGAACGACTATAGTACTGTATTAGACACAGGAAATGTATTGCACAAAAGTATTGTAAAAGTGTAAAATATTTACGACAAAAAAACTATTGGCAGATTTTGACGGACATTTTGTAAGAAGAACGGAAAAGAATCGCTTACCTTTAGTCCGGAGCTGCAGCCGAGTTTGCAGATTCTCATCGGTCACGCTGAGAACGACTTCCGAGTCCGACAGAACGTAACCAGAAGCCAAGGTCCTAGAATATAAGGTTCGCTCATAGAGAAGAAACGCTTCTCATTGGTTGCTTATTTGACGTCACTCATAGTCGAAAACGAAATATCTTACTATGTTCTTATGGCAAAAACATTACAGATCAGAGGCTCGTAGCTTTAATTACGCGCTAATATTTCATTAATTACGATTTATATTTTATTAAATGTAAGTAAAAATGAATTGTAAATAAGAATAATCTGGAATATTGAGCAAAATGTTCGTAATTTTTACGCGTAAAGTTGAAATTAAAATGTGTTTTTCTACTTTGTAAATGAAATCGATTTTATCTATTTTATGATAACAACAATAGTTTCTTAAAACACTAATTTTGGTAAATCTTACGTAGATAATTTATATATAAATGAATTAATTTAATTTATATCGTCAAACGATATCAATGTAATTTTTAGTTTTAAAAAAGGTCTTTTTTAATTTTTAATATTCATGTACCAAAAACGATATTATTTACTCATAAATATACAAAAATATCTTTGTCGAAAGTACAATTTTTTATGTTATAAACATATTTTTAATATCAATAAATACAATTTAAGTGTTACATAGAAACAGAATTAAAAGAAATCAGGTGCAAACTTTTTAAAATTTTCTATTGTTATTATAGTTTTTAAAATAGAATTCTCATATTTTAATTTAAAATTAAGATCTAAAGTTTTACAATCATTACATTTAAGAGATTCTTCTGGTTTATCCCGTTTATTTACATCTAGAAGTTTTCCTGTCTGTTTTTTTTTTTTTTTTTTCTATTTCTTTTTAATAAACGATTCTTCCTTTCGTTCGAATGATTAATATTTTCATTTTCTATATTTCCTAAATTTACTGTCGGTAGTGAAGTTTTCTTTAGTTTAGGTCTTGCCAATAAACCTAATAACTCAGCTTTTAAATTTCTTTCAAAATCATTTTCTGCGAAATGATCAGGGCGAACATGACAAGAATTGGGATAGAATTTGTCTTTTCTTTTACAATTATGAATCCATTTTCTTCTTATTATTGGATCTTTAGGAAATAAACTAAAATAACTAACTTTCCTGTGTAATAACTTTGTGTTACGATAGCTGTCATTACAAGTTGCAACAACATACGGTGTACGATGCTCCTGGCATCTAAAAATAAAAATAATGATAATAAAATTTAGCTATTTTTTAAAATTTTCCCAAATAAATCTAATCAAGATATAATATTCTGAAGTGGGAAAAAGTAGTATTAACATTTCTTACATAAAAATTATTATACAATTAAATAACACTACAATAAATTTATACTGTGTGTAAACATTTTTATATTTTGCATTTCTGTGCATTTTACGCAAATATGCATATTTTAAGAAAGTTATATTAAGTAATAATAAACAATATTTCTTTTTTACACCTTAAGTTATTTTAAAAGTGTTATCGGCTAGCTTATTATTTGTAGTCGTCATTTCATCGTGCAGATACTATTTTTATACATGGAGAAAACTATTCTTAGTATTTTAAAGTATTTTAGTAATAAATATATTCTATCCGTAATCATATTTGGTAATTTCTTCAGAACCAAGTGTAAAGACTACGACAGAATATCAAACGGTTCTAGGAACACTTTTGTAACTTCCGTACAATTTTTATCGATATAATTATCAACATAATTATGTTTAATAATAGTAATAACCATAGATATATTTACCTTCGAAGAGTTTAAAAACTCTCAACAAAGTAACAAAAATATACTTATACAATTAGTTCAGGATTATTTTAGTTCAATTCAAATTGTGAACTTACGAGGTAATACAAATTTTTTGTGGTTCCTGGATGGAATAAAGGATAAAATATTGATAAAGACTCAACTTGCAAGTTAACAATTCAAATTGTTAACTTGCAAGGTAATACAAACAAAGTTTGTATTACCTTGCAAGTTAACAATTTGAATTGAACTAAAATAATCCTGGGCTAATTGTACAATTATGTAAATAATTTGTGGCTGCCCGAATCCGCCAGAGGACTCTCAGCTAAAAGTTTTTTTTTTTTTAAACTCTTTCCGCCCTGTGGGCACTAAGAGGGCCTCAGCTAAAAGTGGGAATATAAAACAAGGATGTTATTGTGAAGGATTTTTAATAATTGAATTGAATTTTTCATGTAGTGTAGACGCCGTAGTCTACAAAAACAGGTCGGCGTCGAGATCGTTTTTAATTGTGTTAATCGTTTGATAGTATTACATCTGTTTTTAGAAGTGTTTTTTTACTTCAAGTCGCTTGCTGTGTTTGTGGTTCCTGGATGGAATAAAGATAAAATATTGATAAGGACTCAAACTTTGTTTGTATTACCTCGTAAGTTCACAATTTGAATTGAAAGTAACAAAAATAGTGAAAATCCAAAATTTTCTTCCCTCCCTAACTGCTGTGAAGCAGTCGCTCGACTACGGATGACGTGTAACCGGAATCTGGCAGGAAGTGGCCAAACCGGCTGTATGAGCTAACCTTATATTCTAAGACCTCGACCAGAAGCGTCATCTTCAGTAGCCAAATCTCCCGCCCCGGATCTACTCCCGTCCTGGGTCAGTTGATTGGCTGGTGGAAGTGATTGTTGATTTAGGGGGTCGAGAGTACAGTTCAAAGTTCGTGGTGAGTCGAAAATGTTCGTTGGAATTTTCTTTGTTCGGATGAGTCAGGTGGTTCGTATGACGATGTTACAATCTTGGATTCATGGATATAAACTGTTCCGGATGCTGAAGAAATCGTAGGTAAGTTGATAATTTTTGTTGCGCGTCCACATGGATGGATCAGTTGAGGTTGCTGGTACTTGATAAATCGGTTGAACGGTCGTAGAGTCCGGTGAATCAGCAATCTTCGAGTTAGGGTGTCGAGGTTGCGCTGTTCTTATATTTAAAAAAATAATGTTAGTAATAGGTTATTGGGTTCAACTTATCCCTGAGTTCGGCCTAGAGGTATGTAGAATTCACATAAATTGTTGATTTTCGCTCTCTCGGTAATCTATATCTAAAATCTGAGCTAATAAAATATAAAAAGTCCTTAAAGGATAATATTTAAAATTCTAAAAATGCTGATCTAACAGCGAATATATTCGGCTATAAAGCTATGAATATACGAAATCCAAAGAAAAATAAGCCCTAGGAAAGATATAAATTAAGGGATAGAAAAAGAGTTAAAATATGGCGGTTGGGTGGTCAGTCGAGGGACTCTCTTAATAAGTTTGAACAATGGGTTGTTGTTTTCGTTGAGTCTGGTCGCCTCGGGGCTTCACTTCATAGGAAGTGCCCGGATGTGTATCGGTTGGACTTTCCCTTAGTTGAGAGCGATCTCTTCCGGGTTATTTTCCTGTGGGCGTCGGTGAGTAGTTGAAGGAGTATATGTCGTAGGTAACATCGAAATATATAAACGAGGCAGAGTCCAATTAAAATAGTACCAAGACAATTAGCTAGTATCGTTATTAGAGGAGGAGGATGAGAAGTGGGCGTTGATCTTGTCATCCGTAATAGGTGATAAAGGTCATATTGGACGTTTGATAGCGATCGATCTGCTAAAGTAATATCGTAACTTGAAGTCATTTTTTGTATATCTTGTGTTTGTTGCTCTTTGAGACGGTTCTGAAGAAGTTGAATCTCTGTTTGATTTAATAATTGTTCGATTTGTGGAATTACGAGGTGTGCAATCTCGAGTTGCGTGGTTGATTACATCTGGAAGTGCGAGGATTAATCCCGGCAGATAGCCTGTACATGCATTTGGGAGATTAATCATTTCTGTATTATTCAACTTATGCGTAGTGGATATAAAAGGGGCTTTTTGATATCTAGTGGGACATTTAATAGTTAATATGAGAGGTTCAGGTGTGAAATAAATCATTTATAAACTTTCCTTCCTTGGAATTTAAACGTGGGTATCGCCGTTCCTATGGCGGTGGTTGGCTTCCCTAAGAAGTTTCCTAATTTTTGTCTACGTCCAAACTTTATAGGAGTTTTCCCTTTTAATCTATTTGCTAGGTTATTTGATAAGAGCGTGTGCTCTACTCTAGGTTCAATTTGCATTTTCACAGGAATATTGTTAACATAGACTAATATGATATGGTTAGGTCTTGAAAAGGTTGTCGTTAGTTCTATTCTGCCTGCCCAGTGGGTTTGGTCCTCAGCGGTAGGCTGCGGTCGGAAACGGACCCTATTTCGATCAGGTCTTGTTTCGCGTCTCTTGGCATTATTATCTCTACGGTCAGGCGGGTTCCGGTTCCAGATTAGGTTAGGTTGATTATTCGGTCAATCGGATCAACGATTAGGTGTAATAGTACGATATTCACCATGCCGAAAAGGAGGAGTATTATAGGTTTTATTATGATTGCTCCCTTGATTATTTTGTCTGGATAGAGGGATCCTAGAATAGGTTCGAGATAAGTCTCTGGTTAAACGACCCATTCGAGCTTTAAGCTCCTCCATTGCAGAGGTTAACTGTTGTAGATCGTC